>NC_041402.2:115274163-115646663 GCF_900747795.2 Erpetoichthys calabaricus
GGACATCAGGGACAGTGCCTCTGGATTGGCAGACCGGGGTGGTGGTCCCCCTCTTTAAGAAGGGGGACCGGAGGGTGTGTTCCAACTACAGAGGGATCACACTCCTCAGCCTCCCTGGAAAAGTCTATTCCGGGGTTCTGGAGAGGAGGGTCCGTCGGATAGTCGAACCTCGGATTCAGGAGGAACAGTGTGGTTTTCGTCCGGGTCGCGGAACAGTGGACCAGCTCTACACCCTTAGCAGAGTCCTGGAGGGTGCATGGGAGTTCGCCCAACCAGTCTACATGTGTTTTGTGGACTTGGAAAAGGCGTTCGACCGTGTTCCTCGGGGGATCCTGTGGGGGGTGCTCCGGGAGTATGGAGTACCGGACCCCCTGATAAGGGCTGTTCGGTCCCTGTACAACCGGTGTCAGAGCTTGGTCCGCATTGCCGGCAGTAAGTCGAACCCGTTTCCAGTGAGAGTTGGACTCCGCCAGGGCTGCCCTTTGTCACCGATTCTGTTCATAACTTTTATGGATAGAATTTCTAGGCGCAGCCAGGGCGTTGAGGGGGTCCGGTTTGGTGGGCTCAGGATTGGGTCACTGCTTTTTGCAGATGATGTTGTCCTGTTTGCTTCATCAGGCCGTGATCTTCAGCTCTCTCTGGATCGGTTCGCAGCTGAATGTGAAGCGGCTGGGATGGGAATCAGCACCTCCAAATCCGAGACCATGGTCCTCAGCCGGAGAAGGGTGGAGTGCCCTCTCAGGGTTGGGAGCGAGATCCTGCCTCAAGTGGAGGAGTTCAAGTATCTCGGGGTCTTGTTCACGAGTGAGGGAAGAATGGAGCGTGAGATCAACAGGCGGATCGGTGCAGCGTCCGCAGTGATGCGGGCTCTGCATCGGTCTGTCGTGGTGAAAATGGAGCTGAGCCATAAGGCAAAGCTCTCAATTTACCGGTCAATCTATGTTCCTACCCTCACCTATGGTCATGAGCTATGGTTAGTGACCGAAAGAACGAGATCGCGAATACAAGCGGCTGAAATGAGTTTCCTCCGCAGGGTGTCTGGGCTCTCCCTTAAAGATAGGGTGAGAAGCTCAGTCATCCGGGAGGGGCTCAGAGTAGAGCCGCTGCTCCTCCACATCGAGAGGAGTCAGATGAGGTGGCTCGGGCATCTGATCAGGATGCCTCCTGGACGCCTCCCTGGGGAGGTGTTCCGGGCACGTCCAACCGGGAGGAGGCCCCGGGGAAGACCCAGGACACGCTGGAGGGACTATGTCTCCCGGCTGGCCTGGGAACGCCTCGGGATTCTCCCGGAAGAGCTAGAAGAAGTGGCCGGGGAGAGGGAAGTCTGGGCATCTCTGCTCAAGCTGCTGCCCCCGCGACCCGACCTCGGATAAGCGGAAGAGAATGGATGGATGGATGGATGAACATCATTATCATATGAGAATATGAAGTAATATATAAGAAGCACATTTCATATAAATATAAATTATTAAACAGTAAAATCTTCTTCTGTAATTTGCTACCGTGGCTATTCGTTTGTCTGTCCAGAATTTTAAATCACCTGTAGCTCGCAAACCGTTTCACCTATTGACTTGAAATCTGGTACACATATAGAACGTCACGTCTACTATCCGCTTTATGGGTGATGATTGTATTACTCTTTTTATCCATCCATCCATCCATTTTCCAACCCGCTGAATCTGAACACGGTCACGGGGGTCTGCTGGAGCCAATCCCAGCCAACACAGGGCACAAGGCAGGAAACAATCCTGGGTTTTTATCTTTATTTTATTTTATTGTAGAATCAACTCCTATCTGCGCACACCAGGGCGGCCGTGGGCGGATGCGTATGGTGTATTCACTCCACGTTATCGTGCATTGTGCTGTCACTGGTATTTTGATAAAAGAATTTGAACAACATATAAGAAGCGTATAAATTATTAAACAGTAAAACATTAACATTTAAGAAGTAAAGTTACATTAAGTACTACTGCAGTGCCTTCGGGTATACCTCATTTTTTGTTTGCCCATTACATGCTTAAATGTATACATTTTTTGGTGCACCTACCCGAGAACACGTGACATATAACCGAGCGTGGGAGAAGCATGGATTTTAAACACGCGTTGAGTTCATCTGCTGGTCTCCCTCGTGAAATAACTGGTAATGTTTGACTAAAATCTACAGCGAGTAAAACGACATTACCTCCTATTTTTTTTTTTTTTACGATCTCTGAGATCTTGCTTTTTTCGGTTCAAGGCTTCATAAGCTCTTTTATGTTCTATGGTGTACTTATCCCAACCCATCATCTTTGAATGTTGCAAGACTTTCGCCTTGTATGTAGATCGGGGTAATTGCATTCATTGCATTCCTAGTCTGAATCACAATCTGATTGTATGGGTGGTTACCTGGCACTGTAGGGTTGCCACTCGTCCTTTAACATACGGAATCGTCCCGTATTTGAGAATGAAATTGCGCGTCCCGTTTTGAATCAATACGGGACGGGACTTGTCCCGTATTTTTTTTATCATTTTTTTTAAAGCAGCGTCTCATGCAAATCATCCCACACGCATTTTATGAAGATGCCTCCTTTCCTACTTTTGATTGGGTAATACTTGATGTCATCGTTAGTTTGATTGGTCTTTTTAACTGTCCAGTGAGGAGGGCGGGTCTTTTAAGTAGAGTCTGCAAACCGTTGGCACTGGGATGTGGCACCCGCTACAGTATGCGTCCCTTATTTTTTTGTATTAAAAGTGGTAAGCCTACCTGGCAGGTAACACTTATGTTTGGTCATGAAGTCGTCTAAAATCCGCCACGTGCCCTCTTTTAATTGTGAGAAGCAGATATATATAGCCAAATTCTCGCGCTTCGTTGCGGCGAAGTACTGCTTTTAATTTTTTAAGAAGAAAATAAAACGGATCGAAAAATATACCAACAACAATTTGTTAAGGATCTGTTTTTTTGTGAACCTCGCTTTTCACAGCTGTCCCGCTACGGCGTGTGTTTCGTTTATTTGACAGTATGTAGATCGTGGTAATTAAATTCATGGCATTCGTTTTCTGAATCACAATCTGACTGTATGGATGGTTACCTGCCAGGTTACGCTTGTGGTTGGTCAGGAAGTCGCCTTACATCCGCCACGTGCCCTCTTTCTGTTCCCAGAAGCTGATCATAGAATGGTTTTAATAGTTTACTTTCAAATAATGCAAAGAGTATGCGACACGTGTTTCTCCTTAATTCTGGGCTCATCAGGCATACACACTCACTGCATCCCCTCTCGAGAATCGAATATCGTCAGCGCCAGAGTTGAAGCCCCTAACGTTGCGGTCAGCAAGTGGGCTAACATCCGCCATGTGCCGTCTTTCAGTTGCGAGAAGCAGATCATAGAATGGTTGAAACTGTTGCCCCTAACGTTGCGCTACGGCGTGTGGTTCGTTTATACCTCGTGTCTTCTCATTAAACTTTTATCTCGCGAATATGTTATTGCAATCCGCAGCGGGAGCGTTTCTATAAACTTAATTTAAACTTACGTTTTACACCGTGCTTTGTTTCCCTTATGAACATGCTTGTATGCTTCACTTGCTCCCTTCTCAATTGTTTAATGAATTTTTTGTTCTTCGCGGTTTGCGGCTCCTCCTTCATTTGTCCCTACTGCATTCACAGTCTTTTCACGTTATTGCAATCCGCAGTGGGAGCGTTTCTATAAACTTAATTTAAACTTACGTTTTACACCGTGCTTTATTTCCCTGATGAACATGCTTGTATGCTTCACTCGCTCCCTTCTCAATTGTTTAATGAATTTTTTGTTCTTCGCTGTTTGTGGCTCCTCCTTCATTTGTCCCTACTGCGTTCACAGTCTTTTCACGTGATTACGTGGGAGGCGTGATGACGTGACACTCAACTCCTCTTCCTACGGCCATCGAGCTGCCGTCCATTACAGTATATTGTGAAAAAAGAGGTTCCAGTTATGACCGTTACGCTTTGAATTTCGAAATGAAACCTGCCTAACTTTTGTAAGTAAGCTGTAAGGAATGAGCCTGCCAAATTTCAGCCTTCCACCTACACGGGAAGTTGGAGAATTAGTGATGAGTGAGTCAGTCAGTCAGTGAGTGAGTGAATCAGTCAGTGAGGGCTTTGCCTTTTATTATTATAGATACACCTATATATTTATTGTTAATTTCTAGGTGTGAACTTTTGTTGTGCTGTAACTCAGACAAATTCAGTTAAGTTGAACTGTGATAATATTCCATAAGCGGTGTGTTTAAATAAATGTGTTTTATGTTTTTTTTTTGTTTGTTGTTTTTTTTTTATCCATGATTGTGTGAAGTGCTTAAAAATCATTACTTTGAAATAGTGTAACAATTATAAATAATAATTGTTTCATTGGACCCATTGGTTATTAAAATTTATTGGGAGGTGTTTAATGTGGATCCCACCAGTGAAATTTCATCTTATGTCATAGGTAACTTGCCAGTTTTTTTGGTGGGAGGGCTACAATTATTTTTTTCTTTCTAAAAAAAGCTGTTTTTTAGCCTATTATGAAAACAACCTTCTGTGATTATATATACATATACACACACCTGCAGAACACCTTGGGCACAGTGATGAACCTGGGACCTCAGGGTGTTTTGGATCTTTGATCATCAGACAGCCTCACCAGGAAGACCCAGCAGGGGTGTCCAAGTAGCATGCTACTCCAATATTTAGCCACCTAGAAGCCTTTTTTAGCTGCTTCAAGAATGTTATTGATGGCATTTTCTTTTGTACAATCCTGATCTATTAAGAGGTTTCAGGGATCAATGAAAAGACTGGCCTTTGAAGCCTCTGCAGCCTAATTTTATAAGCCAACACATAGCCTTCCATCCCTAGCTTCAACAGATTGTCATCAGCCATTCACACTTGGCTGACGTTCTTTCGCGTGCTTCTTCAATTTGATCTACCCAGGGGACCGTAAGCTCCATCAAAATCACCTGCTTAGATGACTGCAATGTAAGGAACAAATCTGGCCTAAGTGTGGTTGGCAAGATGGTTTTGGGGAATTTCAACTGTCTACCTAGGTTGACCTGCAGTTGACAATACCTCCCACTCAGCCAATGCCTTTGGGTAGCAGCTCAAGAAATGATCCAAGGATGCTCTCCTGGGCATGCTGGTGAATCTACCAGAACCCAGTAGAAGGGTTTGAAGGGCTAGGATATGAGGATGTTATATTCTGACTAAATCAGAAAGTTGATCCTTAACACTAGAATTACCAGAGCCTACGAAAAAACTTGTAAATCCGTCCCACCTTAAATCACGTCTTAAATCCGTTTGCACCTCTCCGCTAGAGTCCTTTGTCATCTAAATGTGCTGATAAACAAAAGCTACTAGCAGCCAGCTATTCCATCCCCCCACCGACTTAGAACGAATTTCTCCTAGCTCATGGCTTGCCTTGATTTATCTGGGATTGAAGTGGAGTTTTAGAGTGGAAATAATATACAGTAGTGTTATTTGGAATACACGCATTTCATGTGTGTTCCGTTCCGTTCAGTAGTCTGTGCAAACACATTTTTAAAACAGAAACGTTTTTCATATTCTAATGGTAAATGACAAAATGTAGGCATAAACTATATAACGTATGAAGCCTGAAGTCCATATATCAAAGAAACACTTTCACAAAAGGTACAAATAAGAGAACACATGCGCTTTTCTTCAAAAATATAACTGCACAAAAAAAAAAGCCACGTTAGCATGCCACATTGACACCCTTACTACATCCGCTGCGGTGGTGTAATGGTATCAGCTCCTGACTGGGGATCAGAGGGTGGCGAGTTTGATCCCGCACGGCTCCACTTCGAGAAATGAACTGCTCTCATTCTTACAATTTTAGAATAACAACATAAATTTGATTTCAGTCTGTAACAGCCGGTGTAACTTATGATACTGGTAAAGGTTAGCTTTTTTTTTTTTTTTATTTCACTTTTCATTCTCGCAGTCGCATTCAGAATCAATCCATACAACCCCATCTGACATAAAGACACGCTATAGGTCTGCAGTGTACCACGATGCATACTACCCGCCCCCCCCCCCCCCCCAAAAGGGTTCTGACACACAAACGCTGGCGAAGCTGCCTTCTTCGTATCTCACTGTCACTTGAAATCAGCAGTTCTTAGCTGTTTATCAATCCATACAACCCCATCTGACACAGCTGTTTTCACATAAATAAAAGTGTACTTTTATTCAAGACTATAACCGAAGAATAAAGAAAGCAAGTTACAGTTGGTGGTTGATACGACAGCGTGCGTGGTGCAATGTTAAGAACTGCTGATTTCCAATCCGTGCTATATAAAATCATCACATTCAAATATTAACAATATTATTTGAAAACGAACAGCATCAGATCAGGTGTGAATTTATGCTGGAAGTGGAAATTCTCTGATGTGGAATGTGGGCGTGGGTGTGAGTGGTGGACATAACTGGGAATTACTGTGAATGTGTGTGGTGTTTTGAGATACTGAATAGAGCTGCAAATTACAGGGAACTCTCAGATGTGGCGGGATAAAAAGCTGACACAAACTTGAATGAATCACTTCTGTATGGTTATGGGCGTGGGTGTGAGTGGTGGACATAACTGGGAATTACTTTGATGTTGCGTGGTGTTTTGAGATAATTAATGGAGCTGCAAATTGCAAGGAATTCTCAGATGTGGAATTCTCTGATGTGGCGAGATAAAACCTGACACACAAACCTAGGTGAATCACTTGTGCTTAATTATTATTTTGAGCAAACAGACACCGCAATGGGCACAGCTCTGTCACTAAAGAGGAGGTTGTCCCCTTCGGAGGCTTTGACTCTGCTGCAAGAAATGGACGATTGCGACTCAGACGGTGGTGAGGAACTTATTTTCGATATCGAGGAAGACGACGAGACAGACACAGAGGAGAGCCCAGATGAGGATTCTATATCAGACAAAGAGAACAGAAGCCCTCCTCGCAAGAAACGTCCAGTCCAACATAAGAACAGCACAGCTGCACCAGGCATAAAGGCAAAAGATGGCACCATTTGGATACAGCAAGAAGTTGGGCGTCGTCCTGCCAGTCGATCTGTCACACACATGTCCTTCAGCGAAGCAACCGGACCTACGGAGCTCGCCAAGGTATCGTGCTAAGTCCTGCTTTCAATAATGTTTTTTGATGGTCTGTATATGAAAATCATTTTTATGTTACTTATATAAAAGATGCATCGAATGTTGTTTACGTATTTACCTTTATTTATTTACTTATCTTCCTACAACGTAAAGTAACCAGTCGACTGCAGAGCTTCTTGTGTTTGATCGACATAGGTATGTTGTTGACAATCAGAGATTGCACAGTCCACGAAGGTCACAGAGCAGACCCCAGCTGGAGCCTCTCCCTCTCTGAACTGATGGCATTTATCTCCATTCTTTTGACAAGAGCAGCGATGACTACAGTTGGTGCTGTGGCTGATGCCTGGTCAGAACTATTTGTTGTACCGGCAATCAAAGATTCGATGCCCCGGCACCGATATCAGACTATCATGCGGCATTTGCGCTTTGACAACAAAGACACCCGTGCAGAACGTGTGAAAAACAACAGATTTGCTGCGATTTCGGACATCTGGCAACGTTTTGTTGAGAACTGTGTTCTGAGTTACAACCCAGGGCAGCATATTACGGTTGATGAGCAACTGTTTCCAACCAAGGTCCGTTGTCCTTTCTTACAGTACATTGCGAGCAAGCCTGACAAATTTGGCATCAAGTTTTGGATTGCGGCAGATTTGGAGACAAAGTACATGTGCAATGCCACTCCTTATTTAGGAAAAGATCCCAGTCGTCCCACGGGAGAAAGACTTTCCGAGTCTGTGGTCATAAAGCTTATGGAGCCATTTCTGGACAAAGGAAGAACCGTAACAACAGACAACTTCTTCACGTCACTTTCGCTGGCTAATAGACTGCTGCACCGCAATACAACTCTGCTTGGCACCATGAATAAAGTGCGACGGGAACGTCCACCTGCAGCTAAAGGCAGTTCAGTACACGAACAATTCTCCACGCTGGTGTTTAGATCTCCCAGTGCCATGCTGACAGTGTATGTGCCCAAAAAGAAGAAGTCTGTCTGCATTCTCAGCACAATGCACCATGATGTGGAGATTGGGCAAGATAAAAAAAAAAAACCAAACACGGTCACAGACTACAACCACGTGAAGGTATGCTAATGAAAAAAATATTAGTATGACGAAGTATTCTGGTGCTATTTTGGTGATAAAATGATTTCTTCAAAATGTCACATATATTTGTCTTTCTTTTTTCCCCAGTGTGGCGTTGACATCATGGACCAGAAGGCGCGTGCTTATTCAGTGCGAACAGGAACACGCAGGTGGCCGGTTGCTGTGTTCTACAACATCCTTGACCTAGCAGCGATGAACGCACACGTACTGTATAAGGCATGCACGGGGTCCACTGAGAAAAGAAGAGTGTTCATGGCTCACCTTGCAGAGGAACTTCGTCGTCGCTTCTTACAGGAAAGGGTGATGGAAAAAGAAAAGAAGATACAGCATCAACAAACTTCCGTTCTAAGACCTCAGCTTCCCCCAGGGAAGAAAGTACAGTGTCAGGTGCTCATTCACTGTAATAGGAACCATAGCACAGAGAGGTGTGTACACTGCAACAAGTACACATGTCGTAAATGTAGGAATGGCGGACCTTGGGTGTGTGGGAACTGTTAATATTTGAATGTGATGATTTTATATAGCACGGATCGGAAATCAACAGTTCTTAACATTGCACCACGCACGCTGTCGTATCAACCACCAACTGTAACTTGCTTTCTTTATTCTTCAGTTATAGTCTTGAATAAAAGTACACTTTTATTTATGTGAAAACAGCTGTGTCAGATGGGGTTGTATGGATTGATAAGCAGCTAAGAACTGCTGATTTCAAGTGACGGTGAGATACGAAGAAGGCAGCTTCGCCAGCGTTTGTGTGTCAGAACCCTTTTGGGGGGGGGGTGGCGGTAGTATGCATCGTGGTACACTGCAGACCTATAGCGTGTCTTTATGTCAGATGAGGTTGTATGGATTGATTCTGAATGCGACTGCGAGAATGAAAAGTGAATTAAAAAAAAAAAAAAGCTAACCTTTACCAGTATCATAAGTTACACCGGCTGTTACAGACTGAAATCAAATTTATGTTGTTATTCTAAAATTGTAAGAATGAGAGCAGTTCATTTCTCGAAGTGGAGCCGTGTGGGATCGAACTCACCACCCTCTGATCCCCAGTCAGAAGCTGATACCATTACGCCACCGCAGCAGTTGTAGTAAGAGTGTCAATGTGGCATGCTAACGCGGCTTTTTTTTTTGTGTAGTTATATTTTTGAAGAAAAGCGCACGTGTTCTCTTATTTGTACCTTTTGTGAAAGTGTTTCTTTGATATATGGACTTCAGGCTTCATACGTTATATAGTTTATGCCTACATTTTGTCATTTACTATTAGAATATGAAAAACGTTTCTGTTTTAAAAATGTGTTTGCACAGACTACTGAACGGAACGGAACACACATGAAATGCGTGTATTCCAAATAACACTACTGTATATTATTTCCACTCTACAACTCCACTTCAATCCCAGATAAGTCAAGGTAAGCCATGAGCTAGGAGAAATTCGTTCTAAGTCGGTGGGGGGATGGAACAGCTGGCTGCTAGTAGCTTTTGTTTATCAGCACATTTAGATGACAAAGGACTCTAGCGGAGAGGTGCAAACAGATTTAAGACGCGATTTAAGGTGGGACGGATTTACGAGTTTTTTCGTAGGCTCTGGTAATTCTAGTGTTAATGGCTCCACCTTCCAGAGTTTTGCACAGGTTATTTTCCACTCAACTGCATAATCCCATCTGGTCCAAGAACCCTATCTGTGCAAGCCCACTATCCTGCTGAAACGCTCTCACCATTTGTCTGGACCTCCTCCTGAATGAGCAGACACGTCTCTTTTCCGCTAGCTGTGTCATAGCAAGGTCTTGTAAATATTTCAGATTCTGAATCGTCCATCACACCTACCAGAGCATTATGACATAGTCGTTTTTTGCTTGCTCCACTGCCTTCTGTGTTTGAAACTTCCTCCATGTTCTTACAGTAATGCCTGCTAATGAAACTCTTCTGGCAGTTGAGTCTCCATACATCATGAACTTTATTGCTTGGGTCTTCTTAAATTCCTATGTAAAGCTAGTGAAAAGTAGCTGAAGCTTGTTATTGTGTCTGTATAAGGTGATAGTGCACAAGGTCTGTTGGACACCCAACCATCTGTGTGGCTCATTTTACTTTCAAAGCCCTTAACAGAGGTAATTTGGACTTCTTAGGAGTCATGGCAGAATTATGTATTGGTAAATCCAGGTCTTCAATTTTTCAGAGAACCTTGAATTATCAACCACTATCAGCCATGCCACCATGTCCAAGCTGGTTGTCTGAATTGCAGCTGTGTCCTTCAGTGTGCTGTTAAAATCCTTGCCCAGGCTTGACTACTTACCCCCTTTTAGGAATGAAGACCTGTACTTGGCTTGCTTGAAGTTAATCCTTGTCTAGGCGATGAGCCACTCAAGCCCTTGCAGAAGCCATATGAAATCTGGCACTGATGTTGTTCATACTATTAGGTCATCCATGTTGGTTTGAATTTAAGGCTGCCAGATGCCAGGTTTAATCATGGGCACTTTGCACTCCACTTCTGTCAACTTACCATGCATGTTCTTCGTCAAAGCGAATAAGGTACCTGAAATTGTACATGCAGTGATAATCCCCTTCTCTAGGCGATGCTATGCTGATATAATTATCCCAGTGCTGACTCTTAGGTTGAAGCATTTATAGTATTCTAAAAGTCGGTCTTTGATTTTCTCTGGAACATGATATCTCAACAATGTATATTCTACAGGCTTGTATGGGACGGATCCATAGGCACTGGCAAGGTCAAGCCATACCACTGCCAAGTCTCCTTTCCCTTCTGTCTCCTCTTGTATCTGCTGGGTAACCACTCCTGTGTGCACAATGCAACCTGTCACTCCTGGAACTCCTTCCTTCTGTACTGAGGTGTCTATGTACTTATCTTGATAAGGTATCTTGTTAGGAATTGGGTAAAAATCTTGAAGAAGATTTTTCCACACTTAATTAATTTTGTTCCACTTAAGTAATTGCATCCTCCTCCTTCAGAATCTAGACACCATCTGCATATCTTCACTGTCTGGCTACATTCAATGCTAGATAATTCTGAAGGTTTTCCACAGTCACTGTGTGGAAACATGTGTGCACAATGCAACCTGTCTCTCCTGGAACTCCTCCCTTCTGTACTGAGGTGTCTATGTACTTATCTTGATAAGGTATCTTGTTAGGAATTGGGTAAAAATCTTGAAGAAGATTTTTCCACACTTAATTAATTTTGTTACACTTAAGTAATTGCATCCTCCTCCTTCAGAATCTAGACACCATCTGCATATCTCCACTGTCTGGCTACATTCAACGCTAGATAATTCTGAAGGTTTTCCACAGTCACTGTGTGGAAACAAAGTTTTTGAGGACAAAGTAGTCCACGTTAGACAGCACCCCTCCCACTTTTGGTTAGTTCAGGGAGTCAGTGTTTCCTTAGGCCTCAACACTGGGAAGTCAGCTTAAGGCTCTGATTTCTGACAGTTGAATAAACAGTATTGTAAAGAGATCTTTAATTCCCAACAAGGTCTTTGTGGCACTCATTCCTCCACATTGAACAAAAACATACTGTACATCACAAAATAACTTGTTTAAAACAGCATTTTCCAATACTGAATAAAATAAACACATGGTAACCTCAACCATTGTGCCACTCTACTTAATTAAATTATTAATATAGCATTTTCAGCCTACATTTCTACATTTTTATCTCCCTGGTAGAAGCAGTCAGCTAAACAGGATAGCACCCATATTACAGGATAGAACCCACTCAGGACTCCTCTTTTGCCATCTCCATCATGTTATGGTGGACAGTCCCTGAACAATTTTCCATGCTGAAATTTGGAATTTCATGAAACTGATCTTGACAAGCAACTATTGCCCATAGATTACCCTTGTAAAAACATTTGAATATTTGAAAAAGCAGTTGAATAACCACTTGTGTCTACAGACAGTCACAATAAAATCTGATATTAATCCCAGTGTTTAACATAACTATTATACCTCTTCACAAAGCACTTAGCCTTTTGTCACTGCAACATTAGGTTTGTGTTAAATGAGAAGTTTGGTATTCCTTATTTTAAAGTATCATCAGGGGGTATTTTCCATATGCCGCTTAAATCATCTGAGATCAGTTGCCTCATCTTGGATGAGTTAATGTCGGTGAAACTCATCCGGGATAAGTTGGTTTTTTCAAACACAGCCGTGTAGTAGATTAGTCTAGCTGGATCTAATCATCCAAGATGAATGCACACGCCCGCGCTGATTGAAAAGCCCATATATATTGAGTCTAGAAAACATGATCAGCAAGTATTTGATAGGCTGTAACAAAATGACGAAAGAACGGGCACATTTTTTTTCACACAAGCAGAGCAGGACCTTTTATTCGAAGGACATGAAGAATTTCAAGATTTAATATGCACAAGGGGTAACACTGCAAAAGCAGCCCAAACCAGAAAAGACGGATGGTAAAAAGTGGCCGACAAATTAAATGCTAAATAGTGTGCACAGTTCTTACTGAATGTAGCGTTTCATTTCCTATGTGTCAGATTAATTATTATTTAATATGTCATAATTCCAGATCAAACGTGAGCACAAGGAGAACATGGGAACAGGTTAAAATGAAGTACAAGAATATACTTTAAACTGGTAAATATTGGTATATAACTATTTAAAGAATTGTTGACATAAATAATCATATAAAATATAAAAAAACATTAATTTTAAAGCTAATAAGAAGGCAGACAAGCAAAAAACAGGCGGAGGTCCACGCGGTCCAGACCTAACCCCGAAGAAGAGTTGGCTCTCCAGCAAAATGCCCATCGCCCTGTTTCTGAGGGCATTCCAGGGGAAAACTCCTCCCCAGAACCAGTGGCAGGATGCAGTGGTCACTTCATTTCAGGTAAAAGATGGTCATTGCATATATTTGTCCTCAAAGTGTGCCATAGGTATGTTCCATATAGCCCTCTTTTTTTGTTGGGTCAGTTGCAGGGAATGTCATATCCCTAGAACTTGTGTCTGACCAACGAGATATTGACGAAGGTCAAATATTTGATGAAGACACTGTGTCTGATTATTCATCAGGAGGAGAGGTACATTTTCCAAATAATGTTTGATCAAACTCCACTCTGATCAGTCTCATGTGCCCCAATCACATTTGGAAATCCTGGGTAATCAGAATGTTAGACTGATTATGATATTCTTCATGGAACTGTGGGTGTTTTTGCCTGTGTATTACCTACCTGCAATGGCATGAAATGCCTCTTTTATTGTTTGCACATGCAAGTGTCCAGGAAACACTATGAAAACCCAAAGGAAAAATTTCAGAGCCAAACAGACTTTACGAATTGCTTGGCAAACTGCACTTTTAGATAGATTTTCCGCATTGCCTACAGTATATAAAATAAGTGCCGCTTGCAAAAAACCTCAAAGCAATGCATACTGTCTTTGTGGTTGTGAGAGCCCGACTTCGCCTAGTTTGACTTTGAATATAAGGTGGTAATAAATCTTTGAGGTATAATATTCCCCCTCTGCTAAAGCGGTATCTTTCGAAAAGAATTTCCTCCGGGAGCAATAAAGGATCTTGCCGATTGCGCGAAACCCTCTCTATATGAAATTCTCTTCTTATAATTTGCGCACCGATATCAATTGATTGCTCATTCATGAACAGTGAAGCCATGACTGAATGAATTCCATGCAAGGACACTGATTAAGTGTGTGAGCTAATCCTTGTTTACATAGAACAAACCTGCTCCAAGCAGGTTTGAGGATTTGGATGTGCTGCTATGACAACACATCCAGCAAGAGTTTCGAAAAACCGACAGATCCAGGATCATGCCAAATCGTCAACAATTACATCCGGCTAAACGAGTAATCCACGTATGAAAAATACCGCCCTGGTACATACATGGTCAACACAGACAAACCACAGTCCTACTTATCAAGTGACTCATTTGTGTGTTGTGGAAAAACTTCCTTCACAGTGTTACTTTTTACATTCATAATAAAAGGTTTTTTTAATTTGACAGAGGTGCCAATTAGACATTTTCGATAATAGTCCTCCACTGATGAATGCCACAAAAAGTAACACAGACTGAGCAACAGCCATCACTTTTCTTCTTAAAGAAAGGCTTTTTCTTTTTGTCTTCCAACCATTTTAACAGTATGATCATGCTGATTAATTCAGAAAAATTGTTTTCTCTTTATTTTTTATGCAACATTCAAAGAGTTTTCTTTCAGATTTTGAAGGAGGTAATGAAGAACCAGCTGCTGTCAACGGAGGAGGTAATAAGTCGCTGACTGGTTCAGAAGTGACAACATCTGTGAGGAAGGTGAAGCTGGCCTGGCTGGTGATGCATTTGGAATTATGAGTGTTGGTGTCAAGGTTTTTGCAGGGGCTATTGATAAAGCTGGATCGTGTAGACCTGGCTGGAGACTGAATTGGCTTGGCTTTTGAAATATGATTTTTAAGTTGTATTGTCTTGACACAATTGAAAAATGGCAGCAACAATGAAAATGTGCTGCTTCCAAGAAATCCAAGTTATATTTTACATTAATGTAATTTAAAAATGATGATGAAAGATGCAATAAAGTGCAATAAATCTTAAAAACAATGTTATCTCACTTTGTATCCAAATATTTATTTCATAAAAGAGAAATATAAACTCAGGTCAGTCTAATCTTACTGTCTGGAATAGTTACATTGGGTACACTTAATGAATATTAATTATTTTGTGCTGACAATCAGTACACATTGCTTTGTATTTATCCATTGACAGAGAGAATATTTGTACGGAGTAAAGAACTTATTGTTAAAATGTACTTATATAATAATTCCAGTACAAACACTGAGAAAGAATATTTCTACGGAGTAAAGAACTTATTGTTAAAATGTACTTATATAATAATTCCAGTACAAACACTGAGAATGCTGTAAATTTGTTGTTTTGGCTACATTTAAGTTAGACATGTAAAGTCCCATACAGTAAAGATTGCATAGTGTATTTATTTTTGGTCAAGATCATTTAATGTGCTTCCACTATACACAAGTCTCCAAAAAGTAAATAAGTAAAACCACAAACATTATACTGTATATAGATATAGATTTCCATCTATCCATTATCCAACCCGCTATATCCTAACTACAAGGTCACGGGGGTCCCAATCCCAGCCAACACAGGGCTCAAGGCAGGAAACAAACCCCGGGCAGGGTGCCAGCCCACCACAGAACTATAGATTTAGATATAGAAAATCACAATTAACATACTGTACATAGCCAACATTTGGCAAATTACAAATGTAAAACTTTTTACAAAAGAAAAAAATAAGCTTAAAACACACTTAACTTTTTGTACAGTCTTTGATGGACAAATAAACAAATGACAATGTCTGGAGAAGTAGATTAAATGCACTTTGTTATCACACCTACCTTCATGCTGAACTGTTAAGTTGAAGCAATTTTGTAAATGGATTTGAACATAGTGGAGAGTACTATAAAGATTTGGGGGTTCTTTGCAGAGTTGAACACTGTTACATGGCTCTGCAAATAAAACACATAATATATACAGACAATACAAGTTATGTAGAGAGATTAAACAAATGTGATTGCTCAAATTGAGTATGCTAATGTTTTCACACCATAATCAGAGGAGCTTTTAAAACTTGATATACTTACAGAACTGGCTTGAGAATTTCCTGGTAATTATCTTTCTCAGTACTGTATAGATCTTGCCTGAAGAGGGGGCCTGAGTTGCCTCAAAAGCTTGCATATTGCAATCTTTTTAGTTAGCCAATAAAAGGTGTCATTTTGCTTGGCTTTTCTCTACATTCATAATGGCTAACACGGTACAATACCCTAGTTTCTCAGTACTGTAAATTTTTGGCTGGATTTTTAGTTGTATTTTTTATTTAGATAAACATTGATTTGTTAGTTTTGTAGGCTAAATATAATACAGTAAACATGTGAATGTATTGTGACTATATTATATATAATATGGTAACAAACACCCACCTTAATTTGACATCCATCCCCGCTCAATATTCAGCTTTCCAACCTGACTGTGTTCCGCTGACTACAGTAGGAAACAATATAACTTCATGAGAGAAGTAGGAATTGTGCAGTGTTATCTTGAGGGTGACAGATATTTAGTCTTGCTGTTGTGATCAGGAACAGCTACTGTATACTATATGTTCTTTCCACAACTGCTCAGATTATCACATAGCATCGCAAAATAAGCTTGAGTGAGAAACCTCATTGCATCTCCTTTTTGAACATTAACCATTTCCTTTTATAATTAATTGTATTTGGGATTGCACCTTGACTACAACACCAATAAGCTAGTTACTATGTGCAGATCGTGGTACCAAACATTTAGCCCAACTTAGACTTGCTTTGGTCATTCTAGATGGAAAAACATTTCATGTACTTGATCTAAATTTATGCCAGCTACTCTCACTTTAGCTCTTAGTGTCAGCTTTTATCTGAAAGAAATTCATGAACTCATATTCCAATTCTCAGTTGTTCTTCCACTTTTAAATTAATAAATTATATCAATTTTCAGAGCAGTCTTTTTAAATTCAGGGGTACAGGACATTAGAATCTATCACAGCAGATAGTGAGTCAAAGGGGGAACTAAAGTTGAAAAGAAACCTAGTGAGTGGTAGGACATATTAATTTATATATCCTTACACAACCACACTATGTCAATTCATTTAATCTAGGAGAACATATTTGGACTGTGAAAGAAAGCTAGAGTTTTGATTTATTATGACTCTATTGAATGAATTTCAGTGTTCATCAGTTCCAGAACAATGAGCCTACTGAAAGGTTTAAGGTTTATTAACAACAATTTAGTGTGTTGTCATTCACATAAGCTTGGAGAATGTTTTATAGGTCTTGGTGAAAGGAAACAAGGGGGAAAAATTAAGGGTGATGAACAACCACTAGTACAGATGTACCATTAGAATAGAGGAGAAGGACCTGAAAAAGACCTGATCCCTTTCCTCTCAGAACCGGAAGCTCCACCTCGCCTGTTCCACCAACAATATAATCAGCTATCATCCTGAACTTTGGCATTTATTTGGAAACCTGCTTCTAAGGACAACTGGGCATCATCACTGAGAAGCACTATAACCTGACAGTCAATGGTGCCATAATGCTAGCCCTTTTTTATTTTCATTTTGTCATTTTAACATTAAACAGGGTGTCACATTGCGCCCCAACCCCTTTTTGACTTTGCCTTTTTTATTTACAATTTCAAAACATAAGCTTTGATTGCTGTGGTTTTCAAACACTGAAATGGTATGTATTCACAAATGGAAATGTTCTGAAAGTTGTTCAAGTTAGTAAATAACATGTTTAATTATGCATCTTAATTAAAGATCAATAATTGTATTATAATTTTAACCCTGATTGTTTACTTCCATAGAAGTTTTTTCACTCATGAGCAGTGGCGGACCGTGCATTTCACACCTAGGCCTTCAGTAGTGCTCTGTCTGAATCAACCCGCCCCTCAAAAACTAATTTATGGTTATAAAAACCATCTTAATATGCAGAAGTACAGTATAAAGAGTCGTTGCATCGCAGATAGATGACTCCTGTAGCCACAATAAATGCCTTTATTGAATAGACAAACCAGGGGTGAACAAGTTCCTTTCTACTGCAGCTATAGCCCGCGACACACATAAAAAACATCAATAATAACTCAGAAACTTGCAGTATTATTTAGGAAATCCGCAACACTTTACTCACCAAAAATTCGGATTATTTGTAAACAAAATCCATCCTCCTCTCTTTCCTCAAAAACAGTTCAATTACTCTGTCGTATAGATTATCCATGCGCTTCAGTTCCATCATGAAGTCCCTTTCTATCGCCATCGAAGCTAATGCTAAAAGTCGAACCTGCCCTGTCATATTTCTGGCATAAGTTTTAATTCACTTTAGGGCTGAAAATGTCCGCTCAACAGAAGCAGTGGACACGGGAATGGCCACCGCCAAACATACCAATGTGTACAGCTGCTCCATGATGCTCTCATTCAGATTTTTCTATTACACCATCCTATCCAATCAACGGGTCTGTTGCTAGAGGGCCCTAGTGAAACCAACTCAAAATCTGATTGGTTGAAGCAACAGTTTTATCAACATTTATTTTGTGTTAGAGGGCCTGCAGAACGGATTGTGAAGGCCTCCGGGCAGACTTCTTTGACTTTGACCCTGCCTGGCAACAAATGATGGCTGAAATGTGATTGGTTAAATGCTTTAATACGAAAATACATGTCTGGAAGCAGGCACAGCACAACCATCGGAAAAGCTATGAGAGGAAGCGGACAGACTATTTGGAATTATTTAATAAGTATTAATGGACAAAATATAATTAACCTCAGTTTGTGATTCAGATATTTTTTTAGGCCAGCAGAGAAGGCCTTGCAGGCCCGCCACTACTCATGAGTATTGTTGTCATTCATTATATTGATAACAGTGAGTTTTCTAAACCTACTAGAACATCTCACTAGAAATACTAGTGTACACATTTGTACACATCTAGTATACACTTGTATTAGACTGACAATTGTCACACACGTGCGCATGGGAGGCAGCTAAAGGGCTTGAGTAACGGCAGTTCTGAGACATGCAGAGTGCACTGACTCTTTTTCTCTCTTGCCTGCAGACCATTCCCGGGAGATTCCACCTGGCTCTCGTGACATCATTTCCGGGACTGAGCCAATGGAAGGAGACCTTACTGGCTCCGGCCCCTCTGACGTCACGTCCGGACTCGAACCAATGGAGAACGAACACGACCCTGATCCTTATGACTTCACTTCCTGTCTTCCCCTTTAAAACCCTGCCCTTTTTCCTAATTCCTCAGTCTTGTCTTGGACTCAGTTGTATGCACTTCAGTGCTGTTTATTTCAGAAAAACGACTTTGCAGCCAGGATACCACATTATATGAGTGGCTGCCCCAAACCTTTATCCGAGTATGTCTCATTTGTGTGACATTGGCGTAGTCGGCAGGATCGAGAAGTCCTGGAAGAGAAGGGGACAGGACCTGCAACACATCCAGGTGGGAGCGTACCGGGGCCGAGTTTCCAGGCGGGGAGGGTGTCCCGTGTGTCGGAGTGGCCCGGTACAGGCTCTGCCCCCGGCCTGCTCCACTAGGCAACCTAGGCAGGCCAGGGAGTGTGCGGGAGGGGCTCACAGAATTGGGCTGCTTCGGAAGCGGGAAGCAAAGAGGGCTGTTTATGCTCTCTTGGGAGAGAGTGCCCGCCTCCCTGTAAAGCCAGAGCCCCGATTTCCACCTAGAGGTGCCCCAGACTGGCAGGTGAATAAAGTGAAAGCCTGGAGGTTCGACCCAGAGAGGCCGACCCCTCAACAAGCCTGGAGCCTATGGGCAAAGGTAGGGCAGTGGCTACGGCCACAGGAAAACACGCCCTACCAAATAATTGAACAGGTGGCTTGCTATCTGTTCCTAGGCACACTACCCCAGCGCTTCACCCAGCCGATTTGGGGTAGACAATTCAAAAATATGGCAGAGCTCATAGAGCTCGTGGAACAACAAAGGAGGACCTCCCAACCTGGGAGAGCTGAATCGTCCCTGGGTCAACCTCAACTGGAGTACGTCCCAAAACCTAGCCTCCCCCTGTACAACCCAGAGTTTGGACCAACGTACCCGAAGCCGCAGGCGCACAAACCGCTTGGGAATGAGGTGGAATGCAGGTGGAGGGGTTGGTGTGCTCTGACAAACCCGTTGGCGGTCCCACACACAGACGTGGTGGTCTTTAACGGGTATAAAACATCTGTGCTATTAGATACCGGCAGCAACATGTCCATTGTTGCCCGCCGCTTTGTGCTACCGCAACAGTGGTTAAAATTTAAGACTGGTATAACCTGTGTCCATGGAGAAACCCGCTGGTACAGGACCACCGTTTGTGTCATCAGTTACGGAGGTTCAATTCGGAAGTTAACCGTGGCCATCCTTCCTGATCCTCTACACCCGGTGATACTGGGGCGGGACTGGTCTAAAATAAAAAGTGGTGAGTCACATACCACGCCTGGGGATAACTTGGGCCTAGTTATAGACGGAAATGAGCCGTCTCAAGCTGCCTCCACGCTGTGTAATCAGCCGGCAGACAGAGATGAAGCAGTCAGCCTGAGTGACGTGGCAACTCCTGGGCCGTTCGGGAGGTAGCCACTGAGAACCCCGGACAGACCTGTCTGGTTGAGCACAACATTGTAACAGAGCCCGGGGTTATTGTCCGAGAACGCCCGTATCGTCTTCCTGAGGCAAGAAGGGCTGAAGTGGAGCTTGAGATCAAGTGCATGCTGGAACTAGGAGTGATTGAAGAAAGTCATAGTCCCTGGTCCAGTCCCATTATGCTGATCAGTAAGCCTGACGGGAGTTGGAGAATTTGCAATGACTTCCGTCGGCTTAATCACGTCTCCCAATTTGATGCCTATCCAATGCCAGAAGTGGACGACCTCCTCGAGAGGCTTGGACAGGCTCGATATTTGACCACACTTGACATGACAAAATGGTACTGGCAGGTTCCTTTAACGGACTCCACGAAGGAAAAAACGGCGTTTAGTACCCCTAGTGGACACTGGCAATATCGTGTCCTTCCATTTGGGTTACACGGGGCTCCAGCAACCTTCCAACGTCTAGTGGACAAAGTGCTCCGGCCTCATAATTCATACAGTGCTGCCTACCTGGATGACGTGGTCATCTATTCCAGCACATGGAAGGAACACCTACAGCATGTCCAAGCGGTGGACACTTGGTGAGGCCGGGCTCCGGATTAATCCCAAGAAATGCTTCTTCGGATTAACCGAGGCCAAATATTTAGGCTACCTGGTGGGTCTGGGTACCGTAAGGCCGCAGTGCTTCAAGGTAGAAGCCATTTTGAAATGGCCCCATCTGTGAACCAAGCAGCAGGTCCAAGCCTTTCTCGGATTAGCGGGATACTACCGCCGGTTTATGCCCCGGTTCTCAGAGAGAGCGGCGCCCTCGACTGATTTAACAAAGAAGAGGGCCCCGAACGTTGTGGTATGGACTGAGAAGACAAGCGCTGCATTTAGTGACTTAAAGCAGGCCCTTACGTCCGCACCTATTTCGATGGCACCTAACTTTTCTTTGCCTTTCATCCTCTAGACGGACGCTTCGGACACAGGCCTGGGAGCAGTGCTGAGCCAAAGCGTTGATGGTGTGGAGCACCCCATCATGTACCTGAGCCGGAAACTGTTAGACCGGGAGACCAGGCATGCAGCGGTGGAAAGGGAGGCTTTGGCGATTAAATGGGCGATTACTCAGTTTAGGTACTACCTGTTTTGCCAGGACTTCACCCTTGTCACGGACCATGCACCCCTACAGTGGATGGCCCTGCATAAGGAGTCGAATCCGCGGGTCACTAGGTGGTTTCTTGACCTATAGCCGTATAAGTTTTCGCTCGTTCATCGCCGAGGCTCTCTCCATGCCAACGCTGATGCTCTTTCCCGAGTTCACGACCTGTCGGTTAGGGTTGCCCGACCCGACGGGTCTGGGCTGAGGGGGGGGCCTTGTCACACACATGCGCATGGGAGGCAGCTAAAGGGCTTGAGTGACAGCAGTTCTGAGACATGCCGGGAGGTGGCAGAGTGCACTGACTCTTTTTCTCTCTTGCCTGCAGACCATTCCCGGGAGATTCCACCTGGCTCTCGTGACATCATTTTCGGGACTGAGCCAATGGAAGGAGACCTTACTGGCTCCGGCCCCTCTGACTCCAACCAATGGAGAACGAACACGACCCTGATCCTTATAACCTCACTTCCTGTCTTCCCCTTTAAAACTCTGCCCTTTTTCCTAATTCCTCAGTCTTGTCTTGGACTCAGTTGTATGCACATTAGTGCTGTTTATTTCAGAAAAACGACTTTGCAGCCAGGATACCATATTATACGGGTGGCTGCCCCAAACCTTTATCCGAGTATGTCTCATTTGTGTGACACAATTTATAAAGCTTTAATGATTAGTGATAACAAGAAGATCACCTAAAGAAAACAAGGAAGTTGTTTTCATTTGTAAAAGGTAATTTATGAAAGGTACTTTAGCCTCGAAGATTCTTTCTACAATGTATTAATAAACAAGTAAATACTGGAAATGCCTAAATTATTAGCCTTGACTTACATTTACACCCCACAGTACTTATCTATGTTACATTCACTCATCAGTCATATTTCAGATACAACAGTGGCCAAGAGTCTGGAAATACAAAGCAACTTCAGAATACGTTTTTGAAACAGCTAAAAAAATAACAAATCACTCAGAAAGCACACTGGGGCACTGATGTGAATAAACAAGGCAAGTTTCAGTGAGGTAAAATTCAAACTTTAATAACTACTTATGTTTATTTACAGAGTATAGGCATTAAATACTAAAAGTCAAAAGTAGAAGAAACAATTCAACCTGAAAAATTCAAATCCATGTCCATACACCATGTTTGGCTTCAGTATACCCAAGAAAGAGAGATGTGTATGTAATTTAAAAAGTCCATTCTTCTTAATCCAACTAAGGCATTCGTTAAAAATATGCCCTTTCATGGCACAGTCTTATTCTGGCTTTTCTTCACTGGGGCATATGTTAAGTGGTGCTGCACTTTCATTCTCGGACAGTATAATGTGATTCACAGTGCAGCTTCACAATTGCCTTTACCCTCTCTCTTATACTAACACTGTGTTGTAGATTCCTCCATTTCATCTGCCTCACATTTGTCTCTCTAAATATACATTGTCTCTACATCTCTGAATGGCTGAATATAGTTTAACTAGGGGGCTCTGCCCCCTGCTCGCTTCGCTCGCCAACCCCTGGTGTTGGGAAATTACAAAGAGCGTGATGTATGAATGAGATATAGCATAGTGTGAAGGTGTAGATGACACAGATAGGAAGCAAACAATAAAGTGTTTGGCACAGTGTAAAGGTTTATTGGAAAATTTCTTTGTAAACAACATTAGTAGTAAAGATGGTGTCTTGTCCTTGAATGAGTTTTCCTTGGCATGGAGCATTTATGACCTTAACTTTAACGTCAGATGAACGTCGAAGTTGTGAGAAGGCCACATAAAGTTGTCCATGTATAAAAACGGGCTCAGATAGGTAGATGCCAACCTTGTGCATGGTTTGTCCTTGTGATTTGTTGATGGTCATGGCAAAGGCAGGTTTAATGGGGAATTGTTTCCGTTTAAGTGTAAAAGGTAATTCCAGGTCAGAACTTGTAAGGTCAATTTTAGGAATTAGAACAGTATTGTTAGCATGTGATCCTGTAAGAACTGTTGCTTGAATAATATTGTGTGTTATGGTGTAGACGACTAAACGTGTACCATTGCATAAACCCTGTTTAGTGTTAAGGTTTCTTAATAGCATGAGTATTGTTCCGTTTTTAAGGCTAAGACTGTGTTGTGGTAATCCGGCTGGGTTAATAGTGTTCAAATATGCTAAGGGGAAATTAAGATGGTCATTGTCGTCATCAGAGTCAACTTTGTCAGAGCTTAGAAAGAGGTGTGACTCTCCAGGAAGTAATGAAATGACCTGGTTATTAATGTGATCAACAGTAATATTTTTTGGACATAATATACTTCGTTGTGTTAAAAGGGGCATTTGGTCTAATGAGACCGCTGTTCCAAATATCTCTGTAAGTAAGTCGTCGCAGATGAAGGGTTGAGGAATTGTAATAATATCTGGGTGAAGTCCATCTGTATTGGTGAGTGTACAATGCTCTAGTTGTAATAACCAATTGTTATATTCGGGATCTGGAAATCGCATGTTTTGTACCAAGTGTATCTTTAGAAAGCAATGGCAATTGTTCGCGTAACATTTTTTGTTCCGCGGTTTTAGAAGCGCGCCGAGGTGAATTTTTTTTTTTTGATGCGGGTTCGTGTTTGTGGTCCCGTTACTCGAGCCGTCTAGTTTTGTATCCATGATCGTGAATTGATGACTTGTTTGATCTTTATCGTTAGGAATATGGATAAGTAATAAGTAGGATCGAACTCACTGTTAATATGCGGACTGTTTGTTTCTTTGTATTATCACCAATCAGGTCTCGCGCCTGTATATGTATTGTAGTTCGGTCTCGTGTTGTTTATATGACGTCGTCGCGTATTTTAAGGTGGACTGAATAATAGCTGAGTGCATGGCATGTGGAGCAATAGGTAAGCACTGTCTAAAATCTACTCCTAATAAAAGTACCTTTCCTCCAAAGGGAATATTATTATTCATCAACGCAATGCCAATTGTCCGCGTATTTTAAGGTGGACTGAACAATAGCTGAGCGCATTGTAAGTGGAGTAATAGTTAAGCACTGTCTAAAATCTCCTCCTAATAAAAGTACCTTTCCCACAAAGGGAATATTATTATTCACCAACGTTTGTAGAAGTTTATCAATGGTGTTGAGTAAGTGACTGGATGCCATTGTACATTCATCTATAATTAATAGTGTGGCAAGACGGATGTCACGTGTATTGTTACTGTGCATTGTCATAGTGGATACCGATGTTTCTGTGATTGGGACCGGTATTTGGAATAAGTAGTGACATGTGTTTTTGGAGCTGAGACATTTTTTCTTCCGCGGTTTCAGAAGCGCTTTGTAGGTGCCGACGTGATTTGTGCATATTTGCGTTCTTGATTTGTTTCAGGGTGCACTGTTCCAATGCGATGTAATATTTGTCCACATACGCGAAAGCAGTATGGGTCATTGCCTTTTGGTGACCTGATATTTACTCTGGTAGATGCAAAATCAAATGAACTATTGTAGGATGTAATGCAGTTCATAAAGTTTTTACTTTCAGGTACTTCTTTAGTTAGAAGCTTCTGTAGATATGCAGGATATGAATGTAAAGGAGGCAGTGTAATTTGACTTTTGACAACAACGTGTAAATTCATTACTTGTATTGCCATTTGTTTCTTCAGGGAAGTTAAGTGAATGACAATGATTGCAAATGACATTCATTAATCCCAATGAATTTTCATGAAAAGTGGACTTATTATTGAACGCGCTGTCAGCTAACTGGCGCAATCGTTAGTGTGGTCGTGGGTCTGAATCGTCCTTTTTGTGTACGTTTCGCGTGCTATGTCCGTAGTCTGTCCCATTTCGTGTCCAATGGGCTTTGTGTGGCGCTCGCGGCTTGTTTTTTTTTTGTGTGCTGGGGGCTTGTTGCCTGAGTTTTTATTTCTGTTAGTGGAGGGGGTGTTTGTGTGTCATGGGGCTGAATCGTCCTTTTTGTGTGCGAACCGTTTCGTGTGCTATGTGTGCCTGTGTGTGACTCCTTTGTTTTTGGTGTCCTAGGGGCGCGTGGCCTCATTTCTTTTTTCAGTTACTGGAGGGGGGCTTTGGGTGTCGTGGGTCTGAATCCTCTTCTTTGTGTGTGTCACGTTTCGTGTGCAATGGCTTCATGCGTTTACGTTGCATTCCATCCGGCCGGTTTCCGTTGCTTGTGGGGGGGGGGGGGGGGGGGGGGGGGGGGTTATGGGGCGTTTGCGCAGTACGTCTTTTGCAGCCACGGTCCCTGCGTCCATCCGGTTTAGCATTCTCAGTTAGTAATATGGATCTTTCAAAATAGCTGAATATTCTTTTATAACATTGGATGACTGAGAATTTACCCTTAGTTTTTACTACCTGTCAAATCTGAAGTTGTTTAAAGCCAATTATGAGATATAAACTAAAAAACTGACTTCCCAAAAGCCCGCATTTCACATCTTCTTACAAGCATTTACACAATGGTAATTTTATTTGAGCTTAAATATAAAACATTCTAATAGACAACACTTCTGGACATTCATATAAAGCAAGGTTTTAACACTATAGCACTGCCACATAATGTATTTTCTGGTTTGTCTTTTGTCTCTCTGTGTCATTCTCAATGTAACTCTTGTCTCCGCCCAAACACTTATATAAAAGTGGAAGGAATAAAACAGGCACGTTGGGCAGACAACAGGGAGGACCTTTGCGAGGTGTAGTCAGTTGTAACGATTTCTGGGAAGTTGCCATGGTAATGGATGCTAATCTACAGGTAAAAAGGAGACTGATCAGGCATGAAAAAAGAATGATACCATTCACACGCTTTATGGTGGAGGATGCAGATGTGGATTATGTAACTCCAGGCAGGAGATTGCTTCACTTAGAGGTCAAAGCCCTTTCCAATTTGGAGGATGCCATCTTGAAGAGTTCACTAGCACAGCTGTTCTTGAGACAATGAGCTATAGAAAGAACCAATGTCCCATTTAGACATTTAGTTTAGAGGATCATAATTGGGTGAGCTATAATCTTTTTTGTTCTGGGATTTTTATTTAAGAAGAGACATTTTCTTTATATTAATTTAATAATCTTTTTTTAATTTATCATTATCGCTGGAAGGGGTCTGAGGACGTTTTAGGGTTAACCTATTATCCATCAATTATACATCATCAAAAACATGGTGACATCATCTGTGTTAAAGTGAAGCATTGTCTTAGGGACAACACTTGTTTGTGAAATTATAAAAATTATGAGTTTCACAGAGATAAGATAACCTTTCTGGGATAGGAGGTAACACTAAAAGGACTGATTATGGACCAGTCTGAAGTAGAAGCCATCCTTAATTGGGAGGTACCTGAAAATGTAAAGCAGGTATATCAATTTATTGGGTTTGTCAATTGTTATCTGTAATTTATTAAATAAACATTTCACTTGTGATTTCACTCACTACTGCTTTAACTAAAAAGGGCCATAAAAATTATATAGAAAATGAAAGCTCAACTATTCACTATCACTTAAATTCTTATTTATGGTGAAAGTCAATTTTTCCAGTATTGGGGTAAGGAAAATTGTATCACAAAAGTTGTCTTTTTCTAATGGAAACTTTTATCTACCAAGCAGAATTATGAAGTAGGGAATTATGAATTTCTGGACATCAAATTAGCATTAGAGGAATGGCAGCATTGGCTAGAAGGCACAAAATACCCCTTTATGATATATACAGATTATAAGACTCTTGTGCATTTACACTATGCTAAACATTTAAACGCCTGTCAAGCCCTATTTTTGAATTATTGATCAGTCATTTTCATTTTTCCATTTCGTATTAGGCAGGTAATAGAAATGGAAAGGCTGATGCATTATCATGAATATATGATAGAGATGAAGTCTCTTCAAACTCTTAATCCATTATACTCCCAGAAAAGTTCTTGGTAATAACTATTGTTAAGTCCCCTATTCAACAGAAAGATATTCTTAAAAATCCTCAAACACCTGGCCTCTCCCAGCTTGGGCTTTAGATAATACAATATTTCTTCTTCTGAACATTATCATCCTGGGACTATGCAAGCCCTGAATACTATCAAGAGACATTTTCACTGGAAAAACATGACTATAGGCTCAATGTATGTAAAGGTATGTGATGTCTGTAATAGAGTTATATCTGTTCAAAGGTTCTTATTGGGGTTGCTTCAGCTAATTTCTGCTCCTTATTGACCTTGAGACAAGATTACAATGGATTTCATTACAGATATTATAATGGTTTTAACACTATATTTGTTATTATTGATTGCTTTTCCAAATATGACCATTTTCTGCCTCTCAAGAAATTAACTAAGGAGCTAACTGAAACTTTCATAAAACATATTTATGTTTTCTTGGGTTTCTTTAGTCTGTTATTTCTGCTCCAGGTTTTCAATTTGATCCTAATTTCTGGAGACAATTCCATGTAAAGAATGGGTTGTACAGTCAATTTAGTTTCAGGTCATCATCCTGAGACAGATTGTCAGACTGAACCTAGAAAAATTCCTTTGAAAACCCTTTCTTGTGTATGAGCCGCCAAACTAGAGATGATCATGAAAACAATCATTGGAAAATAAAATGGTAATAAGATGAATCACCAAAATAATGATAAAAATAAGAACAAGAATTTGTAAAAATTAATAAAGCATCATAACTGGGATAATTTGTGTAAAGGGGGTAATGTAGGCTGCGGGAGGAGGAATGCTGGAAGAGAACCGGAAGAGGAGGAGAGAGGAACAAGGAGAGGGAGGAAGTGCTTTTGGCTGTAAGATGCTTTTTTGTTAAATAAAAGTTATCAAACTCTAACAGTAGAGTCGAACTCAGTTGTAAAACATGATGTGGTGTCAGATGTGATCTGGCTGTGGTGAACAAGTTTCCTGTACCAAAAGTTCTCTCAAACAAATTAGCAAAGAAGAATCAGCAAGAAAAAAAGATTGGGAATCAGCACTTGCAGGGGTCAAGATGGATGCTGCTGGTGCCGGAGCACATCAGCAAATCGCACAAGTTTAGGGCCGTCAGTAACATTCACCACTCTTTTTTTTTTTTTTTTTTTTTTTACATTTTAATTTTAAATTTTATCAATTTTATTGAAATCACACAAAATTCCATACAAATAAATCAATTTCTATAAAAATAGAATTGAACACAAATCAACTCCCACCCCTGAGAAAGAGAACTAAGCCAGCAGAGTAAAACTTAAAGCTAGTAAAAATAAGTAAGTAGATGAATTAATAAGTGAATAATGATAAATTGGGTGGCACTGTGGCACAGTGGTAGTGCTGCTGCCTCACAGTTAGGAGATCCAGGTTCACTTCCCGGGTCCTCCCTGCATGGAGTTTGCATGTTCTCCCCATGTCCGAGTGGGTTTCCTCCGGATACTCTGGTTTCCTCCCACAGTCCAAAGACATGCAGGTTAGTTGCATTGGCGATTCTAAATTGTCCCTAGTATGTGCTTGGTGTGTGGGTGTGCGTGTGTGTGCCCTGTGGTGGGCTGGCGCCGTGCCTGGGGTTTGTTTCCTGCCTTGCACCCCGTGTTGGCTGGGATTGGCTCCAGCAGACCCCCGTGACCCTGTAGTTAGGATATAGCGGGTTGGATAATGGATGGATGGATGGATAATGATAAATGGAGAAGAAAAAAAAAGGGAAGGGAATCTGCATTCTTCCTACATTGGTTCCAAATTCTGAGTGACTCAAGCACAATTGGGTTGTTAGTATATTGGCGATAACTTGCATTTATTGGGGTACAAAGCAAAGAATATAAAGAGGTACTGCAGGATTTTATTTCTATTGTGGACAAGCCTGTGTATGTTCATCTATTTGTGTCCATGTCCAGGTTTTAATAGCTTGTATATTTGCTGCCCAGTAATAAAATTGAAAGTTAGCTAGAGCAATGCCACCTTCTGCTTTAGGTCTTTGTAGGGTTGCTCATTGGATATGTGGATGTTTTGAATTCCAAATAAATGAGGTTATGGTTGAATCTAATTTCTAAAAAAATGATTTATTGATAATAATAAAAAAATAATTCATTACATTTATATAGCGCTTTTCTCAGTACTCAAAGCGCTATCCACACAGGGAGGAACCGGGAAGCGAACCCACAATCTTCCACAGTCTCCTTACTGCAAAGCAGCAGCACTACCACTGCGCCACCTGTGAGGACAAATATATATGATGTATATTGGAACGTTTTGTAATAAAAAGAGAAGCTTAGGAAGGATATTCATCTTAACAATGTTAATTCTTCCAGCTAAAGTGAGATGAAGGGTTGACCATCTATGCAAGTCTTGCTTAATTTTTTCCATACAGACAGCAAAATTTTGTTGATAGAGAGCTTTATGTCTACTTGTAATGTTTACCCCTAGGTATTTAACTCTTTTAGGGCTAATTTTTTTTTTTCTTTTCTCCCAGGGCTGAATATTTTTCCAGAAACTAACTTTTTTAAAAAAAGAACATAAAACAATTGTTTAACATATCAAATCAACAAAAAATATTTATTTTTGACTAATATAACTGTTTTGCATTTTGTATGAGCCTGCATACTATATAATTTAACATATTATTATTTCACATACTGTACATGTTACAAAGCAAAGTCCTGCAAAGTATGATAACGCTCAAAGCAGCCAATTGCATGCATTGCCACATTGCACTGCTTACAATACGTGTTGCACTGGTGCTTCTTTTTGAGTTGTCTATTGCTGCACACAACACAGTCAGGCTTGTACTTTTTGTCCTCATATGTGGCAGGAAAGTGGCGCTCAGTCAGCCTGTCTGGCACTGCTCTTTGTGCTGGCCTTCTTCGCTTTGCCAAAGGCACTCCAACATATTCTGCCAGCAAGCTGTCAACCACCTTCTTGCGGAAATCTGCCGCAGTCATAGTGCTGTCACTGTTTGCCTGCTTGAATAATATATATCTATTTGTGAGTGCAATCTCACGCATGCGATGGTACACAGTGTGGTACCTCTTGGTGGACTTATGGCCATAAGCATATGACCCCAGCATCTGATACAGTCGATCAACTCCAGCCATCTTACAATTGTATTCCTCAAGCGCAACAGGCTTGTCCAGCTTCCTACCTTCTGGGTTTCCCTTTGAACGAATTGTTTTCTCACATAAATTGTTGGTGTGAACTGTAGTAAGACAAGTGACCGCCACCAAGTTATCCGCCCGCATGAAAACAGGATTGTCCCCTCTTTTCATCTTCAGCCTGTCTGGCTTCAACTGTAAAGGCATGTGTCTCCTGTTCACCCTGACTGTGCCACAAGCTCCAATTCCCCTGCTCTGTAGCTCCATGAACAATTCTGGTGATGTATAAAAATTGTCCATGTACACAACATGTCCCAAATGTTCATATCCCTGAAGCAGCTCCAGCACAACCTGACTTGTCAAAGGACAGTTCTCTCTTTGAAAAGAATGCTTTCCAGTGTAAGTAATTACTTTCAGGCAGAACCCAGTGTTTGCTTCTGACAGTACAAAATCCTTTATGCCATACTTGGTGGGCTTGTCTGGCATATATTGTCGGAAAAAAAGCTTGAGAATTCACTGGAAAGAGCATACTTTTAGTCAAATTAATTCTGAGGTCAGAAATCTTTTGAAATACTGTAAGTGCTGTTAGGACTGCAGAGATAGTATTTTGTGGGTCTGATATATACAGTACAATATCATCTGCGTATAGAGAAATTTTCTGTTCAAGTCCTTCTCTGATAATCCCCTTTATCTGATAAGCATTTCGACAGTGAACTGCTAGTGGCTCAATGGCGATTGCAAAAAGCAGCGGTGACAAGGGGCATCCTTGTCTGGTACCATGTTCTAGTTTAAAGTAGTCTGAATTAATGTTGTTAATACAAACTGAAGCTTCTGGATTGGTATACAGTAGTTTGATCCACACACAAATGTTCGGGCCAAACCCAAATTTCTCCAGTTTCTCCAACTCCAAGGTATTTCCATTCAACCATATCAAATGCTTTTTCTGCATCCAACGATAATAATATCTCTGGGGTGTTTGACTTTACAGGTGAATATATTATATTAAACAGGCGTCGAAGATTGAAAGCTAAGTGTCTGTCCTTAATAAATCTGGTTTGGTCTTGAGATGTTACCGAAGGAAACACTTCTCAGTCCTTCTAGCTAGGACTTTGGAGAGTATCTTAACATCATTATTCAGAAGTGAGATTGGTCTGTATGATGCACATTGTAATAAGTCCTTATTTTGCTTAGGAAAGAAGGTAATTAATGCTTGGCGAAAACTTTGAGGTAGAATGTTATTGTCTCTAGATTCTGTAAATGTTGCTAATAAGAGGGGAGCTAGCTGAGTGGAGAATTTCTTATAAAATTCAGCAGGGTAGCCATCAAGGCCTGCTGCTTTTCCACTCTGAAGTGACTTTATAGCATCTAGTAATTCTGATAGCGCCAGAGGTTTATACAATTCCTGTGCACTGAGAGTATCTATTTGTGGCATCTGTAATGTATTAGATTAGATTGTGTCTTGTCTTCTTTAAACTCAGTAGAATATAAGGATTTATAGTAGTCTCTAAATGTGTGCATTATATTTTTTTGGTCAATGATTTTGTCTCCATTTGTGTTGGTGATTGCTGGGATTGCATTGTGAACTTCTTGCTTGTGGATTTGTTGAGCTAAGATCTTATTAGCTTTCTCCCCATGTTCATAGTAATGATGTCTTGATTTAAAAATTAGTTGTTCAGTTTCTTTAGTTGTCAAGAGGTTGAGTTCTAAATGCAGAGCCTGCCTTTTCCTATGAAGAGCCTCACTTGGACACCTGGCATGTTCTTGGTCTATTCTAGTAATTTCGTTCATTAGCTCGAACCTTCTTGGTTTCCAATTAATTTCTGTGGGAAAGATATGAAATAATCTGTCCTCTTAAGAAGGCCTTCAGGGTTTCCCAGAGTATTCCTGCAGAGACCTCTGAGGATGTATTTGTCTCTAGAAAAATGCTGATTATAAATTCTGTTCAGTTTTCGTCTGCTAATAAAAGTGGGTTAAGATGCCATCTGCAAGATGAGTATGTGGGGCATAATGATTTTAGCTCCAAGATAAAGGAGGCATGGTCGGAAATAACAATAGCGTCGTACTTGCAAGATTTAATCGTAGGCAAGAAATTGTTGTCTACAAAGAAGTAATCAATTCTTGAGTAGCAATAATGCACTGGTGAGTAGAAGGAATATGCTCTTGAGTTTGGGTTTAGAAATCTCCAGGGGTCTGATAAGTTGTGATCAATTACAAACTGTGTAATTGTCTTTGCAGGGTTAGATGTCCTCACCCCTGTCACAGGAGTCCTATCTAGGTCTTGATTTAAAACACAATTAAAGAGTGTTCACCTTGGGAATGGATGCAAATATATTTTGCATGCATTCCCTATCATCCACATTGGGTGCATAAACATTTATCAAAATCACTTTACAGTTAAATAAATTACCCATGACAATCACATATCTCCCTTCAGGATCAGATATTGCATCTGATACTACAAATGTTAATTGTATAAGAATTCCCACACCTCTAGTTTTCTTTGGAAAGCTGGAATGGAATATTTGGCCAGTCCAGTCTTTTTGCAGCCGGAACTGATCCTTGCTTAATAAATGAGTCTCCTGTAAAAATACCATTTTAGCGTTTAGACCTGTTAGGTGAGAGAATACTTTCTTTCTCTTTATTTCGTAATTCAAGCCTTTAATTTTCCAGGTCACAAAGTTAACTGTCCCGTCATGGAGACATTGATTCTAAATTTTTGATGTCATTGTGTAGTCTTAAAACTGAAAATGAGACAGCTTTGACCTAAATTTCCAATTTTCTCAGGAGTTATTACCATGAAGCCTATTGCTACGTTGGCACTTATTATTATATGGATTAAAAGGATAGATTAGATATAGCTTGCTCTCTTTATCTCCCCCACAATTCCCCCATCCCCCCATTTTGCCTCCCCACTTGAGGCTGGACCACACTTCACAAAGTCCCAGTCCTCTGACATACCTAGAGACAGAGCACGTCCAAAACAAAACAAGCCCCCCAGCAGTGGTGTATGAGGATTAAAATGGAGATATCTACTGCCAATACAGTCCATATACTATAAGTATAAAATATAGTCTTTAACAGTCTTGAAATAGTAACATAGTAAACCCAGGAAATGGTGTTAAAAAGTGGCCCTGGATAAGCACAGCAAGCCCTAATACAATAATAACAGTAACAATAAACCAAACAGTCTCCCAAAAAAAAAAAAAAACAGAAACAGAAAGTGGCCAATAAGGGGAAAGGATGTATAATTATGGTACTAGTATCATTGAAAGCGGATCAGACAGCCGGTAAGATCTTCTTTGCCATACCATGACAGGGTGCAATTCAAGATCGTATTTCAGAAGAGTGTTTAGTTCAGTTTTCTTAGTTCTTTTTCTGCTTCCTCCATAGTGGTAAAGACATAATGCTTGCCTTGAATGTCCACTTTCAGTTTGGCAGGATACAAAAAGCTGTATCTGATATCGGCTTTCCGTAAGCGCTGTTTAATGTAGTAAAAATTGGCTCGTTTAGCAGCTGTTGAGGATGAGAAATCAGGGAAGATACAAATGTGGTTATTTTCAAATATAATCTCGTTTCTGTCTGAGAACTGACATTACATTAAATTTAGATTGTAATTTCTGGAAGCGCATGGCAAGAGTCCTAGGTTTAGAGGTATTTGATCCATGTATGCAGTAAGCTGCTGCTATCTCGGTGTCTCATTTAAATTCCTCTGCAATTATTTTTGAGAATAGTTCAGCTACAAATTTCACTGGATTTGGACTTTCACGATTCTCAGGTAGACCTTTGATTCTAATATTATTCCTTCTGCATCCATCTTACAGAGCAGCAAGTCTGTCTCTGAGTTTTTTGCATTCGGAATTCGCAGCTGTTGCTTTTCCGTCAGCGGTGGATGCCAAACGTATGGCTGTTTCAATTCGAGTCGTGAATGTCTGCTTAACATCTTCCAGCTGATCAGCAAGTGCTCTGTTTATTCTCAAACTTAAACGCATTTTCCTGAATGTGTTCTTTAATTTTTTTCCAGCATACCATTAAAGGCTTCCTCAAAGCGATTATATACACGTTTCTCCAAGTCTTTATTATCCTGCTGTAGCTCCTGCAGCTCCAGCTGCAGCTCCACCTGCAGCTTCTTGTTTGTCTTCAGCATACCATTTATTTCTTTCTTTATGTCTTCTTTCTGAATATCATTCTTGAGCTCATTTATGGCTGTGGCCATTGTAGTGATCATTACCTTCAGTTCGGACAGATCGTTTCAGCTTCCGTGCTCTGCAGGTGAAGCGGCAAGCCCTATTACAGCCGATGCTCCCGGCTCGCGAGGAGTAGATCAAAGCGCAGACTGCAAGGCCATTTCCAGTTTCAAGTGATCTTCTAGAATCGGCGAGCTATCGTGACCTGTATCACTTGCACATTCGCTCCCATTTTTGCTCTAGACTGGAGACGATGCAGTGGAGCGTGGTCCTGGGAAGTCTGTGCTTTCACCTGCCTGTTCCAGGTCAGTCTCTGAAAGCCCATACCTTGAACTTAGACTTGATGAATGTCTAGGCTTGCATGTAGCTTTAGATTTTGTTTCTTTCTTGCCGCTCATGTTTATATATGCTTGCATATACTGTAGTAGAACCTCCTCGGGTTGGGTAGATACAGGATACCTTGGGATAATAAGAAATAAATAACACCGCTGCTAACGGAGAAATGTTCAACCAAACCAGCCCTCAACACCAAGAACCAGATGTGGGAGAGTGATAGTTAAACCTAAGAAAGTGGACTTATAAGGACAAAGAAAATAAGTGAAAATGTTTCTAAACTGAAATTATTTAATTGATGTTAAATATTGCTTAAGGAAAAGTGTTGCTTTCTAAGAAGGGGAAATGTGGGATAATTTGTGTATAATACTGTTAAGTGTTAGGGGATAATGTATGCTGCGGGAGGAGGAATGCTGGAGGGGAACCCGAAGAGTAGGAGGGAGGAGTAAGGAGAGGGAGGAAGTGCTTTTGGCTGTAAGACACTGTTTTGTTAAATAAGTTATCAAGTTCTCACAGCAGAGTTGAACTTACAGCCTGATGCTAGAAATACTGTAAATTAATAATGAATTCCTAACAGATACACCCTATGGTTTTGTATACAGTGCATCATTTGCAGGCATACAACTCCTAGTCCAAAATCCATGCTGGCCACTCTATTACAACTTGCATAAGAACAAAATGTACAAAGTGAACACAAGCAAAAACAAAATATCGCTACTAATCAGGACCTGTCTTAATTGGACATGAACCCCAATCCAAAATACTCCCAATCCCTGCTTTATAATCTCTCTTCTCTATCTCTTTCATGACACTAGCCTCTTCCTCCTGACAGTAAGCTCTTGCTATAGACTTTACATTCATTCTCTGTTAATTTTCTGTGAGAAAGTTTTAAACCCCTTCTCATTTTTAATTTCAGCCAAGTCATGGAATCAGTTGCAGCATCTGGAATACTCTTTTTTGGCTATAGAGACACTATGATGTCTGTCTTGGCAGTTACAGTCACAGTGAGGCATTATACTGGAGTATTGATGTTGATATGAAGGAGTCGCAGCAGCATTTCTTAACACACTCTGCTGAATAATTTGTTGGCTGAATGTACTCAGTGTTAGTGTGTCTGACAAAAGATATGCATCATTGTTTAGAATCACACTCAGTATTGTTTCAATTCTGTCCTTTGCTACTATCTCCATGTGGTCCAGAGTGCATCACATACATGAGGTTGGCCTGGGCAGCTGAACCACAACGTTTGTCACTCTTATCTTGGCATCAGAGATGACTTGTGCATAAATGGAATATCACTACTTACAGTTAACTTTATTGCAATACGTGTGCAGTCAATTTCCAAGATTACATTAGGAAAACCAGACACTGCTGCAAATTGCATTTTTATGCTGGCCTGTACACTCACACCATAAGGAAACTGAATGTAGCACCTTGTCAGCCAATTATAACTTCCAGCTTATCATGCATTATGGAGTTAAAGCTTGGCTGAGATATTCCTGACCTGTCGGGAAGTTTCTTCTGGTAGTTGCATGTTGCCTGAATGCCAGCCATTGTTAAAACCTGTATATGAACAGGTATAGTCTGGTGTCAGGCAGTCTGTCATTCTAATAATGGGCCCATTTCAGCACATATTTCTAAGAGAATAGTTCAAAGCATATTATAATAATGGCATGGTGATATGACTTACCATACATGCAAGTCATCATTTAGCTGGTTTTTGATGCATTTCCTTGCATGATCAAAGGAGTCATCATTTCACAATTTCTACAAAATGTTGCGTATGAATGGGTCAAAGTTCTCAAAAATATATGCATGTTTTCCTGACAAGTTTTTTATAAATTCAGATTTTTCGTGGAATATTATATACACACATTTTGATCATCTTTTAGTGAATACACTAGCTTTTTTAAATGTGACCTCAGACCAGATCTTACTCTGTTGGCTCCTTTTGTCTATTAACTTGTAAGCCCGAGACCTACGCCCTTGAGTACTGTATAAAACCTTGCTTAGATTTCATACTAAAATTTTGCATGTGCTTGAAATGTAAAAATGGCACAGACACACACAAAAAGATTTATAAATTGTACATACAGCACAGGGCACACCAAGTTCCTCTATAATGTTAAATCAACTTAAAACTATGTACTCATGTACGCACATTCAGTTACTCCCTTTCACATCCTTCCAGTAACTATGTATGGCTTTAAAAAGCCTTGTTTTGAATATTCAGTATTTAATCATATTAATTTGGCCATGTTCCTGAGTAACATCTTGGCCTATCTCAACAAAGACAATCACAGATAAATCAAGCAATACCAGTTCCATTACAGGTTTAATTAATTGTAGGGTGTTTTTCAGTGGAACTGGCTGACTCGTCAAGAATCTCGCACTTATCTCTAAGTCATATCATGCATCATTTTTTGGGATGGTATAATTAAGATTCTACCCATATATATATATATACCTTACAGTCATAGTAAGCAGATTTTTCTAATGTAATTAGCACAATTGACCACACACATTTTGTGATAAAGGCACCAATGATATTTTCATAATGAAAATGAGAACTAGAACTAAAAATATTGTTTTTTATTTTACAAGCACGAGAATTGAAATTAAGGCAAACAGAGAAGCTAAAACTAAATAAAAATTAAAATTAGTGATACGTGAATGAACTAAAACGAGAACAAAAATTGAGTAAAATGAAAAAAACAGCAATAGCATTTTTGTTCAATCTGGTTTTAGTAGTGCAGAGGGGTTGTTTGTAGGTCACCCTAAGCATTCAGTTATGTCGCCCTGTTTACTATGCGGTGATGTTGTACCTTGGGCTTACTATAGTCATGTGCCGCAACATCCATAAAGGGCCGTTGTTTGTTTCTTGAGCACTTTTGGTTCATCAGGTTGAAACAGTAAGCGAGTGTGGTTAACAATGGCAAGTTTTGCACAGATGTTTAAGGGTAGAAAGCGAGAAAGTAAAGTGTGTAAATACTTTAATTAGAGCACAGATTATAATAAAAGCAAATGTAGAGTGCGAGAAGAAAAAGAGTCTCTGAGTTTCAGTGCAGGACCAGCTGAATCAGTACTTAGTGGAAGTCCAAAATTTCTCTGGCGCCATGAAAGCACTTCAGTACTGGCAGCAGAAATCGTCAACATACAGTTTGCTGGTGCCAGTGGCAAAAGACCTTGTCTGTGCACCAGCATCACAGGAGTTCATCAAGCGAATATTTTCACTTTGTGACCATCTGTGCAACGTACATCGTTTCAACATGAACAAATCTCTCGAAGTGTGTGCTTGTTTAAAGTTTAACAGCAACGTGCTTTTACAGACTGGTTTCTTGGGTTGAAACATTTGATCTTGCTGACTCTCTTTGATCATTGATCAAACACAGTCAAGCTGTGTTTAACGGCATTATGAACTGTGAGTCTATTTTGTTGACTGAAACATAACTTGCATTGACATATGTGTATAGGCTGGCGTCTGTGGTCTCGCAACAGAAAAAAAAACTAAAATTGTACTAATATTATGTAAAAAGGCTGGAACTACAGTAAATAAAACTAAAATTTTAAACACAGAACTAAATAAAAAATTGTTGACTCCACTGAAAACAAGAACGAAATAATAAAAATTAATTTTATACAATAAAAACTAAAACAATTAATATCAGAACTGAAATATCACTGAAAGGCACCATCACAGACTGTGCATGACCCAGACCCTGTCCCTCAGAACATTAAAGCAATGGAAATTCAATGACAGACTGACATAGCTCAGGAATGACTGCAAGATTCCTGACCAGTCAGTTCATGCTGAAACCTGCCTGTTGCTAAATACCCTACGGTCGTTGAAACCTTTAACGGAACAGGAAGCATGTGATTTTTGCAAAACTAACTCTGACATGTAGGCTGCAATTCAGCATACCACTCCAAGATAACAGCTGTGTGATATCTAAATTGGCTTATAAGCTAGTCATCAATATGAACCAAAAAAACATTGCGATCCCGAAAAATCTGCATGTTGCATAGCTTGCCATTGATGATATCCTCCAATAGAGCTAACGCTGCCATTGCCAGTTATATTGTATAACATACGGCACACCTTTTTTTTAGACAAAACAGATAGACTACACTACACCTTAAGGCAATTACCTTTAAGCATATGCATTAGACATTATTAGCAACTTTAAAGACAGCTGTATTGTGAGAAAATGTCAATAATTTGTGATATAATTAGTTCACAAAACATATGTGACTGACACATTATTAAGTGCAATGAAACAAAATTTTGCGTTTACTTAATTGTCCTGCCATCTGAGGATGCTAAAACAACACCAAAAATTTTGTGATTGTCAAAATTGCCACAATGTTAAGCCAATTTTCATCCCGAGTTTGTGTTTTATAAATCCCGACGTTTGCTTACACCCATTTCTGAGCATAAGCAAGTTTTATACATGACGTCTCTGGATCATTAAGGGGTCCTGAAGGCTCATATACACTAGAATCCACTGCAGGAAGCTCTAACCTGGTCTCCCTTTAGCAAAATCACTGCTGTAACTGATGTGATTATATGGCTTGTACAGTAGTAATAGAGTGAGTCAAGATTAAGATGGAGAAAGTGGGTGACAGTGAGTGGCCAAGAATATATATAAAGAGAATAAGACAGGGAGAGAGAGAGAGAGAGAGAGAGAGAGAGAGAGAGGAGTTGTCTCATTGATGATACAGAATCCTCGGCCCTAAACACTCCAGCAAATCATACAATTCTAGGCGGGCATAGGCTGTTGTGAAAGCGGCGATCACCACATTGACGGGACCGGGTAGAACGTATCCGTCATCAGCATACCTCCACTGCACTTGAGCAATTTCGTCGCTGACAAAACCAAAATAGGACACCCGATACACGTCTGAGAACAGGTAATCAAAGAATTCTTGGGTGTGTTTAACAAACGTCGTGGTCAGTTGGTTAGGTTTCTGACTGTATTTTCCCCAAAGAGAATTCAGAAATAACTTGGAAATTTATCTCATAGCGGGGTTGGAGGCGATGTTTTCATTCTCCAATAATACACCTTCTTTTACGAAATACAGTAATCCCTCGCTATATCACGCTTCGACTTTCGCGGCTTCACTCTATCGCGGATTTTATATGTAAGCATATCTAAATATATAATGCGGATTTTTCGCTGCTTCGCGGGTTTCTGCGGACAATGGGTCTTTTTACTTCTGGTACTTGCTTCCTCATTTGGTTTGCCCAGTTGGCGGATGGCTGAGAAGCTACCCAATCAGAGCACGCAGTTAAGTTCCTGTGTGCTACTGATTGGCTCAGTGACGGAGTGCTGCATTAACCAGGAAGTCTCATCTCACTCATTTAGCATTAACGTGCTCCTGCTACTGCTTCAGGGGCCGTGTCCAAGCGCCAGCAGAAGATGCAAATGATTGCAGAAAAGGTAAAAGTTTTGGATATGTTGAAGGAAGGGAACAGCTACACCGCTGCAGGACACCATTACGGCATCAATAAGTCCACGATTCTTTTTATTTAAAAAGGAGGAAAAGCATATAAGATCTACGGCCGCAGTGTCCTTTAACCAGTGCGCAAAATGAGTTGCAAATGGACGTGATAAGGCAGTAGTCTGGATGGAATCTGCTTTAGGGATTTAGATTGAAGAGTGCTGGAAGAAGAACAACGGCGGTGCTACACAGTCGCTTGAAGAGGCTCCTTTAGAAGAGCTGTAATGCTCTTTGTTGTGCAGTAAAATTAAACTCATCATTATCGGACAAGTCGTCGTGTCATTGTTTGTGAGTAACCATAATTAATTATCTACGTACAGTACTTCTTACATGTACATAGTTTAGTGTCACTGTACACACATTTTACTGTATACAATTTTTCTTGCATTGTACGTATTTATTACTGGTGGCCTGTCTGTCGTAATGGCTGTAACATATGTAATATCGGAGATGCTCGATATCTTTAAAATAATATTTAGGTTTTAGTGTATATAAACTGTGTTTACATACATAATTTCAACGAATCTTACCTAATATCTAAGAGAATACAAAGGGTTTATGCTGTATAATTGTGCGGGAAATGTTTATAATAGTGTGGGAGAGTTTATAAGGGCTTAAAATATATAAAAATAACCATATGAACATATGGTTTCTACTTTGCGGATTTTCACCTTTTGCGGGGGGTTCTGGAACACAACCCCCACGATGGAGGAGGGATTACTGTAGTCATCAACATAGCGTTGGCGGGATGCCTCATCCTGGGCCCACGAGGGCCACCCAGAGGCTTCCTGTTTGCCTTTCAGATGAATTTTGATGTAATCAGAAAATAAATCGGCGGTGCTCTGTTCATAGTGCCATATCTCATGTATTTTTAAAACTCTGTACCCTTTATCTAAGGCCTTTAGTATTTCAACGCTGCACCAGGTTCCTGTTAAAGACCTTTCCCGATCATTGTGACGGCAAAGTCCGGTGGATGTTTGGGTTTCTGCACACATACGGCACAGAGTGAACATCAATTTAGTATTTCAACGCTGCACCAGGTTCCTGTTAAAGACCTTTCCCGATCATTGTGACAGCAAAGTCCGGTGGATGTTTGGGTTTCTGCACACATACAGCACAGAGTGAACATCAGTTTAGATAGATAGATAGATAGAGTTACTGCAAATTCTTAAAGGGAGGACCGGAAAATACAGATTGCGAGTAAAATCGAAATAATGCATTTGATCGTCACCTTGAACCTTATGATATAATGTGATAGCATTGGTGCGCCCTCCATACAGGGCATCACGAGGATTGATAGGTTCAGGAAACTCAAAGCGTTTTAAGAAATCCTGAAGCTCCGAGTCCTCTTTTTTCATGCGTTCCCACTGATGTTCCTAAATCACTCTAACCGTCAGATTAAATTTTTCACGCAATTTCTTCAGTTTGTCATCAAACATTTTAAAAAAATCAGCATAACGTGCCCCCGTGAGAGGATGTTTAGCTTGCGCCTCGTAGCATTCTGGGCAGCCGTGATAAAAGCAGCCAGCAAACTCAAAGGCCATCGGGACACCCTGAACTTCGGCGTAACCGTCTAGATAAAAGGACCCCATCTTTACTTCACCGTGATTCAGGGCATGTCGAATGTTTATTTTTTCCTTCTCGGAAAGAAACATCAGCCATTGAATAGAAGCATTAGAATAAGCTTTGTGAGTGCTTTTGTAATGATTACTCGGAATTATTCCAATCATATTATTAGGCATGCAATTTTGTCTGTACATGGACAGGCAGAGAGCAGCTAGGGTCATACACTGAAAAGGATCAATATTACCAATCCTGGGCACTTCCTCTCTAAATTTCATGCATGCTGTTCTCAAAATAACCACTTCATTTCTACAATAGTAAGCCATTTCTCGTTTAAAGTTGAAGGTACCGCTTTTAATCGAATCGTACCAAGACAAAAATTCCTCTCTTTCCTGGCTCATCATGTATTGAATGCCGTAATATTTAGGCTCGGGGTATGGCCCAGTGTAATTTTGATTTTCAACGATGTTAAAGAAATGGGGAAAGTACCCTTTTTGAGCCTGGAATCCCAGGGCTTTGGGCATACTGCTCAGTTTCATGGGTAAGAAGCTCAATGAGTCGATAAATCTCAAGTCATAATCTTCTTCTATAAAACACATTAGTTTACAACCCTGAGATGTAACAATTGGAGTTTGCCCGCACTCGACGAGATATTTCATTAGGAAATAACCGTCATACCCCTTAGAATTGTGAGCTATGAACATGTACTCTTGGTATTTCGCACGTCGATATCTGTGGAAGAAGTTTGCAACACAGTCCTCCCCGGCCCGCCTCCACGATTGACCATTACAATGGATGTAATTGGGGATGTGGATTCCGTCATCTTGATGGCACTCAAAATCATAGAATACGTACTTTCGTGGATCAGTCTTTGTGGTAATCTTTGAATAAAACACTGATGATTTTCATCCGATTCTTTCATGACCATTCTACAAACGCGACAGTGTTTGGGTCGACACTTGTGAGATTTTGACTCGGCATTCACAATGTATCTCCGGTTGCAGAGAGGGCAGACTTTATGGACGTCGCAGATACTTTCAGACCTGTGTGTCTTTTCATTCAATTTGCGCGTTTTGTAGAGTTTGAAGCAAAACCTTCATCGACAGAAACGATGGCAATCAGAACATCGAAAAGCCTCCCCATCAACCCAACAACAGTCTGTAGATAAACAGTGCTGCTCACAACTATGTTGTGACGAGGTAGAACACCCCATGTAGCAGAAATCGCAGATGTAGTCAAATCCCAGAAAGCCTTTTAGATTCAACATACCGTAATAATGTCCATGGTGCAAAAACAGGAAAGCCGTCTTTGTTTTTCTGGCACGGGATGCTTCAAAGACCAGACGATAATTTTAATTCCCATTAACCTCTCAAACTTTTCAACATCTGAAAACGTTACTTTCTGATCCGTTGATAATCCGACCCTGACGTGCAATCGACGAGCCTCTTGTTCACACAATTTCTGATTGTTTCTGAACCTAGATTTCTGATTGTTTCTGAACCTAATGTTTAATACAGCCAGCAAACCCCTGGCAAAACAGCACTGATCATCCGGGTTGAAGGAGATCCATAGGTGTTTCCGTTTCTTTTGAAGATTATATCGTTGAAAAGGGTACAGGCTTAATGCCAGGAGCCCCGTCACCAGATGGAACCCTCACTACCTGAACGATTAGCGTCAGACTGGAATCGGCTAAAATAGTAGCGTGACTCTGGAGAAGTAATTCAATTTGATTAAAAAAATTCTCCACAGAAAGCATACCCGCGGGGGATAGGGAAAAAACACTGGGGTTGAGAGATTCTGTACATAATTCTAACTGCACTAGATCCTTAGGATTCAAAGTGCTCGTAAAACTGTCTAATATTTGCTGAAGGTTCTTGTGTATATGATTAAAAACTTCAGCGAATGAATCAAGTGTGTAGGCCTCAGAAAAATTGAAGTGGTTTCTAATCTCGATATTGTGAAATTTTGGACGCTCCGTTATAGACAAATTATTTAACCTAGAAGTGGAGGGCTGCGGGGAGCTTACTGACGGGTCTAGAGACGAAGGATTGTCCGTATGTGAGGTAGATAGCTGTGGAGAGTTGGCTTCGAGACTTGAGTTTACTCCGAATGGATTAGTCACTCCGGAGCCTGTCTGAGGAGTTGAATTATCCGACTCTGTTAAGTCATCAGCAGGCGTGTGCTGATGCGAGGTAGATGGCTGTGGAGAGTTGGTTTCGAGAGTCGAGTTTACCCCGGACAGATTAGTCAGTCTGGATCCTGTCTGAGGAGTTGAATTATCCGACCCTGTTATGTCATCAGCAGGCGAGTGCTGCACCCTGAGGTAGAAGGCTGTATTACCATGTCGCTGACAGGGAAGTGTTGAAGTGGAGATCTACTTGCACCGGAGGAGCATGAGGACCCTGACATCCCCGAGGTAGAAGTTTGTGGGGGTTTTATATTTGTGTCTAGGGCATTAGGTTGTTGTGAAGGGCCTGAAGATGTTCTGGCCTCAGAAGAGGTATTCTTCAAAAGCTCCAGCAGAGCGTTAACTATGGCTATTTCATCAGAATTTAGAACCTGGAGTGAATTATTAATGAGGTCAAAATTGTCGATCGGATGTGTCACTGGGTGTGGTAATTGAACAATTTGAGGAGATCGCGGAGGGGTGGGGATTTTAGGGGGCTTTATAGAATATTCTAGGTTCTAGGTCTATCGGGTGTGCTTATTGATAATGTTCTTGACATAGTAAATTCGTCATTAGATACGGGGGTCTTCCCAGACTGTCTTAAGACTGCGGTAGTTAAACCCCTACTTAAGAAAAATAATCTCGACCCCTCTTCTCTTGAAAATTATAGACCCATCTCTAACCTGCCTTTCTTAAGTAAAATTCTAGAGAAGGCAGTCATTATGCAGTTAAATGAGCACCTCAATAAACATGCTATTCTTGATAAATTTCAGTCAGGTTTTAGAACAAATCACAGCACAGAAACTGCACTCGTTAAAGTAGTAAATGACTTGCGGGTAATGCAGACAGAGGCCATTTATCTGTTCTCATCCTCTTAGATTTGAGTGCCGCATTTGACACTATTGATCATAATATTCTTAAGAATCGCCTTAGTCAATGGGTGGGCCTCTCTGGCAGTGTCTTAAACTGGTTTGAATCCTACCTGGCAGGGAGAAAATTCTTTGTTAGTTGTGGTAATTATAACTCAAAGACACTCAAAGACACATGATATTCTATATGGTGTTCCACAAGGATCCTGGGTCCGCTGCTCTTCTCAATCTACATGCTTCCATTAGGTCAGATTATCTCGGGACATAACGTGAGCTACCACAGCTATGCTGATGACACACAGCTGTATTTATCAATAGCACCTGATGACCCCAAATCTCTTGATTCGCTAACACAATGTCTAACCTGTATCTCAGAATGGATGAATAGTAACTTTCTCAAATTAAATAAAGAAAAAACCGAAATCTTAGTGATTGGCAATAATGGATACAATGAGGCTATTAGAAATAAACTGGATGCATTAGGATTAAAAGTCAAATCGGAGGTAAAAAGCTTAGGGGTAACCGTTGATTGTAATCTGAATTTTAAATCGCATATTAATAAAATCACTAGGACAGCATTTTTTCACCTAAGGAACATAGCAAAAGTTAGACCTCTTATATCATCGAAAGATGCAGAGAAATTAGTTCATGCGTTTGTCTTTAGTCGGCTAGATTACTGTAATGCACTCCTCTCAGGACTACCCAAAAATGACATCAATCGTTTGCAGTTAGTGCAGAATGCAGCTGCTAGAATCCTTACCAGGAAAAGAAAATCCGAACACATTTCTCCAGTTTTGATGTCACTACACTGGTTACCTGTGTCATTCAGAATTGACTTTAAAATTCTGCTTATGGTTTATAAAGCTTTAAATAATCTCGCCCCGTCTTATATATCGGAATGTCTGACACCTTATATTCCAAATCGCAACCTCAGATCCTCAACTGAGTGTCTCCTTAGAATTCCAAGAGCAAAACTTAAAAGAAGTGGTGAGGCGGCCTTCTGCTGTTATGCACCTAAAATCTGGAATAGCCTGCCAGTAGGAATTCGCCAGGCTAATACAGTGGAGCACTTTAAAAAACTACTGAAAACACATTACTTTAACATGGCCTTCTCATAACTTCACTGTAATTTAATCCTGACACTCTGTATATCCAATTCATTATAATAACTATTCATTCAAAATTTGTACTAACCCCTACTCTCTCTTCTGTTTTCTTTTCCGGTGTCCTAATGGTGGTGGCTTGTGCCACCACCATCTACCCAAAGCACCATGATGTTCCAACAATGATGGATGGATTAAAAGCCAGAAGTCTGTATAACCATCAGCATCAAGTGACTCCGTGAGAACCCTAACTACAAAGAGGACTATTTCATTTATGTTAGGTAGAATGCCCAAAGGGGACTGGGCGGTCTCGTGGCCTGGAACCCCTACAGATTTAATTTTTTTCTCCAGCCTTCTGGAGTTTTTTTTTGTTTTTTCTGTCCACCCTGGCCATCGGACCTTACTCCTTTCTATGTTAATTAATGTTGTCTTATTTTAATTTCTTATTTGTCTTTTATTCTTCTTTTCTTCATTATGTAAAGCACTTTGAGCTACTTTTTGTATGAAAATGTGCTATATAAATAAATGTTGTTGAAATGTTGTAGGTTATCAGACATCTCTTTTAATAGTCTCAGGTTTTCACTGGACGGTCTTTTCCTACCTTTACGCCCTCCAGAATATTCACACACACCGTCTGTATCACTGCCGCTGCTGTCACTGCTGGTGACACTGCCGCTAGAGCTGTTTTCAGGCATGACCTAAATTTAAGCAAAGGTTACAATTATGAACACAGAATATAATAATAATTTGCAATCAATGTTATTTTTCATGAAAAAATTAATATAAAACTTTTCCTTTAATTTTGGGTTAGAGCAATGTAAAAAGCACACATATGCATCAAGTATAAACACATTTTGAGTATGGAGTTGTACACAGGAGCCTCTAATTCTACAAATTGCACCAGTAATCGGTGAAGTTGTTCAGTCAGCTGCTCCAGTCTTTCTCGATGTCTCCGTTAGTGGTCAGGACGAAGGGAATATCGGATTGAATAACGATTTCTACGCCGAGATCCGCGGTTAGAGTGATTCGTTGTTGGCAAAGGGGCCCGTCGGGTGGATGAACGCTGGCTAGAATTAGAGGGTGTTGGTGATACTGGAGGAGACTGCCGGAGAATGGAACTAAAGCTGAGCTCAGAGGTTGCCGGAGAATGCTGAACTCCACCCTCAGAGGGCGCCGGAGAATGCTGAACGCTGCTCTCAGAGAGCGGAGGTGTTTGTAGATTCTGCCAGTTATGGTACAGGGCTAGATTTTCTGATCAGTCCAACACTTGCATTAAAATACCTGGGGGACTGGGACCTGGAAATAAAGTATGAACTTCTCAGTTAAAGACCTCTTTTCACAAAATCTGGAGCTCTGTATGCCTCCTACGTTTCTTCGGTAAACTGAAATCTAAAATGACACTTACTGCGATTGGGCAGCCCGGGGGAAACCCTTTGAGAAACTGATTCACTTTGTAAAGGGTTATCGTCTAAAAAAAAACAAACAAAAGGCATACGCTCTTTAAAATAACAAGCCCCGCTTCCAAAGCTTGCTGCGGTTCATACAAAACACAAGCTCTCTTTAAACAAGGAATCCACACATATACGCACACGCATGATCTCACATACGTGCGCACACACACACACGCACGTACACACACAGCTGTTAAACCCTGCACATTCTATTCCACGTCGCACCTTTTCATGCACGATTCAGTCCGATAGAAGCGTGTCCATATAAATAATTCTATTTTACGGTAGCTATTTTGTAACTGCCCGAAACACTTTAACAAAGCGCACGCTCAATCCCTACACCAAGATGGATAAAAAGGACAGCCTGGTTCTTAAGATATAATCTCATAAATACAGGAATATCTTAATCCTATTCATTTACACATGATTCAATAATACACTTGATACGTCTAAAAGTCACCCGGACTTTGGGTCTACTAGGCAGTATTAAAATAATTACATTTAGTGAAATGAATGAATGAAAATGCTTATGCCCGAGCGCTCCCAAGTTTGCACACACACACACGCACACGCACACACCCACGCACACACACACACACTCACGTTGTAAACATAGAGCATTTTTAAAAAAAAAAAAAAAGGTTCTTACCTGCTTCCGCATAATGAATTGGAGATTCTACAGGTATGTAGCCTTCTAAGAAAAAAAAATTAAAGGATTCAACCGTCCATTTTTAAAACAAACTTTATCACTGTACTTTTTCCATTATACAACCGTAATTATACTCAAATATTCACTCACACATGACCCTTCATCAAACCCTTTCATGAACGGTACAGACAGATAGAAAATGTCCATATAAAAAGGCTACAACTGATCACGCGCGCTTACACATGCCCACACGCAAGCACACGCTCCCTCACACAAACATACCCACACGCAAACATACCCACGTGCAAGCACACGCTCCCACGTGCAAACATTCCCAAACTTCATGCGAATATTTAAACATATATCATTTTTTAAAAAGAGCCTTACCGTTTTCCGAGTCTGCTCGGATGTACAGTTCTAAGAAAAAAAAAATATATAAGGATTGAGCCAATCGCTAAGGTTTCACCCCACCGTTTTTAAAAACATACTCGTTTAATGCATATAAGAATCATGAATAGGGCTTATCATGATCCTGGGACACGCGGTTCTCTGCAGAATAGTCTGTATGAACGATAATTATATTTCATTTAGTCCTAGTCATAAATACTAGAAATCATTAAGAATTACGTGAAAACGCACCGTCACGGCTGAAATTCATCTTGTCTTTCTGAAGTAGGGAAATGAGGTTGTGTTCCCAACACAACTCAATTTATAGAGAAAAGACCGGTATTTTGGAAGGGATTACGGTGATTTGTGATAGCAGATGTGTGACAATCATTTTAACTGGACATCCGTGTAATGTCAGTTGTCCGGGTTCACATCCGTCCCTTTGGCCAGACGCCGAAAAGTCCAATATTTTTTTAAAGGTCACCATCTTTTAGCATCTGCATGTCACAAGGTAAAGCCATTTTTCACACTGACCCCCGAATGATCTGACATGGGTTTAAAGATCATGATCTGGCCTGATCCAGAGGACCCAACAGTCACCTCTGAGCTGTGAATCGCTCCCAAAGGTTATGGTTTTGCCAAGGAGTGTTTTAAAACGCATTTCTCTATCCTCAGAGGTCCGATGTGCTTAAGGCAATCTAACTTGGATGGAACAGGGCTTTTTTAAAATATACAAAATATACATCTGAGGCTTGATTTTTTATACATCTCAAACGTTCTTTAAAAGAGCCCTGTTGCATATTATTTAACTGTGTGTTTGTGTGATTTTTACAGGGCTTATATTGAACTAGTTATCTCATGTTTTAAACGTTATTATTAAAGCCTTTTACCTCTCGTGGGGGTTTACGCCCATCTGCTGATAAGCATGCGCGCGCAGAACACAGCAGGGGGGTTGGGTAGGGGGGCTGTCAGTTTCACGGCCTGTGGCAGGCACTGGCTGGATCTAGAGGCACTCTGGGGCTCATACAGTTTGCAGCTTCCAACTATAGACACGTGCCTGCTCAGGGGTGTGCAGAGCCTGTCAGATTTTTAGAGCCACACGTACTCTGTTGTGTAGAGAGATCCGGTCAGTTTGTATTTTGAACTACACACACTTGTCTGCGTGTACGCTTAGAGCTTCAGCCCTGGACATCTCACGGGCGCATGCAGAGGCTGCCTTCTCTGCTCTCATTCGTCAACTGTGGGGAGAAAGTGAGAGCATGGGGCTGCTAACAGCAGGGCAGCTTGTCAGCACAGAGACTGTCTGGGGTCTTTCTCTGCGGGAAACCTGCTTTACTGCTAAGGCTGTTTTTACTGCAGAGTCTGTCTGTGAGATGGGGAAGGCGGCTTGACTTAGATAAAATAAAAGTGGTTTACAAGTGATAAAGCAAAGGTTAGATAGATATTTAAAGTAATAGACAGATAGATACAATACAATACAATACAATACAGTTTATTTTTGCATAGCCCAAAATCACACAGGAAGTGCCGCAATGGGCTTTAACAGGCCCTGCCTCTTGACAGACCCCCAGCCTTGACTCTCTAAGAAGACAAGGAAAAACTCCCAAAAAAACCTAGTAGGGAAAAATGGAAGAAACCTTGGGAAAGGCAGTTCAAAGAGAGACCCCTTTCCAGGTAGGTTGGGTGTGCAGTGGGTGTCAAAAGAAGGGGGTCAATACAATACAATGCAGTACACAGAACAGAACAATTTCTCAATATAGTAAGAAATAAAAAATATAAATTTTAGAAGTACAGAGCAGAATTTAACAGTAGATGATATATCCCATAATAAGATTTGGATTTGTTTAGAGTCCTGGAGACCTCATCCTTCAAGCTGCCTCCCCCATTTGGCCATTCCACGGCTGAAACAGTGCTGGGCCAGCCAATCCGATGAAAGGACCCCTCTTTCCCACGATTCCCGCGATCCTCCATCAGGGATGACTTTTTCTTAGGCAGGCAAAACAACTTGGCAGGTGGGCCATGGCACCAAGTGCCACATTTGAGTACCGAGAAGAGAAACAGAATAAGTGAGGGTTAGTATACAATTATAACTGTCATGTTACTTATGTTTAAGTGCTAATGACTAACAACAGAGATGCAGTCTGTACAGTTAATCAGCAGCTCTAGTCAGGATATGCTAAACTGAAGTAGTGAGTCTTCAGTCGGGATTTAAAAGCTGAGACCGAAGGGGCATCTCTTATAGTAGCAGGCAGACCATTCCACAGTTTAGGGGCCCTGTAACTAAAAGCTCGACCTCCCACTGTTATTTTATTAATCCTTGGAATCATAAGCAGACCGGCATCTTGAGATCTTAATGTGCGCTCTGGTTTGTAAGTCATGATAAGTTCAGACAAGTAAGCCGGACCTCGACCATTTAATGCTTTATATGTTAAAAGAAGGATTTTGAAATCTGCCCTAAACTTAACCGGGAGCCAGTGTAAGGATTTAAGAACTGGAGTTATGTGTTCGTATATTCTTGTTCTTGTAATAATTCTCGCAGCCGCATTTTGGATTAACTGGAGGCTGTATAAGGAACAGTTTGAACATCCAGTGAACACCGCATTGCAGTAGTCAATCCTACTAGAGATACAGAGGGTTCTTACCCAAAACAGTATAGGCAGGAATGGCTATAATGTAGATCGCTCCGGCTGGAACATGTTCTGGGCCTGTCCTCGGAAGAAGTGGGTAAGGAAGTGGAAGGGTCTGGATAGAAACTTGCACGGACATGTCGAGGCTTCGGCAGCAACATGCCTGGACTTGTCCTCGGGAGAGGGGGGCCGGGGTGAAGGAGGGGGCAGACACCCATCAAGTCTGCTGTTGACAGTTTCCTGGGGCAAACAGGGGGTTGGGTGTGGGAATGGGTTCAAGGAAGGGGCAGACATCCATCAAGTCTGCTCTTGACAGTTTCCTGGGGCAAACAGGGGGTTCAAGGAAGGGGCAGACATCCATCAAAATGCCCTTGACAGAAAGGAGAACCAATCAGGTGGAGGGGCGGGGCGCATCATTCAAATCCACCAATCAGAGGAAAGGGGCAGGGCTTAAGGACATCAATCAAAAAGGGCGGGACTTAAGGTGATAAATCATTTTGATAGAAACCCCCTGGCTTATACTACTAACACTGATTTTAAAACATATCTACAAACTTGGACAAAGAAAGCAGCATTCCACCATCTGATATTGATTAGGATCCATACTATAATACAACACATTACCAGCTAAGGGTGTAGCAACTGAAAACAACATACAGTAGCTGCAGCTATGCAGAAACAAACAAAATGATAGTGACTGTGATTCACAACACAGGCATGTCAAAAACATGACAGTAAAATATTTTCATAATCAAAATTAAAAATAATATGTGTGATTTCTTCTGCATAGTCTAACACTCCAAAATCATTAAATTCATTATCCTTGCTGTACATTGAATCTGCTAATCTCCAGAGGAACTGAACCAGTTAATATATTTTTTGACCCTGACCTGATTTTCTGTGATCATTTCCTCATCTTTACTGATCTTTTTTCTCTCTCACAGGCAAACACCATAATTGCTTACTGGACTTAGTGGTTACTGTTGGCATATACATTTTCTAATGTCATCTCATCTTTCTCACTTCATGCTTTCAAAGCACAACATTAGTCTTTGTGGACTATTTTTTATTGCTTTGGCACAAAATGCATTCAGTAACTGTATTTTTCAAAATTCATGATTTTTTTTATAGCCAAACCATAAGTATCTATAACCCATTTTGCAAATGTTAAGATGCTCTTTTCAGAACACCTCAAATGAAATTCAAAACCTAACATAACACAAATTTGAATTAGACAACAATTCATGCTACATTTTTGCAATAATAACATATTTAAATATATTCAGAATGGGAAAAAAACTCAGTAAAACCAGAACAGGAATAATATGGGAGAAGTAAGATGAAGAGACACAGACAAAAACATTGGGTTTTAAATGACAAATGAGTGCTGTTTATTTATAGGTAGAAAAAAACAAAACAAGAACAGTGCCGTATGGGCTTTGATATACAATGACAATGACACATGAAATCACACAATAACACAGTCCCCAAAATATGTAGAATCCACAAGAACAATTTACCAAGAAAAAAATAAGTGTATGTACAAAAAGACAAAAAATGCACCAAAAAAACAAACTATATAAGTATCTCCACCAATCAAGGATTATAACTATCAGATATCTATACTACAAAGAAAGTATTTACAAAATCTGGCACAAGCTGCTTTGTTTAATTGCATTACGAAATGCTCAGCAATAAACTGCTCCTCATACTCAGTAAGAGGCCAAAAAAAAAACCTACAGCCAAGAAGTGCCCATTTTATTTGGAATCATTTCTGCTAACCAATCCTAGTGCATGAAGTATCTCCCAGCCAATCGCGGTTGACATAAACATGTCCACGCTGCACGACATGTCCCCTCTGTACAATGATTCTATTAATTTCATTGCAGTCTCTGACTCCTTCAAAATAATGGTAAGTGTACTGACCTCACTAAATCTCCTGTTCAATTACACTGTTCTACAAAAAATATTTTGTGTTAGCTACTTGGAATTTCAGACCAGCTCTTTAAGTTTTTTACACTGATTTCATATACTGTATGAAATCGGAATTAAGCTAGCACGTCAGGTTTTTGAGATACACATCATTGATGTTTTTACATTTTTGAATATCAATATAGCAATGCAATATATGGAATTTGAACTATGTTCCACCAAAATTGTTTTGATGTGTTTATTCTGAAGACAAACCAGAAGACGATATCAGAAATATATTAAAACATATTTATTTCAATTTACCTCAATATAAAAGCGAGGTCAGTGTGCTCAAAAATGTTTGAGGCACTTGCTTTTGCACTGTACTGCACACCCATCTCTCTTTGCAAGAACCAACAGTAGTCACCTATAATGATCAGAGTAAATTTTCCCTGACATCAGTTTTCCATCACCTTTATATCTTGATGAACTCTTTCCCCAAACCAACAATATTTGTCATACAAAAATAACAATCTGAATGATGATTTGTTAGTTCCCGTCACACCATGTGAACAGCAAAGTCATTTACTTCCACTTGCCACTCAGCCACTGTGTTAAACCCGAAAAGCAAATAGTGCAACACACATGAGATACCCATTGTTTATCTTGGTCACTAGGTTTACAGCCAAAATAATGCTTGTATGCAGTTTTAAGTCTGCCAGAAGTATTCTTTCGCTGGTCTTGTGGAGTAAATTGTCCTTCAGACATAACAAAAACTGTCAGGGTAGTTAACACAATTTCTTCTGCTCATGCCTGGAAACTAGTTTAAAAAGTCCATTGTAAACAAATCAGCAAAAACACTTTTTAACAACAATTTTCAAAGTAATGGTGATTCTAATTCACGAAATGTTAAGAACGCAGTAAAACTGACTACCTAATGCAGCGTCATGTGTGAATTGTGTCATTATGCTTTACAGTCATATAAGACTTGGTAATCAGTAACAAATATTTTTTCCGCTAATTAATTAAAATTAATAATGACAAGGTAAACAACTCACAGCTGTTAGTAACGTGTGGCAAATTTGTTTATCTCAATGGCATCCCTAGTGGAATCACTGGTATTTATCAAAGTGGTTATCCGCATTTACTGTCCAGTCACCCTAGTTGTCCAAGTCCTGGAACATCATAACGAAAAAACAGGATGTGCTAGACGAAAACAGTTTTCAGATTTGGAGTCAGCAAGTGAAATCTGTTAAAGCACAGGTGAAAGAATCCCAGTAGCGAAATGCTTGTTGACCAGTTTTATCTAGCTAGCTAAACACCTTTATGTAATAATTCCCAGAACCACAAAGTGACATTGAGAATGTTTAATCACATAAATGGTGTGATACTGTAAAGACAAATATAAACAAAACAGTAATATGTACTTATATAATTGTCATATACAAACATAAGGTAAATACAGCAGCATTTAACAGCTTAAAGGTCAGTAAATTAACTTGTTGAACTATAACATTTACTTTAACATTGCTTGACCAAAGTTACTTAAATAAATAGTATATAACTAAAAAAATGAGATAACTTACAGAGAATGCCTTCACGAGGACTAAGCAGGATGGTGAAGGATTGTTTGAAAGAACAAACACTGAGATAACACACCATGCTGCTGCACTACCTTCCTCTCACGTTGGCTTCCTGTTTCCTGTAGTAGCTGAAGCAGCATTAAGATATTTATGTTAAAATTACCAGAGTTTGCCAAACAGTTAGAACACAACAGGAGGTGCCTGGACAGTAAGTTTCAGCTTCTTTTTAATTTGGATCCCCAGTACTTCTAATAATAAACTTAGCATTTTCTCTCCACAGCAATGAGTGGCTACAAGCTGCTAACATTTGGCCTGGACACAATGTAAGGCTACATAGGCCTCCAAGCATGTCCGTGTGCCATCGACTCATTGCACAGAGCTGAAACTATAACAGAGGTGTCACTTAATACACACAACTTCAAAGAAAAAATGTAAGTGCTCGTTTTCTTTTCTTGTCTTTCTTGTCCTATTATTTTTGATAATGCCAGACTACTGACCACTCCCTGTGTTAAGTTTCATGACAATCTCTACAAAAGGAAACATTTTTGGAGTAATTTTCTAAGTAAACATAGACCCATCCATAGAGAGAAGGGAAATGGTTGAAGAAGAGTGCTTGGGAAACGGAGTAGAGTACATATGTGTGGTAGAATACAACTGTGAAGAAAATCAAGAGTTGTAGATTTATATTAGATTAGAGCCACTAGAGGCTGGTTTGAGAGGGCAGCAACTCTCAACACTGGCATTTATTATTAGAATTTTTAAGCAAACCAACATGTGAAATATGCCTTTTACAAAGGCTTCTGAACTGCATATAGCAATAACACAGTATATTGAGGAGAACCTTCAGAATCACTCTTGCATGATTGTTTTTGCATTTCTGTTGTAGGACTCCACACTGAGGAGAGTTTCAATGTTCACTGGTGAACAAGAAAGGTCAATCATTGATACAGTAATCAACAACTATACCATAACAATCAAAGAAATTCAGACAGAGTACTATAGTACTATTGCTAGAGTCTTGAGGAAGTATCAGTCAGGATGAAGCAGCCATACACTTTCCTATTTGAGAGGAACTCTTATAATGTTAAAGAGCTTAGGTACCACACAAATGGGATACAGCACAGTTAAGTCTAATAAATCACGGAAACTCTTATGTTGTCTTGTAAATGTATTTTAGAGAATTGTGGAACGTGAACCCAGGCAAACTCCCCACATATTCATATTTATGGATAAGGTTGGTTTTAACATGGCTGAAACACACCGGCAAGTAAGGAATGTGATTAGGAAAAGAACTACTGTAGATATTCCAGGCCAGAGGGTGCCAGCATCACAATGTGTGCAGCAGCATTTATTATATTAATCAAATTATAGAGCATCTCCTTTCATATCCAGGATAATCCCACAGAAGAATGCTGTAATCCTGCAGATTCCTGGAGAACATTGCTAGGGATGGATCATGCATGCAAAAAGATTCTGTCCCAGCTGTATTGCAAAACAGGATAAAAAACGTGACCTAATGAGAACTTGTGGCCAAATGCAGAAAATAGGGTTGACTAACATTGTCATATATTTTACCTTTGTCAACTGATAGATATTATGTACATTTTTTTTGCAGTAAATAACTGTTACGTAGTTTTATTATCTGTATGTTAAAATTGCTCTACATAATTAAAGGAAAAAATAAAGCATGTTGCAGATTCATTAACAAATACAGTAAAACATTCTATACACTAAAGAGATGTCATTCTAGTTTTCTGATATGATATTGGTTTACAGTTTTAGAAAATCCCAGATAATTAAAAAACAAAATGATAATCTCGTTATAGTACCTTGCAAGAAGATTGCAGCTTTCTGATCTGATTATAAAAGGACAAGGCAATCTTAACATACTGATCCAAATTATCAACAACATTCTTTAACTTGACATAAACAAAAAAATTCCCTTCTGTTCTATAATATATTTTTATTTTGTTTAAAATCAAGATCAATTTTTTGCAATTTTTAATATCACATGCTTTTTATCCCCCTCTTTATTATTTTTACATCATGATAATCCTTCTTGTCCTCTTTATGAATCTCTCAGGACCTTCTGCCCTGACTCTCTTTTGACCTTGTTTCTCATTCATGGAATATTACATGCCCCAGATACACTCCTGAAAATTAAAAAGTGTTCCAGCACTGATTAAATAAATCCTTTTTAGTTCTATTTTCTAAAAGGTTTGTCTAGTTTGTTTAAAAATCTTAAAATCATAGTTTATTTTCATCTTATTCATCTTTGAACAATAATTCACTGTTTCTATCTTCGATGAGTCTAGTTTTATCACTGTACTGAAACTGTAGATAGATAGATAGATAGATAGATAGATAGATAGATAGATAGATAGATAGATAGATAGATAGATAGATAGATAGATAGATAGATAGATACTTTATTAATCCCAAGGGGAAATTCACACACTCCAGCAGCACCTTACTGATACAAAAAAAACAATATTAAATTAAAGATTGATAATAATGCAGGTAAAAACAGACAATAACTTTATATAATGTTAACGTTTACCCCCCAGGGTGGAACTGAAGAGTCGCATAGTTTGGGGGAGGAACGATCTTCTCAGTCTGTCAGTGGAGCAGGACAATGACAGCAGTCTGTCGCTGAAGCTGCTCTTCTGTCTGGAGGTGACACTGTTTAGTGGATGCAGTGGATTCTCCACAATTGATAGGAGCCTGCTGAGCGCCCGTCGCTCTGCCACAGATGTTAAACTGTCCAGCTCCATGCCAACAATAGAGCCTGCCTTCCTCACCAGTTTGTCCAGGCATGAGGCGTCTTTCTTCTTAATGCTGCCTCCCCAGCACACCACCGCGTAGAAGAGGGTGCTCGCCCCAACCGTCTGATAGAACATCTGCAGCATCTTATTGCAGATGTTGAAGGACGCCAGCCTTCTAAGGAAGTATAACCGGCTCTGTCCTTTCTTACACAGAGCATCAGTATTGGCAGTCCAGTCTAATTTATCATCCAGCTGCACTCCCAGGTATTTATAGGTCTGCACCATCTGCACACAGTCACCTCTGATGATCACGGGGTCCATGAGGGGTCTGGGCCTCCTAAAAACCACCACTAGCTCCTTGGTTTTGCTGGTGTTCAGGCGTAGGTGGTTTGAGTCGCACCATTTAACAAAGTCATTGATTAGGTCCCTATACTCCTCCTCCTGCCCACTCCTGATGCAGCCCACGATAGCAGTGTCATCAGTGAACTTTTGTATGTGGCAGGACTCCAAGTTGTGTTGGAAGTCTGATGTATATAGGCTGAACTGGATTGGAGAAAGTACAGTCCCTTGTGGCGCTCCTGTGTTGCTGACCACAATGTCAGACGTGCGGTTCCCAAGAGGTTAGGGTGGTTATGTTAAGTTATGTTAAGTGTGAAGAACTCCTCCTCCCTGCTCATAAACATTGGCATTTTGTACTACTACTTCTAGATCCCAGGCAGTTTATAATAATGTTGACTACAACAAACTCCTGAAATGTCTTAAGAATTATGAGCAGCTGACAGAATTCTCCTACTTATGGAAGTTGTCATGTTGTAGCTTTTTGGTTTCAAGATCTATGGTACTACATATAGAATAAAACAGCATATAAAATGAAAAGGTTCTGCACAGGTTTTGCATGCTTACTTTGGAAATGTATTAATTAATTATTGGCAAATAATGGAGACATTATTAATATATCTCATTGAAATGGAATATCTTTTATGAATGGCTGATATCTTTTGAATCTTAAAAGGGCCTGCATTGTCATATTGCAATGTTTGTCCTGGGGAAAAGGTATTAATTAGTTCTGCAAATTCAGGGGGTGCTAAACCATATACAACTTTAAGTGTGAAAAGCTGGGTTTTAAAATAAACTCTAAACTTAATTTTAAGCCAGTGAATTGATTTAAGAATTTGAACTACATAACCATAATTCTTAGTTATGATCATATTTAGGCTTTAATACTTTGAATTATTATTATGTATGTGATGGACAGGGATGGGGCAAGGTTTCTTACCTGGATGGTAGGCCAGCCTATCAGAGACAAAAGAAGAAAGGCATGGTAGTATCCCTGGGCTTCAGCACCCATGCAGAACCTCACAGGGCATAGTCGGAACAGTAGTGCTGTTGAGCAGCCCTGTTCCATGGGTGCTGCCAAGGGGTACTACGGGGATTCATGGTTCCCACTTTTGCAGACTTTTGCCTGACCTGGAAGTACTTCCAGCAAGCTATGTCTTGGCACTTAAAGTACTCCCTGTTCTGGTTTAAAAGGAACCGTTGTGCATAACCTGGAGAGTGAGCATCGGGAGGCAGAGGAACTATACTTTTATGTTTGTTGTACTTTGATCTTGCTTTCCTGCTCGTCAAGGTAACGTGATTAAAAGCTCAATATTTGAACCCGTGAATGCGCTGGGTGTGATTGTGTCTGAAGTTTTGGGTCAGTGGTGCCCTCTATTGCATACATGTATTAATATTCACAGTATGTTTGAGATAGAATTCAGAATTCATTAACTTTAGTAAATGCAGTTTATTTTTGGGATTATAAATCATTAGAAACAGACCTCCACAGAATTTGCAATTCAGTTTTCATTGTAGTTCCCTTACTTCATAGTTGATGTTAATTGTTCAATTTTATATTTTTGCTAATTATTTAAATTATTAGAATCTGTACTGTTTCATTTTTCAAGTATATATAAATCAATTTAGGAATTTTATTTCCATTAAATCCTTTCCCTCATTTAAACTGTATTATTTATTTAATTAGTTTTAATTATCATTAGTACTGAAAGTTATTGTAAGTAGTATTAGTTTATCTTGTTTGGTTTTACCCTTAATATTTTATGTTTGAATTTAGTTATAAATGCATTTGTTCATGTTTTTATTACATGTTATATCTTAGTTTACTTTTCCTTGTCAGGATACAATTTATTACTAATGTCCATATGCTTAGAAAAACCTAATTATGATGAAACTTCTGATTATCCACACTTGGGCCTGGCTCATCATTTAAGTCATATGACCACCCTGTCTGATGAGTAGTCATCAGTTTCCTGTATGGTTGCAGTCTAAAAGGGTGAAAACACTATGTTGATTGAAGTTGTGTGTGTTTAAAAATGGATAAGCAGAGTTTTGAAAAGTGTTATCAGGTGTGGTTGTCTGAGGGAATGACAGCCCGTGACAAGAGATATATGTTGGGGCAACATCCCTATTTACTACAATATCTGGAAAAAAAAAACTTAACGCACAAGGGTGTGAAGTCGACAAAAATACTGCCTCTCAAAGGCTCTTTTCTATCAATACGATCAGATTAAAAAGGAGCTTCATCTTAGGGACTGCTCAGTCAAGGAGTTATGCCTCCTTCCAAGTGGTCACACTTTTATGGTCCAGGGAGTCAGTTGCCCTCACTGGGAGGTTTCTTGGCACTGTGGAGGAAAATGAAGACAACACAGTTAGCAGCAGCGCCCCCTCGTGGCCAACAGTGGGATTACACACTTCAGAGGAACCCAGACATTGACCCTTTGATGCGTATGTGTGACACAAGGATTAAGGAATTCACCACAGAAATTCCAAATGCAGCATAGTAGTTAATGTACATAAAATTACACTACTTTATTTATCTTATTTATTTTACTGTTTCAATACCTGTTACTCTTTACTGGATGGTGGGAAAGAATTGTTGTTTATGGCTTGAGCATGTTAGTGACCTAGTATGGGTCATATTAAACAATATAAGTACTTTTTGTCTTCTGTATCTGTGATTGTCAGTACTGTGTTTCCACCACACTTTGCATTTAGATTAAAGGATTTATTTAATATTATGACTATACTTTCATTTAGCAGCATGGTTACAGGTATTTGGTTTTCCAAGAAAACTTTAGTTAAGCTGCTTAACATTCTATACAGGTTTGAAACCATGTATCACATTCAATTTAAACCTTAAAGTAACATTATTAAATCATTTCAGTCAAAGCACACCACCCAGTAGACCTTGGCTGGCAATTCTAGCAATAACATATTCAGATGAAACATTTACATAATAAAGAAATGGTTTTGATTCATATAGATTGTGGGTCACTCATTTTTGAAACTCAACCCCATGTTTACTTTTTTCTAGTCTTCCTATCCAGAGAATATAGAAGGGAAATTTTTTTACATTAGGGATAAATAGCATATTAGCATAAATAGCCATAAAAGTGATTGGTTCCCTGCCTTGTGCCCTGCGTTGGCTGGGATTGGCTCCAGCAGACCCCTGTGACCCTGTGTTTGGATTCAGTGGGTTGGAAAATGGATGGATGGATGGAAATTGCTTTTGTGATAAGGAAAAATTATTTCATGTAGCTTGACTAACTAGAGAAAATACAGAATACAAGTGCCATGCAAAACAAGAGGAAAGCTCAGGCTCATAGGCATATCCATATTCATTCATTTTGCTGTCAAAACATTATGCTAAGTATTTTATTGGTATTATTACTGTCATATTTTGAAGCAGCAACCATCAAAAACAACATCTTAAGTTATCAAAACTGAACTACAAACGCTAAACAAAATGAAAACCACCAATTAGTAAACTGAGTTTCCTAAAATCTTAGGCTACTTACAGAGTTTGAAACTTTATTGGGTTTCGTTCTAGAATAGCTTAGCAAAAGTTTACTTGTTCTGTCACTTATTCAGTCCGACTTTTTCCAACATTTCTCCCTTAATCAGTCTTTTATAGCATCATACATTCAAATGAATCATATCAGTGACTTAAATCCTGTTATTCTTTTAAGTCTTTTCTTTTTTTTACAGAAGTTTACTTACAGGTTACATATTATAAAGCATTCTGCCATCATAGTGTTGCATTTGAAAAAAATACATAAAAATGCATAGACTTTGTTTATATCTGTTTATGAGGGTCTTCTCTTGTTAGTTTGTTTTCATCCCCAGACCTGCTTTTAACTAAACTAAACTAAAACTAAAAATCTGTTAGTCTAGGATTGAAACAAAAGAAACAGTAGGAGGTGGAAAGAATTTAAAACAAAATTAATTTGTCCAAACACCTATTACATTGAATAAACATGTCCTTTTAGGCTATAGCAATAAAATATTAATTTGATGGTACTGTGTATGCAATTACATAGGTGTATAGGTTTATGTGGACAGTGTACAGTGAAATTCTTACCTTCTTGTGCCATGTCAGTGAAACACGAAAAGGGAAGAAACAAAGAAAAACATTTAGCTGTGATTGATGAAATTTAATTTTGATTTAGGTTTTGGTATTCATTATTTCTTAACCACAAAGTTTTAAATGGCACAATCTGATTAAGCAGCCATTAAGAAATATATCATCCTGTGTGCCACATATAAAGTCTATATTATTTTCAGTGTGTCTTGTGTTAAGGTTCGAGTTTGCTCTTAAATGCTGATAAAAACAGATGTCCTAAAGACTGGGGACTATGTCTTTAAGCAGGGAAACGTTGGATGCAGTGGGGCTTTGTGGGTATTGTAGTTTGTTTGTTTATTTGTTACACTATAAAGTTAGTCACAAGAACAAACAAAAAGACAAGATGATACATCAACAAAGGTGATTACTTCAAAAAAATAAAATACATGTGGGAAATATAAGTGGATCCTACTATCCTTGTGCAAGAGCTACAAGTAAAGATAACCCTTAAAAATACTAACATTACTCTTAGTAATACAACAGTAACTAGAATCAAGAATATAAACCTAGCAAAGCTGGCTTGGAGCTCACAGACATTTATTGCTGATTGCATTCTGTGCCACTGCACAAAGCAGACATATCAATCTTAAAAATGTCTAAAAATAAATTGCAAACACCTGATCAAATACATTTGCTTTGTCCAATAAAATGTCACCAATGTAGATTGTCCTGGCAGCATCCATCTTGAGACATAACCCAATACCAGATAAACACAAACATACTATTCTCCCACTCATTAACACCTGGTTGGTCTAGAAATGCAAATTATCCATATCTACATAGCTTTGGCACATAGCAGGAAACCAAAGTAAAAATAAGACTTTTATTTTAAGGTATGAAAACTGGTTATAAAACACCTCGTGTCTTTTGAACCAATTAGAGTAAATGTTAGATGAATCTCCTTCTTCTTTCCGCTGCTCCCATTAGTGGTTGCCACAGTGGATCATCTTCTTCCATATCTTTCTGTCCTCTGCATCTTGTTCTGTTACACCCATCACTTGCATGTCCTCTCTCACCACATCCATAAACCTCCTATTAGGCCTTCCTCTTTTCCTCTTTCCTGGCAGCTCCATCCTTAGTATCCTTCACCCAATATACTCAGCATCTCTCCTCTGCACATGTCCAAACCAACGCAATCTCGCCTCTCTGACTTTATCTCCCAAACGTCCAAATTGAGCTGACCCTCTAATGTACTCATTTCTAATCCTGTCCATCCTCGTCACACCCTGTACAAATCTTAGCACCATTAACTCTGCTACCTTCAGCTCTGTCTCCTGCTTTCTGGTCAGTGCCACCATCTCCAACCCATATAACATAGCTGGTCTCACTACTGCCCTGTAGACCTTCCTTTTCACTCTTGCTGATACCCGTCTGTCACAAATTACTCCTGACACTCTTCTCCACCCATTCCACCCTGCCTGGACTCTCTTTTTCACCTCTCTTCCACAATCCCCATTACTCTGTACTGTTGATCCCAAGTATTTAAACTCATCCATCTTCTCCAACTCTACTCCTTGCATCCTCACCATTCCACTGACCTCCCTCTCATTTACACACATGTACTCTGTCTTGTTCCTACTGACCTTCATTCTTCTCCTCTCTAGAGCATATCTCCACCTCTCCAGGGTCTCCTCAACCTGCTCCCTACTATCGCTACAGATCACAATGTCATCAGCAAACATCATAGTCCATGGGGACTCCTGTCTAATCTCATCTGTCAACCTGTCCATCACCATTGCAAATAAAAAAGGGCTCAGAGCTGATCCCTGATGTAATCCCACCTCCAGCTTGAATGTATCTGTCACTCCTACCGCAGACCTCACCACTGTCACACTTCCCTCTCTTACGCACTTCTCTGCCACTCCCAGCTTCCTCATACAATACCACAGCTCCTCTCGAGGCACCCTGTCATATGCTTTCTCCAGGTCCACAAAGACGTAATGCAACTCCTCCTGGCCTTCTCTAAACTTTTCTATCAACATCCTCAGTGCAAACATCGCATCTGTGGTGCTCTTTAAAAATAATAATAATTCTTTGCATTTATGTAGCGCTTTTCTTACTACTCAAAGCACTCAGCAATTGCAGGTTAAGGGCCTTGCTCAAGGGCCCAACAGAGCAGAGTCCCTTTTGGCATTTATGGGATTCGAACCGCAATCTTCCGATTGCCAGTGCAGATCCCTACCCTCAGAGCCACTACTCCACCACTCCACCATGAAACCATACTGCTGCTCACTAATCATCACCTCACTTTTTAACCTAGCTTCCACTACTCTTTCCCATTGCTTCATGCTGTGGCTCATCAATTTTATCTCCTTGTAGTTACTGCAGTCCTGCACATCCCCCTTTTTGTTAAATATCGGCACCAGTACACTTCTTCTCCACTCCTCAGGCATCCTCTCACTTTCCAAGTTTCCATTAAACAATCTGGTTAAAAACTCCACTGCCATCTCTCCTAAACACCTCCCTGCTTCCACAGGTATGTCATCTGGACCAACGGCCTTTCCACTTTTCATCCTCTTCATAGCTGTCCTTACTTCCTCCTTGCTAATCCGTTGCACTTCCTGATTCATTATCTCCACATCATCCAACCTCTTCTCTCTCTCATTCTCTTCATTCATCAGCCTCTCAAAGTACTCTTTCCATCTGCTCAACACACTCTTCTCGCTTGTATGTATGCAGATTCAGTTGCTTATACAACAGACCTCTGTCTTTATTATTTTGACCATTCTGATCATTTTATAACAGACTGCTGTGAAGAATGCTCCTTCTTCAGTATTTGCTGAGGGGAAAATTAAAGATGCAATGTACAAGCTTTCTTCTGCCTGATTACTGACTAAAAGAGGTTTTATCAGACTTCTCCTAGTAGAGGATATATTTCTTTTATTAATTAATATGTTTGATTTCTACCATACCGTGTCTTGTTTTCTAAACCAGCTGTAATTAACAATGAGATACAAATGACAAAGAAAACAACAGTTCACTATTAATGTGATCCCATTTACACCTTGTAGCAGATAAGCCCTTCGTCCACCTCTCAGACCCTCAGGTACCACTCCAGACACGAGGTATAAACACAAGACTTCTTTATTTTCTTGTCTTCACGTGCACAAAGCACCCTCCACTCCACACTCATAAATCACAATAATAAAGCACAATAAATCACTCCTCCTCGCCCAGACACTTCGCCCTGCTACCTTCCAGCTCAGCTCAGTGTCTGGGCTTTCCCACAGTCCTTTTATACACCCTGACCCGGAGGTGTTCCTGTCCAACAGTCCACAGTTCCTTATTCCTTCTGGGTCTGGGTAAACAGTCCTTTTCCTCAACCCGGGAGCACGTCGTTTCTTCCTGTCACGTGATGATGACGTACCCCCGGGTTATAGGACACATAAGAGCCCATGAGCCCCCCTACAGCGACGCCTGGCGTCGATCCCCGCGAGGGACGTCCTCCTCCAGGAGGACGCGTCAGTCGGGCCTCGGCTATGCTGTCTAGACCCCCCGAGAACCTAGGGGGAATGGTGTATCTTCTGTCCCTCCGTTCCCCTGTCCTCCGAGGACAACTAAGCCAAACATGGCCCGGCTGATGGCAGTGGTAGCAACGCCTTTGTCCTCCCGGTTGCCTTCTTTTCTGGGACCTGAAACACCTCGGGAATTCAGTTAGCTCCACCCTTTCCTCCACTAAGGAGGGGTTTACGGCCGCTTTGCTGCTCTCAGCCCTTTTCTTTATCTTGTCAGGAGACCCGCGGTTTATTTCGGGGATCTCCTGCTTTCTCTGGGGCTTGTGCTCAGCTTGAGGCTCTCTATGGAGAAGAGAGAGCCTCTTTGCTGTTTGCACGCCCGTTGTCCTAAGTATTCTAGGAGGCGGCGTCATTAGTACCACATCGCCCCGGGTAACAGCACTTCCCAGCCGCCCCGGTACGATGGGCACTTCCTCCGCCCCTCCGGTAACTTGCGACAACTCCCTCATCACGCGGATCAGGGTCTTGAGGTCTGTATCGTTCCGGGAAGCCATCTCGTACCGCTGTCCTGGATCGTTCGGACCTTCGCCCGACAAATCAGTCATTGTGCCACGCTCAACTGTCAGGTTCACAGCGCTTTGACACCCGCTACTTATTAATTGCGGTGCCGGCTCGCACTGTGTCCCCTTATTATATACGGTACAGAATTCACTCACCTGCACTGCCGAATCAATCAAGACTGGGGCTTCTCGGCCTAATCGCCGCAGGTATTCGACTAGTTCTTTTAGTGGCGCCTCGGCTGTAGCTCCCAGCTCCTCCACACGAGCTTTCACTTCCTTCAGTCCCTGAAAGAAAGTATACACGGGCTCGAGGTATTTTTTCGAGCTCCCGTAAGTCCACAAAGTTAGTTATTTCGGCCGGAGGTAAGTTCGCTTCCGCATTCGTCTCACCTGCCGGCCAGGAGCCAATGAGCACGTCTGCTCCTGGCACGTGCTCTGCTGGGTTTTGCGGAGGCTTCTGGGACATGGAGTCCGAAGAGGAACGGGTAGCCTCCAGCGGCTGACTGCGATCTGCCTCTTTTAATTTGTCGGCAGACCGTTCAGTCACTTCCCGCTCCTCTTTACCTTTTGATTTCGGCGCTGCTTCGCTCGCCGCCCCCTTCCCTTTCAGGGAGCTCAGACTCGTCGGGGAATTATTGACCTCACCTAAGGACCCAGAGTGACCGTCTTCCCGGCCTCCATCACGCGCGGTCACATGGTTGTTGTCGGCGTATGGGCTTCCCCTCTGTGGACTCCTAGACTGGCTCGCCTTCTTCTTCTCGCGGCCATCTTGCCTAGGTATGAGGCGGGCGTGCACTCTGTCCGCTTCGTGCAGACAGGCCTCTGCAAAACAAGAATAAACATTCTCCAGTGGTTCGAGTGCTTTTACAGCACCTACCTCGGAACGAAGGCGATCCATTTCCAGTTCTCTATAGTAATCTTCTGGAGTCGCCATCCTGCAACGTTCCGGCTGCCGCCCCGCTCGGGTTTGCTCGGCCTTAAACTGCGCTCGGTCTTCCTCGCTGCCTGTCAGGTAAGTCCATAGTGTTTCCAGCCCATCTGGGACCGAAGTCTTCTGGGTAGATCCAGTCTTCTTCCCAGATTTCTACCCCATCGTGGTCTGCTTTATATTATGGCTCACGGTTGCAGCGCTTTCTGCTGTGGGTGGTGTTTTGACCTTCGTGTAGTGAAGCGGGACCTTCTTGGGGTCGTCTGCATACACAATATTTAAATAAAGTACAGGTCCCCTGCCAACAGAAGGCCAGAGAATCCTGCCGACTACGCCAGTGTAGCAGATAAGCCCTTCGTCCACCTCTCAGACCCTCAGGTACCACTCCAGACACGAGGTATAAACACAAGACTTCTTTATTTTCTTGTCTTCACGTGCACAAAGCACCCTCCACTCCACACTCATAAATCACAATAATAAAGCACAATAAATCACTCCTCCTCGCCCAGACACTTCGCCCTGCTACCTCCCAGCTCAGCTCAGTGTCTGGGCTTTCCCACAGTCCTTTTATACACCCTGACCCGGAGGTGTTCCTGTCCAACAGTCCACAGTTCCTTATTCCTTCCGGGTCAGGGTAAACAGGCCTTTTCCTCAACCCGGGAGCACGCCATTTCTTCCTGTCACGTGATGATGACGTACCCCCAGGTTATAGGGCACATAAGAGCCCACAAGCCCCCCTACAGCGATGCCTGGTGGCCCCCAAGGTATCCAGCAGGGCTGTGTGTAGAAACTACATAGTCCATGAGGCCCTGCTGGAACTCGGGGTACGTTCATGCTGTTGGGAGAGCTCCTCCTGGTGGCCTGGGGGTGAAAGAATAGAATACCAGCAATCCACCACAACCTGTATGTGTGTTGATTGTAAATATGATAGCATGATTCAAAAACAATCCCTGAAACCCAGCATTCAACCTCCATCCAACAATAAGAGCTATACATCTAGAGAGCCTTGTCCATAAGGGTTCTTTGTATAGGGCAAAACAGCAAATAAAATAAAAAGCTTGAGCATAGGCCTGCATGTTTACATTACAATTAATTTAATTAGTTCTTGCCAAGTTCAGAAGAATATCATGTTCTTACAGAGTTAGAGAGCATGAATTGGCATTCTTCTAAGTTGAGCATAATAAGTCTTCATGCAATTGGTGTGATATAAAATATTATAACCAATTTATCATAGCACAGTTTTATCCCATCTTTTTTTATTAATATTACTTTTTATTAAAATTACTGTTAAGACATTAAGTGTAGTATTGGGAGTTAATACATTTAAAGTAACACTTGTTATGTAGCCAGATTACTTTTTAAAGTAAAAAGTAACATAACACAATGTTTTTTTTCTTGAAGTAAAAATGCTATTATTTAAAAAAAAGCAGTTCTTCAAAGGCTGGTTAAATTTTGAGTTTAACAATTCAAAAGATGCAAATACAATATCAGCATAGAGTTCTATATATCAGAATACTTGACATCTTTCATAGACTGAATATTGCATAGGTTAAAGAATGCTAAAGTAGGAAATTATTATGTACAGAAGCAAGATTAAAATGCTTTAATGCCATAAGTCTGGTCTACATTGATTCCATGTCTTTAATAAATGATGAACCACTGGTTTTCTAATAAATTCATAATAAATAGGGTTTAATGAGGACAGAATAGAGGATACAATGATCAGGATTTCATTTCCATGGCTGACCAAGCAGGTGTCGATTTGTGGATATCTGCAAATTTTCAATATTTCATTGTACAAGTATTTGCAACCCAGTAATACAACTGAACTTAGGCAGTACTTCTGCTTCAGCTCTCTACAGAGTTGTTTTTTTTTAATGCATGAATCTTTTGAGTTTGAGATGAATGGTGTAACAGTTGAGAATAATTTCTTACAGAAATACAAGAGTTTTGGGAGAATATTAATTGGGACAATATTAATATATTAATTGGGACTCCCTCTCTGATGGAGGGAAGACCAACTATTAACACCTTTTTTGACATTTTACATTGCAGTACCAAAATTGTTTTTGATCCTTACAATAATTAGGCCTAGTTATTTAAACTGTCCTGATATAATATGCAGAACATTTGCCTGGTCCATTGTGCCATGGAATTTACTAGAAAAAGCACATCTTTGATGTTTTTAATTTTAAATCAAGATTGTATAACTTCTCCAGGCGGGTTTAATACTGGTGGCATAGATGTATGTAGGTCTTAGATATAAAGCACCATATCATCAGTGTAAAGAGATATTTTGCATTCAGTCCTTTTCTTTATGGTCTTTTTTTTGACTGCTTACAAAGATGTACTGTTTGTCTGAATAGAAATCAGGGTGAAGAAGGACTGGGAGATAAAAAATGATTCTTCCACTTTGTAAAGATTGTCACAAAACTGAGACATACACAGAAAAATGTTTGAGGCAGCCACCCGTATATTCTGGTATCCTGGCTGCAAAGTCGTTTTCTTATTCAATGACAGCACTGATGTGCACACAACTGAGTCCAAAACAAGACTGACAAACAGGGGAAAGGGGAAGGCTTTTAAAGGGGAAGATAGGAAGTGAGGTCATAAGGATCGGGCCCATATTCATTAGCCATTGGTTCGAGCCCGGACGTGACATCACAGGGGCCGGAGCCAGTAAGGTCTCCTTCCATTGGTTCGGTCCCGGAAGTGACGTCAAGAGAGGCAGATGGGATCTCCCGGGAATGGTCTACAGGGAAGAGAGAAAAAGAGTCAGTGCACTCTGCCACCTCCCGGCCTGTTTCAGAACTGCCGTCACTCAAGCCCTTTAGCTGCCTCCCATGTGCACGTGTGTGACAAGATATAGTCAAGAACCAAAACCATGTCTTGAATCAAACATAAAAAGCTACTCTTAATTGAAATCAAAAAAGGACAACCTGAAAAGCTGCACATACATATTGTTTAAAAATAATATCTAGTATCAGACACAGGGTGCCATCTATATAATGTATTGCACCAGTGATGTCATACCATGTAACCTCTGGAACCATGCCCCTATCAATTACATGATGTGTCATAGAAATGGTCCCACAAAATGTCAGCATTCACTGCAAAAAAAAAAAAAAAAATAATATTGTTGCAATAAAATGAAAACATAATAATAAAAATATTTAAATAACTTTTGAAGACTGATAGAGACATAATTATCACTTTTAAGTTAAATTCTGATGTACAAAACCTCCAAAAATATTACTGAACGTACTAGAAAAAATATTTCTAAAGCGTAAAAAAATGAACATCACCAACATTGTAACAGGTGATGAATCATACAATGCATTGATAATAATGGACATTCTTGATTAGTTCAACATTCTATTTTGAAGTAATCCAAGTTCATATTATTAATATGGACTTAGGCTTCTGGTCTAGTGTAAAGTAATTTAATCTATCTAAATTTACTGGCACCAAACCCATATTTGCTCAATATGTTAAATAGATATCCCCACTTCCGGTAGCAGACCTCTCCATGCATCTCTCCGTGTTTTGTACCTGCTTTTTGTTCTTAAATCGTGTAAAATTGTTTTCTTTTTCTTTTACTAGTTTGCAAGTAGTTATTTCTATAAAATGCTTTACAACATTTGCGAAAGTTTCTTATTTTTGATCGTTATCGCCTTTGGAATCCAATGGGACACTAACGCACTACCTGCGCAGGAAATCCCAGGTGTGTGGCTGGCGCTGTTCATTTACAGCCGGGATGCGTTGCTATCTATGAGACCAGCTACCAGTTAGTCCCCGTGTATTACTAATATACTGGACGAATTAAAATCTTTGAAACCCAGAAAGCAAGGAAAAGGAGGTGGACTATGAGTATGTCTGAGACGGAGAAGATTTAAAACACCTTTGCCAACCATCATCATGAGCAACGCACAGTCCTTGCGAAATAAACTGGACGAGCTGAGAGCATCTGCGCGATACCTCCACGAGTACAGTGAAAGCTGTCTGATGTGCTTTATGGAGACCTGGTTTAAGAATACAGACTCGGATACAGCAGTCGAAGTAGATGGATTTGTTTGTGTACGGTAAGACAGAAAATCCAGCTTCTGGTAAGCAGATGGGTGGTGGGGTCTGCCTTTACATTAACAAAAGGTGGTGCGGGAATATCACTGAAAAAGAGCGCATCTGCACGCCAAATATTGAATTACTCACCGTCGGACTTCGCCCATACTATCTACCACGGGAGTTTAATCAATTATTTGTGACAGTCGTTTACATTCCGCCGCATGCTGATGTGGGAGCTGCAGCTGAAACAATTCTTGAAACTGCTCATAAACTAGAAACCAAATCACCTGGTTCTTTCAAACTTGTGATGGGTGATTTTAATTTATGCAGTCTGGAGTCAGTATTACCAAATTACCTTCAATATGTGAATATTAACACTAGAGGGGACAAAACTCTGGACAAGTGCTATGGAAATGTCCCTAATGCCTACATTTCGCATCACAGAGCAGCCCTGGGTGCGTCTGACCACGTCGTTGTTCATCTTCTCCCGAAGTACAAACAGAAACTGAAACAAGAAAAACCAGCCATACGAACAACACAAAACTGGTGCAAGGAAAGTGTAGAGGAACTGCAGGAATGCTTCTCCAGGACAAATTGGGATGTGCTGACATCCTCACAGTCACTGAATGAGGCCACCTACTCTGTCAGCGAATATATTCAATTCTGTGAGTCTAAGATCATTAAGGAAAAAACTGTCAAGGTGTACCCAAACAGTAAGCCATGGATCACTAAAGAGGTTAAAGCATTACTATTGCAAAAGCAACATGCACATCAAGAAAATAAGTTAGAAGATAAGCGAATTTTACAGCAAAGGATTAACAGGTTAATTAAACAAAATAAAAAGATCTATGGGGAAAAAATCAAGAGGTGGTTCAATGATAACAATCCAAAGCAGGTCTGGAAGGGACTAAAAACAATTACAGGACTGGGCCCTAAAAAGAATGTGGATTTTCCAGCTGACAAAGACCACAAGCTTTTAGCAGATGAACTGAATAACTTTTATGCCAGATTTGAAACAAGTGATTTCAGCACCCAAAATACAGCAATAAAGGAGATGCTTTATAAAAACACCAGGTATTCTGCTGTGATTGGGTTCAGTTTAACTGAAGTGGAAAAAGGCTTGCAGCAGGCCAATACAAACAGTGCAGTGGGACCAGACGGCATATCAGGTCGGCTCTTAAAGTCTTGCTCTAAGCAGCTCTCTCCTGTTTTTCATTTGCTTTTTAACTGGTCTCTGACCTGTGGTATGGTACCTAATCTGTGGAAACAATCAATCATTATCCCCTGTATCTAAGGTTTCTAGGCCAAGCTGTTTAAATGACTATAGACCAGTGGCACTTACATCTATTCCAATGACATGCTTTGAACATTTGGTGAAAAACATTTTAATGACAGAGACAAAGTCTTTTCAAGACAACAATCAATTTGCTTATTGTGCAAACAGAAGTGTGGAAGAAGCTCTGCTTGTTATCTTACATCAAATCTACACCTTTCTTGATCAGCCTGGTTCATATGTAAGAGCACTATTTTTTGATTTATCTTCAGCGTTCAATACTATACAGTCTCATATACTGATTGGGAAATTGAACAGTATGAATGTAAACCCATTTATCACACTATGGATTCAGAACTTTCTTTTAAATCGTTCACAGACAGTTAAAGTTCAGGACACTTTTTCAATAGTCATTCATTCAAACACAGGAAGTCACCAGGGGTGTGTCTTATCACCATTACTGTTTACTCTGCACACAAGTGACCTGAGACAGAACAATGACCACTGCTCCATTATCAAGTATGCGGATGACACCATGATCATAGGATGCATATCTGGGGAGGATAAAAGCCACTATCTAAATCAAGTGGACTGCATGGTAAACTGGTGCAATAAAAACTCTCTCACTCTGAATGTAAAAAAGACCAAAGAAATGATATTTGATTTTAAGAGACAGAAATCTGTATGTTCACCTATTGTAGTTCTGGGAGAGGAGGTAGAAATAGTGAATGAATATAAATACTTAGGAACTTACCTAGATAACAATCTTAACTGGAATACAAATAGAAAAAAATTATTTTCTAAATGCAACCAGCGCTTATTTCTCCTCCATAAACTCAAACTATTTAAAGTAGACAAGGACCTCATGTTGTCCTTCTATCGCAGTATGATCCAGTCTGTGATCACTTTCAGTTTCATTGCCTGGTTAAATAGTCTGACAAACCAAAACTCAAAAAAGCTCCAGCAGATTACGAAATATGCAACTAAAGTTATTGGGGCTGATGTAGATAATTTGAATAGTGTGTGTCAGAGGGCAATGTTAAAGAAACTGGAAATCATCTCAACTGATGACAGACATCCATTACATGTAGAACTAAACTTCAGTAAATCAGGAAGGATAGTTGCTTTGAAAACCCACACAAATCGCTCCAGAAACTCCTTTCTTCCTAGTGCCATACGACTTTTCAATAAGAAATATCGGAGATAATGTTTAAGGTTTTGATATATATCCTGTAACCTTTTTTTTTGGTGTAAATATGTATTATCTAACTGCCTTACCTTAACCTTTCTTATTTCTATTTGTCTGTTTTATTTCATTCTGTCAGTTATTAGATGCAACTGAGAAGGCAAATTTCATGTTTTCTTGTGTAAACATGACTAAATAAAGAAACCTAAACCTAAACCCATTCAACACAGCACTTTTCTCCATTAAAGACTGTAAGTTCCCTTGAGATTCATATTCATTGGTTGAAAAATATTACATTAAACAAGCACCCAAAACTGGAATCTTAGTATATCTAAGTAGTGTGTAGATGTACAGATGGATGGGGAGTCTGCTAGGTTATCAGCCAGGAGCCACTCCACATTGATGTTCTATACATTATTCTAAGAACATCTCCTGGTGGTGGAACAGTGGTTGGGATATCTCCTTGTCACATCCACTTGTCCTTTCCTTTTTAGCCACAGCCAGAAACTCCCTTTCTCTGCTTCTCTGCTAGCCCTTTCAAACTCTTCCTCAGTTTAGCTCCTGTCTCTGCAATGTTTCTTAATAGCCATCATATGCTCTCACAAAGCCTTGACACCCTGCACCTATGGGGTAAATAACTGTCCTTCATTCTGCCCCTGTAAACTCTCCCTTCAGACCTGTGTACTTCTCTCTTCCTCTCAAGGGCTGCCTCAACCTCTTTCTTCCAAGGAGCAGTCAACTGTACAAGCATGGCTGTCTTTGTGTCTGTAAACCATAGCACAGTATCTGGCTGTGGTAATCTCCTTAGGAAACTTTATAGCTAGCAAAAATCTTCTTCTTTTGGCTGCTCCTGTTAGGGGTTGCCACAGTGGATCATCTTCTTCCATATCGATGGAGCTATAATATGGCTATAATTAGGAAACTGAGTCTAGCTTGCAGTATTCAACACATATCCTTCTAGCTCAGTTCCCTATTGTCCACTCCCTTCATGGTTATTCGATCTCCTTGTTTTTGCTGCCTTACCGCTTTCACTCTATAGAACTCTTGTTCAATCCTAACTGCTTCTGTGATCACTAGCTCTTTCTCTTCTCATTTTGTGTCTGAGGACCACATCATAGGGGTTGTTCCCCAACACACTCTTATTCTTCCTTTTTGGATTCTTCCGAAAATCAAAGGTTGATTCAGGTTGCTAATGACTTGGTCAACAGCTAACTTAGCCCCTCCACTTATATTTAACAAATCTGGGTTGACCTACTGATATTACAGTGGCAAGCACTTTCTCCTCTTCTACACACAGAGTATCAAGATATGGTATTTATATTTTATCAAAAAAGTCATTGCTTTGAGCCTTTCCTTCTTTATACAGTGAAAAATATTAGATATTATAATATTCCTTAAATGTCTGGTATTTTTTTGTGGTCTCTAAATGCATTTCATTGTACATAGTTAAGCTCTGTCTTTACATCCCAAACTTACTGTTTATTTATTTATTATTTATCTTACTGATCTTTTTCCCTTGTTCATAATGATACTGATGTGACTTAAAGATATGTTCTTAAGTTCCTTTAGTAGTTAAATGACTGATTTCCAATTGCAGAGTCAATCATTTCCTATTGAGTGTTTGATTTGGTAACCTAGCACAGGGGTAGGCAACGTCAGTCCTGGAGTGCCACAGTATGTGCAGGTTTTTGTTCCAACCCAGTTCCTTAACGAGAACTCAATTATTGCTGATGAAGCACATATTGCTTAAGTGACATTTTAATGCTTCATTTTAGTGGTCTCGCTTGTTAAGGTTCTCCAACCTTAATTGCTTATTTCAATCTTAAACTGCTGCATTCAGTGTTTTAATTGCTCCTTATTAGCAATAAGATGTAAAACAGGGGTAGGCAATGTCGGTCCTGGTGAGCCGCAGTGGCTACAGGTTTTCATTCCAACCCAATTGCTTAATTAGAAACCAATCATTGCCAATCTCAGACCTTATTTAATTTTATGGCTTGTTAGTCTGTGCAATGTAAGGCTTTTATATCGTAGATTTTTTTCCTTTCCAAGGATATCATCCAAATGATTTGAAGCCTAAAACAGATCATTTTCAGTCTGTCACATTTTTCTATTAAGTGTTTTATTAAATCAAACTGTGCATGATGAACACACACAGATGTAATTGGAAAAAAGCTAGCTGGAGAACTGCTGGCTGCTTTGCCTTTTACATCTTATTGCTAATAAGGAGCAATTAAAACACTGAATGCAGCAGTTTAAGATTGAAATAAGCAATTAAGGTTGGAGAACCTTAACAAGCGAGACCACTAAAATGAAGCATTAAAATGTCACTTAAGCAATATGTGCTTCATCAGCAATAATTGAGTTCTCGTTAAGGAACTGGGTTGGAACAAAAACCTGCACATACTGTGGCACTCCAGGACCGACGTTGCCTACCCCTGACCTAGCATATTCCTGATTGGTTCTCTGTAACCAGCTCTGATGCCCTTCTTGTCTGCATTTTTAATGCAAAACATTTCAGATAATGTATTTTTTGGTAACTGTCATCAGCATTTCCCTATGCATTAAGTGTTCTTATATAAATCTCTAGGGAAACATCAGTCTCTAACAAAATATCAGAGTGAAAAATAATTTTATGAAGTTCTCATCAGCTAGAATTAATAGGTTAAGTCGCCAGTTGTAAACTCGACTTACATAACCTAATAATATGAAAATAACAGGATTGTTTGATTTCTGCATTATCAAAAGTATTGCTTTCAAGAAGCAATCCAAAGCAAACAAGATCAAAATCAAAATCAATAGATGAAAATCAATAACAAGAGTGGAGAAACCAAAAAAACAGATTGATTAAAGATTTTAAAAAGCACAAGTGAATGCAAGGATAAGAGCTACACAACCCAAGCTTGTAAGGTAAACCCTCAGCAACCACACTGAGGCCAACAGTTGGTTCATATAGGCTTCCTTTGGTCACACCTGAAGCACTATTATATCAATAATGTCATAAATTTGGGAGTACCTTAGCATAAAGTTCCCAAAAACTGTAGCAAACAGCTAAACAAGTGGAAGGATCCATCAGCCTTCAGTTTGAAGCAAAAAGGGGCAAACAAAAAATCTTTATAAATAAAAATATTTTACAAAAAATGCTTTGACACAAAGAAGCTTTGAAGAGCACAAAGGAATGAGTTGACTAAAATAACAAAGTCTGTTCCAAGTAACAAGTCCCAAAAAATGAATCAAGAAGACAAAGTCAAAAATCCAATAAATCCACTAAGGCACAAGAAGCACAAGAAGTCATGAAAACTAGCAAGCAAATTCAATGAACCAAAAGGGATTACTTGCTTCATCAGTCTTTATAGGGTTGAGGGCATTGTTTAACAGAAATGGGACAGGTAGCCCTACCTCTTGAGGAATCAATCACAAAACACATGGAATGTGGTAACACTGGCATGGATACACAGAAATAATATTATACACAAAATTAATAAAAATATGGAATAATGTAAATAAATAGCAATATTAACATAGACAAAAGAGTCATAAATGGACAAAAATTACATTACACTATTATTTGAACTGTAGCCAGGGGAATAGCCCTTACTTAAACTTAACAGATAGTGGGAAAAGGGACAAGATAGGATTATATACATTACACAATAAACATAAACAGAACAAAGAGGGGAATTGAGGGGGATTACAAAATTCACATTATCTGAAAGAATGAAAAAAAACAAAGACAAAATTCCCAACACAAGTTTTGGGAATTTGCATTTTGGTTTATGTAGACATTCTTATCTTTTCACCAAACATGGATAAACAAATGGCTCATGACAAAAAATGCTATCTTGTTTATGTGAAAATAATTTATTTGCTAAACTTGAAAAATGTGAGCTTTATTTGCCGAGCATGCCGTTTCTGGTGTGCCTTCTTTCGAGAACAGAATTAAGTATTTATGTGACCAAACCACTGCAGTAATTAAATGAAAGAGCACATCACCATTATGAATGTGGAAACATTTGTGGGATATGCCAGTTATTACCTGAGTTTCATTATGAATTTTAACTCGGTCATTGCTTCAATTGCCACTATCACTAATTAAAAAATGTAAATTTTTAGTGGACTAACAATCCATAATGATGATGCACAATCGCAATGAGCTTTTGATAAATTAAAAAAGTTGTTCACCTCAGTGACCTCAGTGACATTGCCAACCTGTTTCACTCCCATTTGAATTGCAATTACACAAAACAAGTGTGTGTGTGTGGTGGCATTCTCTTACAACATTTTAAGGACACTGGTAAACTTAATTTATGTGCATGCGGTATTTTAAAAAAATGTTGATGTTCAGAACTAGTAATTATCAGCTATTAAACTAGCATTGGAAAAACTGAAACACTAAGAGGGAGTTCAGTTTAATTCCGTTTATTTTTGTATAGTGCTCATTACTAAGTGCAACTGTTGCAACAAGTTCTCAGGTAAAATGTTTAAAACTTGACAAATTACTAATTACAGAATTAGTACACATAAAGACAAATTTGTGTAAATTCCCAACAAGACATAGTTTGAAACTGTCTAATTTAAATGGAAACCAACAATATTTGTCCATTATGAATGAACCAATTAATGATCTCTTCAGACAATAAAAATTTAGATTTTTGAAGACAGTCAAGCACAACAGGCTTTCTGGCTAATTGATTTAATTTCATTATTACTTATAGCACAGGGGAACACAATAAAAAGGATGAAACTTTATCACTTAAGTTTGTTGAGTATATATTAACTTGGAAGAGTTTTGGGATGACCCTTTGCTAAAGCACATATTCTTTTATTATTCCCCTGCCCAGACTACTGTGCTTTACTTTTCCTAATTCATATGTACCTTCTAAATCTCAAAACCCTAGGTGGCAAAATAGAGCAAAAAGGCAAGCAGAGGGCAGATTTAGATACTCATTCAGTCATTATAGTTTTTAACATTCTTAATATGCTTAAATGAGACAAAAGCAGAAACAAAAAGCAAATAGATGTGACAAATCTTTACACAACCGGGATATTTCATCAGTTTAAGTTTATGCTGCTCAAAAAAATTAAAGGAACAGTTTGAAAACACATCAAATCTCAATGGGAAAAAATTATGCTGGATATCAATACTGATATGGACTGGGTAATGTGTTAGGAACAGAACGATGACATATCTTTTGATGGAAATGAAAATTATCAACCTACAGAGGGCTGAATTCAAATACACCCTGAAAATCAAGGTGAAAAAATGATGCAGCAGGCTAGTCCATTTTGCTGAAATTTCATTGCAGTAACTCAAAATCGTACTCAGTAGTTTTTAAAAAAAATTTTTTTTTAATCAATTTTATTGATTTTATTGTACTCACTACATACAAATAAGTCAATTTTTACAAAAAATAGGATTGAAAACAAATAAACCCCCTCCCCTGAGAAAGAGAGCATGGCCAATGGAATAAAAATTAAAGCTAGTATATATAAATAAATTGATGAGTTTAATAGGCGGATAAAGGAAGAAAATCTAATTCCTCAGTGCTTTAAGAGCTTATTCTAAAAAATTATAGATTAGATCCTGCCAGGTTTTGAAAATGTTCTGCACAGATTCTCCTAACTGAGAATTAGATTTTTCCCAATTTCAAATAATATAAAACATCAGTTACCCACTGACTTAAAAGAGGAGAGTTAGGATTCTTCCAGTTTAGCAAAATAAGTCTGTGTGACAATAGTGTAGTGAAGGCAATCACAGTTTGTTTGTCCTTCTCCACTTTAAGCCCATCTGGAAGAATTCCAAACACAGCTGTTAATGGGTTAGGAGGGATTGTGACACCAAGGCTGTCTGAAATGCACTTAAAAATTTTTGTCTAGAATGATGTTAATTTGGTGCAGGCCCAAAACATGTGACCCAGTGAGGCTGGAACTTGATTACAGTGTTCGCAGGTTAGATCTTGCCCTGGAAACATTTTGGACAATTTTAAACGAGACAGATGTGCTTGATATATAATTTTGAGTTGAATAATTGTATGCTTTGCGCATATGGAGCTCGAATGAATTCTCTGCATTGCTTCCTTCCACTCTTTTTCTGATATGTTGAGTGAGAGATCCTTTTCCCATTGTCCTCTTGGATCTTTGAAAGGGAAGGATTGTAAAATAATTTTATATATTGCAGAAATGCTGTCTGAGTCTTCGAAACTGACCAATATTTTTTCCAGCATAGAGGAAGGTGGGAGATGGGGAAAATCGGGCAGGTTCTGTTTAACAAAGTTTCTAATTTGAAGACAGTGAAAGAAATGTGTTGCTGGAAAATTAAATTTGGAATGTAATTATTCATAGAGGGGCGGCACGGTGGCGCAGTGGTAGCGCTGCTGCCTCGCAGTTAGGAGACCTGGGTTCACTTCCCGGGTCCTCCCTGCGTGGAGTTTGCATGTTCTCCCCGTGTCTGCGTGGGTTTCCTCCGGGCGCTCCAGTTTCCTCCCACAGTCCAAAGACATGCAGATTAGGTGGATTGGCGATTCTAAATTGGCCCTAGTGTGTGCTTGGTGTGTTTGTGTGTGTCCTGCGGTGGGTTGGCACCCTGCCCAGGATTGTTTCCTGCCTTGTGCCCTGTGTTGGCTGGGATTGGCTCCAGCAGACCCCCGTGACCCTGTGTTCGGATTCAGCGGGTTGGAAAATGGATGGATGGATTATTCATAGAATGCAAAGATGTTGTCTATATAAAGATCTCTAAGCAATTTAATCCCAAATGTTTTCCAGATATTAAAGACTGCATATGTTTGCGAGTGTTGAAAAAGGTGGTTCTCATGCAGAGGTGCCACAGATAAAAGATTCTCCATCTTAAAATGCTTTCTACATTGGGTCCATATTCTGAGTGAGTGAAGCACAATTGGGTTATTAGTATATTGGCGATAACTTGCATTTATTGGGGCACAAAGCAGGGAATATAAAGAAGTACTGCAGAATTTTATTTCTATTGCGGACCAAGTCTGTGTTTGTTCATCTATTTGTGTCCAGGTTTTTATAGCTTGTATGTTTGCTGCCCAGTAATAAAACTGAAAGTTAGTTAGAGCCATGCCACCTTCTGCCTTAGGTCTTTGTAGAGTCTCTCTTTGGATATGTGAATGTTTTAAGTTGCAAATAAATGAGGTTATGGTTGAATCTAATTGCTTAAAGAATGATTTATTGCAATGCTTTGAAATAAAAAGAGTAGCTTAGGAAGGATATTCATCTTAACAACGTTAATTCTTCCAGCTAGAGTAAGATGAAGGGTTGACCATCTATGCAAATCTTGCTTAATTTTTTCCATACAGACGGCGAAATTTTGTTGATAAAGAGCTTTATGTTTACTTGTGATATTTACCCCTAGGTATTTAAACTGATCTGCAATACTAAAAGGGAAGGTGTCCAATCTAATATTGTATGCTTGAAAATTCACTGGAAAGAGCACACTTTTATTCAAATTAATTCTGAGACCAGAGATCTTTTGAAATTCTGTTAGTGCTGTTAAGACTGCAGGCACAGTATTTTTTGGGACTGATATATACAAAACCCTATCATCTGCATATAGAGAAATTATTCTGTTCAAGTTCTTCTCTGATAATCCCCTTTATCTGATAAGCATTTTGACAGTGAACTACCAGTGGTTCAATGGCGATTGCAAATAGCAGTGGTGACAAGGGGCATCCTTGCCTGGTACCACGTTCTAGTTTAAAGTAGGCTGAACAAATGTTATTAATATAAACTGAAGCTTCTGGATTGGTATACAGTAGTTTGATCCAGGCACACATGTTCGGGCCAAACCCAAAGTTCTCTAAGGTAGTGAAAAGGTAGTTCCATTCAATCATATCAAATGCTTTTTCTGCACCCAACGATAATAATATCTCCAGGGTGTTGACTTTGCAGGTGAATATATTACATTAAACAGACATCGGAGATTGGAAGCTAAGTGTCGGCCTTTAATAAATCCAGTTTGATCTTGTGATATTACCGAAGGCAGCACTTTCTCCATCCTTTTAGCTAGGACTTTGGAGAGTACCTTAACATCATTATTCAGAAGTGAAATTGGTCTATATGATGCACATTGTAATAAGTCCTTATTTTGTTTAGGACAGATGGTGATTAATGCTTGGCAAAAAGTTTGAGATAGAATTTGATTATCTCTTGCTTCTGTAAATGTTGCTAATAAGAGGGGAGCTAGCTGAGTGGAGAATTTCTTATAAAATTATACAGGGTAGCCATCAAGGCCTGCTGCTTTCCCGCTCTGGAGTGACTTTATAGCATCTACTAATTCTGATAGCGCGAGAGGTTTATCCAATTCCTCTGCAATAAATGTATCTATGTGTGGTATCTGTAATGTATCCAGAAATGCATTAGATTGTGGGTTGTCTTCTTTGAATTCAGTAGAATATAAGGATTTATAGTGGTCTCTAAATGTGTGCATTATATTTTTATGGTCAATGATGTTATCTCCGTTCGTGTTGGTGATTGCTGGGATTGTATTGCGAACTTCTTGCTTGTGGATTTGTTGAGCTAAGAGCTTATTAGCTTTTTTTTCTCCGTGTTCATAGTAATGATGTCTTGATTTAAAAATGAGTTGCTCAGTTTCTTTAATCGTTAAGAGGTTGAGTTCTGAATGCAGATCCTGTCTTTTCATATGAAGAGCCTCACTTGGACACCTGGCATGTTCTTGATCTTTTCTAGTAATTTTGCTGGTTAGCTCTGATACCTTCTTGGTTTCTAATTTATTTCTGTGGGAAAGATATGAAATAATCTGTTCTCTTAAGAAGGCCTTTAGAGTTTCCCAGAGTATTACTGCAGAGACCCCTGAGGATGTAATTGTCTCTGGGGAAAAAACTGATTTGTTTTGATATACATTCTGTAAAGTTCTCGTCTGCTAATAGAAGTGGGTTGAAACGCCATCTGCGAGATGGGTTTAGAAACCTCCAGGGGTCTGATAAGTTGTGATCAGTTAAAAACTGTGTAATTGTCTTTGCAGTGTTAGATGTCATCCCCCCTATGACAGGAGACCTATCTAAGAGTGGATTTAAAACACAATTAATGTCACCAGCCATTATAATTTTATGAGTGTTCACATTGGGAATAGATGCAAATACATTTTGGGTGCATAAACATTTATCAAAATCACTTTACAGTTAAATACGTTGCCCATGACAATCACATATCTCCCTTCAGGATCAGATACTATATCTGATGCTACAAATGAGACTGTTCTATGTATAAGAATTCCCACACCTCTAGTTTTCTTTGTAAAGCTGGAATGGAACATTTGGCCAGTCCAGTCTTTTTGCAGCTGGAACTGATCCTTGCTTAATAAGTGGGTCTCCTGTAAAAATACTATTTTAGCATTTAGACCTGTTAGGTGAGAGAATACTTTGTTTCTCTTTAATTCGTGATTCAAGCCTTTAACATTCCAGCTCACAAAGTTAACTGTCCCATCATGGAGACATTGATTCTGAATTTTTATGTCATTTTGTAGTCTTAACTGGAAGTCAGACAGCTTTAATCTTAATTTCCAATTTTCCTACGAGTTATTGCCATGCAGCCTATTGTTACGTTGGAAGTTATAATTATAAGGATTAAAAGGGTGGATTAGATATATCTTGCTCTCTTTCTTTCTCCCCCTTATCCCCCCCCCCCCCCCATTTTGCCTCCCCACATGAGGCTGGACCCCACTTCACAAAGTCCCAGTCCTCTGATATAGCTAGAGACAGAGCATGTCCAAAACAAAACAAGCCCCCCAGCAGCGGCGTTTGAGGATTAAAAAGTAGAGATATCTATTGCCGATAAAGTCTAAATACTGTAAGCATAAAATCTAATCTTCAACAGTCTTGAAATATTAAGACAATAAACCCAGGGAATGGTGTTAAAAAGTGGCCCTGGATAAGCATAGTAAACCCTAATGCAAAAATTACAATAACAATAAACCAAGAGTATGACGTTAAACAGTCCCCTTTAGAATAGTTAAAAAAAAAAAAATAATACATTCTTCCACACATAATTAAAACATAAACAAAAAGTGGCCAAGAAGAGAAAAGGATGCATAATTAGATAGATAGATAGATAGATAGATAGATAGATAGATAGATAGATAGATAGATAGATAGATAGATAGATAGATAGATAGATAGATAGATAGATAGATAGATAGATAGATAGATAGATAGATAGATAGATAGATAGATAGATAGATACTTTATTAATTCCAAGGGGAAATTCACATACTTCAGCAGCAGCATACTGATACAAAAACAATATTAAGTTAAAGAGTAATAAAAATGCAGGTATAACAGGCAATAACTTTGAATAATGTTAACTTTTATCTCCCCAGGTGGAATTGAAGAGTTGCATAGTTTGGGGGAGGAACGATCTCCTCAGTCTGTCAGTGGAGCAGGACAGTGACAGCAGTCTGTTGCTGGAGCTGCTTTTCTGTCTGGAGATGACACAGTTTAGTGGATGCATTGGATTCTCCATAATTGATAGGAGCCTTTTGAGCCCCCGTCGCTCTGCCACGGATGTCAAACTGTCCAGCTCCGTGCCTACAATAAAGCCTGCTTTCTTCACCAGTTTGTCCAGGTCTGATGCGTCCTTCTTTTTAATGCTGCCTCCCCAGCACACCACGGCATAGAAGAGGGCGCTCGCCACAACCGTCTGATAGAACATCTTATATTCCAAATCGCAACCTCAGATCCTCAACTGAGTGTCTCCTTAGAATTCCAAGAGCAAAACTTAAAAGAAGTGGTGAGGCGGCCTTCTGCTGTTATGCACCTAAAATCTGGAATAGCCTGCCAGTAGGAATTCGCCAGGCTAATACAGTGGAGCACTTTAAAAAACTACTGAAAACACATTACTTTAACATGGCCTTCTCATAACTTCACTGTAATTTAATCCTGACACTCTGTATATCCAATTCATTATAATAACTATTCATTCAAAATTTGTACTAACCCCTACTCTCTCTTCTGTTTCCTTTTCCGGTGTCCTATTGGTGGTGGCTTGTGCCACCACCATCTACCCAAAGCACCATGATGTTCCAACAATGATGGATGGATTAAAAGCCAGAAGTCTGTATAACCATCAGCATAAAGTGACTCCGTGAGAACCCTAACTACAAAGAGGACTATTTCATTTATGTTAGGTAGAATGCCCAAAGGGGACTGGGCGGTCTCGTGGCCTGGAACCCCTACAGATTTTATTTTTTTCTCCAGCCTTCTGGAGTTTTTTTTTTTTTTTTTTTGTTTTTTCTGTCCACCCTGGCCATCGGACCTTACTCCTTTTTATGTTAACTAAGGTTGTCTTATTTTAATTTCTTATCTGTCTTTTATTCTTCTTTTCTTCATTATGTAAAGCACTTTGAGCTACTTTTTGTATGAAAATGTGCTATATAAATAAATGTTGTTGTTGTTGTTGTTGTTGTTGGAGCATCTTATTGCAGATGTTGAAGGACGCCAGTCTTCTAAGGAAGTATAGCTTACTCTGTCCTCTCTTGCACAGAGAATCATTTATTGGCAATTATGGTACCCGTATCGTTGCAAGAGAATCAGACAGCAGGTAATATCTTCTTGCCATGCCATGACAGGATGCAACTCACTATCGTATTTCAAAAGTGTCGGGATCAGCTTTCTTCATTCCTTTTCTGCTTCCTCTGTGGAGGAGAATATGTAATATTTGTCTTGAATATCCACTTTCAGTTTGGGAGGATACAAGAGGCTGTATCTGATATCGGCTTTCTGTAACCGCTGTTTAATGTTGTAAAAAGCAGCACGTTTAGCTGTTGAGGGTGAGAAATTAGGGAAAATGCGAATATGGTTATTTTCAAATATAATCTCTTGTTTGTATCTGAGAAGTGCCATTACATTAAGCTTAAATTGTAATCTCTCGAAGCAGACAATTAGAGTCCTAGGTTTAGAGGTACTTGATCCACGTATGCGATAAGCTGCTGCTATCTCGGCATCTGATTTAAAGTCCTCTCCAATTATTTTTGAGAATACAGTAGTTCAGCTACGAGTTTCACTGGGTTTGGACTTTCACGATTCTTAGGTAGACCTTCAATTCTAATATTATTCCTTCTGCATCCATCTTCTAGAGCCTCAAGTCTGACTCTGAGTTTTTTGCATTCGGAATTCACAGCTGTAGCTTTTCCATCGGCGGTAGATGCCAGATGTTCCGCTGTTTCAATTTGAGTCGTGAATGTCCGCTTAACGTCTTCCAGCTGATCGGCAAGTTCTCTCAGTTTAGATGCATTTTCCTGAATGTGTTCTTCAATTTTTCCCAGCATACCTTTAAAAGCTGCATCAAAATGATTATATATATGTTTTCCCAAGTCTTTATATTCCTGCCGCATCTCTTGCAGCTCCAGCCACAGCTTCTCATTTGTCTTGAGCAAGCCATTTATTTCTTTCTTCATATTTTTCTGAACATCTTTCTTGAACTCATTCATGTCTGTAGCAATCATTTCCTTCAGTTTGGACAAATCGGCTTTCGTGCTGCACGGGGGAAGTGGCAACCCCTGTCACTCCCATTTTCGCTTTCGACTGGAGACGATGCAGTGGAGCAGGGTCCTGGGAAGTCTGTGCTTTCGCCTGCCTGTTCCAGGTCAGTCTCTGAAAGGCCGTACCTTGCACTTGGGCTTGATGCCTGTCTAGACCTGGGTGTAGTTTTAGGTTTCTTTTCCATTTCTTTCTGATCCCCTTTCTTGTTACTCATGTTTATATACTGTAGTAGAAACTCCTCGGATTGGGTAAATACAGGATACCTCGGGATAATAAGAAATGAGAGAAAAAATAAAGCCGCTGCAACAGAACTCCACTTCAGACGTCCATCTCCCGTAACGGACAAGACCAACTCCCTAGGTCAGGCGAGCGTGGGGGCCAGTCAATGGTATCAATTTCTTCATCCTCCAGGACCTGCCTGCATACTCTTGCCACATGAGGCCGGGCATTGTCGTCCACCAGGAGGAACTCCGGACCCACTGCACCAGCATAGGGTCTGAAAATTGGTCCAAGGATTTCATCCCAATACCTAATGGCAGTCAAGGTGACATTGTCTAGCCTGTAGAGGTCTGTGCGTCCCTCCATGGATATGCCTCCCCAAACCATCACTGACCCACCACCAAACTGGTCATGCTGAACGATGTTACAGGCAGCATAACGTTCTCCACAGCTTCTCCAGACCCTTTCACATCTGTCACATGTGCTCAGGGTGAACCTGTTCTTATCTGTGAGAAGCACAGGGCTGCAGTGATGGATCTGCCAATTCTGGTATTCTATGGCAAATGACAATCAAGCTCCACAGGGCCCACTAGAAGATGTTGGGCCTTCATCCAACACATCAGAGATCTTGCTAGCCTTTGCACAGTCAAGTGGGACTATCCATTCATCACATTGTACCAATTCATGTTTGGCCCAAATTTACCTGCATGGATAAAATTACTTTATATCAGTCCAGAAACCCCAGTTGTTTTTAATAGCACAAAATCAGACTACAGTAATCCCTCACTTATCGCGGGAGATAGGTTCCAAGGCAGACCGCGATAACTGAACTTCCGCGAAGTAGGGACACCATATTTATTTAATTATTTAATGTGTATTTGGAACGTTTTTAAACCCTCCCTGTATTGTTTACAACCCACCCTTTACTCTGTTAATAATAGGGACAACTGCTAAGCAATATGAAATCGGTAGATAAGTTTACATTTACTGTATAGCGAAGTACACGTAGCAGCTTGTAGGCGGTCATGACGTCGTCGACCTTGGTGCAAAGATTCCTAAAGCAGATTCCATCCAGACTACTGCCTTATCACGTCCACTTGCAACTCGTTTTGCGCCCTGTTTAAAGGACACTGCGGCCGTAGATCTTATATGCTTTTCCTCCTTTTTAAATAAAAAGAATCGTGGACTCATTGATGCTGTAATGGTGTCCTGCAGCGGTGTAGCTGTTCCCTTCCTTCAACATATCCAAAACTTTTACCTTTTCTGCAATCATTTACATCTTCTGTTGGCGCTTGGACACGGCCCCTGAAGCAGTAGCACGTTAATGCTGAATGAGTGAGATGAGACTTCCTGGTTAATGCAGCACTCCGTCGCTGAGCCAATCAGCAGCACACAGGAACTTAACTGCATGCTCTGATTGGGTAGCTTCTCAGCCATCCGCCAATAGCATCTCTTGTATGAAATCAACTGGGCAATCCAACTGAGGAAGCAAGTACCAGAAGTAAAAAGACCCATTGTCCGCAGAAACCCGTGAAGCAGCGAAAAATCCGCGTTATATATTTAGATATGCTTACATATAAAATCCGCGAAGTCGTGAATCCGCGACTGTACTTCAAACTATAATGAGGTAGTCGACAAGGGTGTTCTCTATCACCATTGCTTTTTGTAATATCCATTGACCCACTAGCTATTTATTTTCTAAATAGATTGGAGATAATAGGCATTACCAGAGATGGACTTGGACAGAAAATATCACTATATCCAGATGATGTGATATTTTATATTTCAGACTCACAGATATCTTTATCATTAATCCTTAACACATTAGCGGTATTTCAAGACATTTGGATTCAAAATTCATTTAAATACAAGTGTGCTTTTTCCAGCGTAATCTAGTACACCATTCTAGACTGAGCATCTATCCATTCATTCTATGAAAACAGTTTAAATATATAAGGATATACACCACAAGTAAATAAAGATCTTCTTGAAAGCAATTTTCATAACAGCATGGAAAAGATCAAACAAGATGTTAACAGATGCTCTGCCAGCTATCTCACCTTAGCATGGAGAATCAACACTGTCAAGATCAACATCATCCCTAAGCTTATACTTCTATTTCAGAGCATGCCTACATTCTTTAATAAATTGTTCTTTAAGAAATTAGATTCAATTATAACCTCATTTATCAAAGCAAAAGGTGACTCTACAAAGACCCAAAAGAGAAGATTTCATGGCAGTACCTACCTTTCAATTTTATTACTGGGTGGCATATATTCACACTATAAAGACCTGGGGCTGCATTTCAAAAGCTTGTAAACTCACAAAACAAAGGTTGAAATGTGTGTATGCAACACTGCACACAAATGTCGGGATCTGTATGGGAAAAACTTGACAGGGGAACATGTGTATGTTTACGGCAACTCTGACCCATGCGTACGCAACATTTCGCAGAAACTGGGAAATTACAACACCCTTGATCTAGTAGTGGAATGCAGGCAAACTAGCTAAATGACAACTCACACACATAATAATAAATATCAAAGAGCCTTTATTAAAGTGTGGGTTGACGTGTCAAACACATTAAAGCTCAAATGTGATGAATATGATGTACACACTGTATTTTAGTTCCATTTAAAGGAAAACCAATGCTGAGTATTTGCACTTAAGAAATTTTTGGTTCTTTTTTCTTTTTACACTACCAGTTGTCACAGGTCAAGAATATCTCAGCCAAGCTTCATTCCATCTTCTGCTGTACTGGAAGCTTTTACCCCACTAAAAGTGCTACATCCAGCTTTCATATCGTTATATTGCATATACATATAACATAACATGTTGTTACCAACATAAAAAGGCAATTTATAGCAGTGTTTGTTTTTCCTAATGCAATTGGAGCACAATAATGAATTCATTTTACAATAAAGGACCTAGCATGAATGAAGATGATGTTGTTACATTCTATTAACATTCAAGTATTCTGTGATGCCAAAATGAGACCAATAATCATGAGGACTGTCTGGCATAATTCCACATAAAAAGGCACCCCCAGTTACAGATGCCATTTGTAGATCGAAATCAGATAGCAAAGATGTGTTTTTTCCTCCTCCTGCTACTTGCACACTGTGCCTGTGAGTAACGATCCACTTCATAGCCAGAGATCATAGCCTTTTTTTTCTTTTATTTCAGGCAAGCTGAAGCTCACACCCTTTACAGCAACAGTAAAATATTGCCATTCAACATATTTGTTCCCCCACATTTAGGCCACTAAATACTTCTGTTTCATCCTACTGGAGGCGCCATGTAGGACGCTGCCGCTCTATCAGCTAATGAAGAGCTGCAGCATCGCAATTTCATATTGAAGAGATTGATTAGCATAGTCCATATAGGGTTGTTGCAAGGTGGAAGTAGGGAGGGTTTGAGGTGTGTTCACAATCACACATTTACAAGATGATTGTGATTTATGAGTAAATTGTGTAGAAACATGCGTATACCAGGTTTTATAAATCTGATTTTTTTTTTTGCTCTTTCAGCCTACCACAGGACACACACACCAACCACACACTAGGGACAATTTAAGATTGCCAATGCACCTAACCTGCATGTCTTTAGACTGTGGGAGGAAACCGGAGTACCTGCAGGAAACCCACGCAGACACGGGGAGAACATGCAAACTCCACGCAGGGAGGACCCGGGAATCAAATCCAGGTCTCCTAAATGTGAGGCAGCAGCGTTATCACTGCACCACCACGCTGCTGTGATACAAGAATATGATTGTTAAATTTCATTTGTTTGTAAATTTTATTTCCATTATTGTATTCACCTGGAGGAGTTTGTTTAGGTGAATCACACAGTATGTCACCATGCAACAAAAATGTAACAGTTATTAAAGCAGTATTAAGCATATTGATTTTCTGATTGTTGTTGATGCAAATGAGCACTGGTGTTTAGGCAAAATCTTTTCAAATCTTTATTTTATTTTGGTATTTGTTTTTATTAATATATATACAATGAAATTGATTATAAACCATTTAATAGTGTCCACTGATTAAAAATAATAATTGCATTACCATATTTGTGGTACTGTATAGGGACTAGTACTGTAGTTTTACAGTTTCAAGGGCATGATATTGAATCTCAACAGAGTGCATGTCAGAGGCTTATATAGTATATTCTTCCATGCCAGTGTGTTCCCAAATATGTGCATTTCAGTTTAATTAAGAAATCAAAATTGGCCAGGTATTAGTGTGTGTACACCGTATGCATATGATGTATGTTCTGTTCGTTATTGTGACTTGTACAGTGTGTAATTCTCATCTTGTCTTAGACTGACATCTTGGTCAGGACTGGTTCCTGGCTTGCACCTAATAGTTCAGTTGTCTGAATGGAAAATGTGGTAGGTTGGTTTCTGAAAGTTTTCCTGATTAACTATTTGTAATGTACTGTTTCAACCTTTCTTTCTCTTGTGTTTTAATGAAGAGATGTAGACCTGTGCTCAGCATTTGGAAAGAGAAGCAATATATATATATATATATATATATATATATATATATATATATATATATATATATATATATATATATATATATATCTTTATATATAATACGCTACCGTGGCTGTTCATTTGTCTGTGCAGGATTTTAAATCACCTGTAGCTTGCAAACCGTTTGAGCTATTGACCTGAAATTTGGCACACAAATACTACGATCCGCTTTCAGGGTGATGATTGACCTCCAAGGTTATTCCTCTTTTTATTTTTATTTTATTTAATTGTAGAATCAGCTCTCAGCAGTGGCCAGCAGGACGGCCATGCAGCACATGTGTGTGGGCGCCGTTCTGATCCCTACCACCTTCGCAGTCACTTCCCCTACCTATTAACGCCTTTTTTGTTTTTGTGTGCACATCCATTCCGGTTACTACAGATGACTTCAGTTCTGGCTCCCATAAATTACCTCACTTCCGATCTCATCTTGGTGACTTCATTTCTGTCTCCGATTATGATGTCATCCCCAGCTCCTTCAATCAACATGACATCCGTCTTTCATTTAATTTCCTGCTTGTCATTTGAATTTCCTGCCACTTATCCATAAAAGCACACAGAAATCACTCTGTTTTGTCAAATGTTTAATTTTCATTACTTGACCGTGATTTAAGAGCATCAGATCCACCAAACATTATACGGGGGCAATTCCCCAACTCTTGACCTTCTGGTTGTGTTCTTATTTTGTCACAATATTTATATTTATCATGTGTGCAGTCAGTCAGTCATTGTACAACCTGCTGTATCCTAACACAAGGTCACGGGGTTCTGCTGGAGCCAATCCCAGCCAGCACAGGGTGCAAGGCAGGAACAAATCCCAGGCAGGGTGCCAGCCCATCGCAGGGCACACACACACACCAGGTACACACTAGTGAAAATTTAGGATTGCCAATGCACCTAACCTGCATGTCTTTGGACTATAGGAGGAAACCAGAGCACCCGGAAGAAAACCCATGCAGACATGGGGAGAACATGCAAACTCCACACAGGGAGGACCCGGGAAGCGAACCCGGGTCTTCTAACTGCGAGGCAGCAGCGCTACCACTGCGCCACCATGCCTCTAGTATCTCTGACATCTCATTAAGCAAATTATAATCAGCCTGTCAGAGGTCATATACATACATACATATATATATGACTCAGGCGCCGCCGAGAGTGGCAGCCTTTTCAGCAGCTCCGTGTACGACTTTATTTTTCTACTTTTCTACTTTTATTTTTCTACTTTTACTTTTCTCTTTTTTTTTACTGATCCCTATTTACCCGACGAGGTAAGAAGGCGGTATCGTGGCAGCAGAGCCGGCACTAAGCTAAAAATGAAGCGGCTTGCAAGAAAGTGGAGTTTTAAGCCTTCGGTGCCTTCTGTGATCATGGGAAATGTGAACTCAATATCAAATAAGATCGACGAACTGGCTGCGCTGGTGAAAAATGTCAGAACCTACAGAGAATGCAGTTTGTTGTGTTTTTGCGAAACATGGCTAACTACCACCATCCCAGATGCTAACGTGGAGCTACCCTGGTTTAGCACAGTTAGAGCAGACAGAGATGCAAGTACATGCGGGAAGCACAAAGGTGGAGGTCTAACTCTCTATGTCAATACACGGTGGTGTAACTCTGGACATGTTAACATCAAAATCTCCACTTGCTGCAGGGACATCGAACTGTTGGCCGTAAGTTTGCGTCCCTATTACTTGCCCAGAGAGTTTGGAAACGTCATTGTTGTTATTGTTTACATCCCTCCTCGGGCGGACGTGGAGACAGCGAGTGACATTATCCATTCTGCTGTTACTAAGTTACAAACGCAGCACCCTGAGGCGCTTGTGCTAATCACTGGAGATTTTAACCATGTGACGCTGGACAAAACATTGCCTGCCTTCTCCCAGTATGTGGATTGTAACACCCGGGGAAATAAGACTATTGACTTACTGTATGCAAATGTTAAAGACGCATACAGCGCCACCCTGCTGCCTGCGCTTGGGAAAGCAGATCATAACCTGGTTCTGATTCAGCCTTACTACAAACCAAGAGTGAGGGTCCTACCTACAACCACATGCTTATTCAAGAAGTGGTCCCCTGAGGCAGAGAAGGCTCTGAGAGAATGCTTTGGAACTACAGACTGGGATATCCTGCAGGGATCACATAGTGAGAACATTGAGGAGGTTGTTGACTGCACTACTGACTACATCAACTTCTGTATGGACATTATGTAGTTCCAGTAAGAACAGTACGCTGCTATGCTAACAACAAGTCATGGATTACAAGTGACATCAAGGGCCTTTTGATCCAGAAGAAAAGGGCTTTTAAAGGCGGTGATCAGCATGAGCTCAAGCGCATGCAGAAGGAACTTAGAGTCCAGCTCAAGGTGGCGAAGGAGCAGTACAGGAGAAAGCTGGAGCAGAAGTTGCAGAATAACAGCATGAAGGAAGTGTGGGATGGGATGAAGATCATCACTGGCTGCAGCTCGAAGCGGGGTACCACCATCGAGAGAGACGTGAAGAGAGCAAACCAAATGAACAACTTCTTTAACAGGTTTGACCACCCTAACCCACTCTCACTCCCACCTCGGAATACTGCACCCTTCACCCATCCTTCTGCTGATACCAGCATAGGAGAGACATCCCCACCCACAATTACAACAGCGCAAGTGAGCAGAGAGCTGAGGAGACTTTGTGCCAGCAAAGCAGCGGGTCCAGATGGAGTATCGCCACAACTGCTGGAGGTCTGTGCATCGGAGCTGGGGGGTCCTCTACAGCGCATCTTCAACATGAGCCTGGAACAGGGGAAAGTCCCGAGGCTTTGGAAAACATCTTGCATCACCCCAGTCCCAAAGGTATCACGTCCTAGTGAGCTGAATGACTTCCGGCCTGTTGCTGTGATGTCACATGTGATGAAGACCATGGAGAGGCTGCTGCTTCACCACCTGAGGCCACAGGTTCAACACACTCTCGACCCTCTGCAGTTCGCATATCAGGAGAAGGTGGGAGCGGAGGATGCCATCATCTATATGCTACACCGATCCCTCTCCCACTTGGACAGAGACAGTGGTGCTGTAAGAATTATGTTTCTAGACTTCTCTAGCGCCTTCAGCACAATGCAACCTCTGCTCCTTAGGGACAAGCTGACAGAGATGGGAGTAGATTCATACCTGGTGGGATGGATCATGGACTATCTTAAAGACAGACCTCAGTATGTGCGTCTCGGGAACTGCACGTCTGACATTGTGGTCAGCAACACAGGAGCGCCACAGGGCACTGTACTTTCTCTGGTCCTGTTCAGCCTATATACATTGGACTTCCAATACAACTCGGAGTCCTGCCACGTGCAAAAGTTTGCTGACGACACTGCTATCGTGGGCTGCATCAGGAGTGGGCAGGAGGAGGAGTATAGGAACCTCATCAAGGACTTTGTTAAATGGTGCGACTCAAACCACCTACACCTGAACACCAGCAAAACCAAGGAGCTGGTGGTGGATTTTAGGAGGCCCAGACCCCTCATGGACCCCGTGATCATCAGAGGTGACTGTGTGCAGAGGGTGCAGACTTATAAATACCTGGGAGTGCAGCTGGATGATAAATTAGACTGGACTGCCAATACTGATGCTCTGTGTAAGAAAGGACAGAACCGGTTATACTTCCTTAGAAGGCTGGCGTCCTTCAACATCTGCAATAAGATGCTCCAGATGTTCTATCAGACGGTTGTGGCGAGCGCCTCCTTCTATGCAGTGGTGTGCTGGGGAGGCAGCATAAAGAAGAAGGACGCCTCACGCCTGGACAAACTGGTGAGGAAGGCAGGCTCTATTGTTGGCATGGAGCTGGACAGCTTGACATCTGTGGCAGATTGACGGGCGCTCAGCAGGCTCCTATCAATTATGGAGAATCCACTGCATCCACTAAACAGGATCATCTCCAGACAGAAGAGTAGCTTCAGCGACAGACTGCTGTCACTGTCCTGCTCCACTGACAGACTGAGAAGATCGTTCCTCCCCCAAACTATGCGACTCTTCAGTTCCACCCAGGGGAGTAAACGTTAACATTATTCAAAGTTATTGTCTGTTTTTACCTGCATTTTTATTACTCTTTAATTTAATATTGTTTTTTTTGTATCAGTATGCTGCAGCTGGAGTATGTGAATTTCCCCTTGGGATTAATAAAGTATCTATCTATCTATCTATCTATCTATCTATCTATCTATCTATCTATCTATCTATCTATCTATCTATCTATCTATCTATCTATCTATCTATCTATCTATCTATATTGTGAAATAACGAGTCTCAACACACTAAAGAAGGTTTGGGGCAGCCACCCGTATATTGTTCCTAGCTGCAAAAGGATTATAAGTTCACAACTGTTGTTGTTTGTTTGAGTTCCCGACATGAACTGACTTGGTTTGGCAATATGGAGAATTTATAGTTTGTAACCCGGAAGTGACTTCAGTCTGGGAGCCAGAACCGGAAGTGATGTCAGTCTGGGAGCATGAACCGGAAGTGATGTCAGTCTGGGAGCCAGAACCGGAAGTGACGTCGACTCAGGCAGGTTTTCCCGTATTTGATCTGCAGAATTAACGGAAACAAGTTTAGAGCACCCCGCCACTCCCTGGCCAGGCGGGTAATCACCTCCACTTGGTCCATTCAGCTCGCTCCTAGTCGCACGTGTGTGACACGGCCCCCCCATCAGCCCAGACCCATCGGGTCGGGCGTACCTGTTCGTGAGGTTGTGGCACCGAGAAAGGGCATCCGCATTGGCCTGCAAGAGACCTCGACGATAAATGACCGAAAACTTATAAGGCTGCAGATCCAAAAACCACCTCGTGACTCGGGGATTCGAATCCCTATGTAATGCCATCCACTGTAACGGTGCATGGTCAGTCACCAGGGTGAAGTCCCGACCCAGGAGGTAGTACCTCAGCTGCGTAATCGCCCATTTAATCGCCAAAGCCTCCCGCTCCACTGCCGCATACCTGGTCTCTCGGTCCAATAGTTTCCGGCTCAGGTACATAATGGGGTGTTCCACTCCATTGATGCTTTGGCTCAGCGCGGCACCAAGACCTGTGTCCGAAGCATCCGTCTGGAGAATGAAAGAAAAAGTAAAATCAGGAGCTTTCAAAATAGGAGCTGACGTAAGGGCCTGCTTAAGGTCACTAAATGCAGTGTCAGTTTCATTATCCCAAACCACGTGATTAGGTTTCCCCTTCCTTGTCAGGTGTGTCAAGGGCGTTGCTCTCTTGGAAAATCGGGGTACAAACCAGCGATAGTACCCCGCTAAGCCGAGAAATGCTTGTACCTGCTGCTTGGTTATCGGACGCGTCCAATTCACTATGGCATCTATTTTGGAGCATTGTGATTTGACCATACCCCGGCCCACTAGGTAACCTAAATATCTGGCTTCGAGCAACCCAAAATAGCATTTCTTAGGATTAATACGAAGTCCGGCATTCGCTAGTGTCCGTAATACGGCCTCAACCTGCAGTAGGTGTTCCTTCCATGTGCTGGAATAGATGACAATGTCATCCAAGTAGGCAGCACTGTACGAATTATGTGGTCGGAGCACTTTGTCCACCAGACGTTGGAAGGTAGCGGGTGCCCCATGTAATCTGAATGGAAGTACACGATACTGCCAATGTCTGCTAGGAGTGCTAAACGCAGTCTTTTCCTTTGCGGAATCCGTTAAGGGAACCTGCCAGTACCCCTTGGTCATATCAAGAGTAGTCAAAAATTTGGCATGTCCTAGCCGCTCGAGAAGGTCGTCCACTCGCGGCATTGGATAGGCATCAAATTGGGAGACTTGGTTAAGCCGATGGAAGTCATTGCAAAACCTCCAACTTCTTTCTGCTTTTTTAATCAATATGATGGGACTGGACCAGGGACTAAAACTTTCCTCTATCACACCTAGGTCCAGCATACGTTTGATCTCCAACTCCACTTCGGCCTTTTTTGCTTCGGGAATCCTATATGGGCATTCTCTGACTATGACCCCTGGTTTAGTCACTATGTCATGCGCAACCAGGGAGGTTTGTCCAGGATTTTCGTTCACTACCTCTGGGACAGACAGGATAACTGTTTCGAGCTCCCGTTGTTGTTGGCGAGTCAAATTATCACCGAAGTTAAGGTGTAATTTATGAGCGAAGAGGGAGCAGGGCTGTCCGGAGGAGGGATCGGGATCCCTTTCCTTCCACGGTTTCAGCAGGTTGACATGATAAATCCGTTCCTTAGGTCGACAATTAGGTTGGACAACTAAATAATCGACCAAACCCTTCCTCTCCTTAACTTCATATGGGCCTTGCCAATGAGGCAGTAATTTGGAATGCGAGGTAGGAACTAATACCATGACACGATCCCCCGGTCGGAACTCCCGAAGAGATGTGCCACGGTTATAACACCGAGCCTGGGCTGCTTGCGCTTTGTCCATGTGAGATTGTAAGATAGGTCTAATTTTTGCAAATCTATCGCGTAATTGCACGATATATTCTAGTATATTTACAGAGGGAAGGACCTCCTCTTCCCAGCCTTCTTTTAATATATCCAATAAACCCTGGGGTTGTCGTCCATACAATAATTCAAAGGGTGAGAACCCCATGGAGGCTTGGGGGACTTCCCGATAAGCAAAATGGACGAGGGGGAGGAGCTGATCCCAGTTCCTCCCATCCTCATTGACTACCTTGCGTAACATCTGCTTGAGAGTTTGGTTAAACCTCTCAACTAGACCATCTGTTTGAGAATGATATACAGAGGTCTTTAAGTGTTTTATTTTCAGTAACTTAGTAGTTTCCCTGAACGTTTCCGAGGTAAATGGAGTCCCTTGATCCGTCAGGATTTCTTTAGGGATTCCGACTCGCACAAATACTCTTACCAACTCCCGTGCGATATTTTTGGAAGTGGCTGAGCGTAAGGGAACAGCTTCAGGATATCGGGTCGCATAATCCACCAGGACCATTATATATTTATGTCCTCTGGCTGAAGGCTCTAGGGGTCCCACCAGATCAACCCCAATACGTTCAAAAGGGACATCAATTAGGGATAAAGGGATTAAAGGAGCACGGTCTCTTCTAGGAATCTGCCGTAATTGACTTTCTGGACAGGATATGCAAAAGCGGCAGACCTCCTCATTAATCCCAGGCCAAAAAAATCAGAGCTTGATTCGCTCTAAAGTTTTCTCGGGACCCAGATGGGCTCCCAGGAGGTGGGTATGAGCTAGTTCACAGACTTGTCGCCGGTAAGTCCGTGGAACTAAGAGCAGTGACCTCACTCCGCCTTTATGATCTACCACCCGATATAAAAGGTCATTATTTAATACAAAGTGGGGACCATGTGGCATGGGATGTGTGGTGCGCTGGCCGTCTACTAAGACCACTGCATTTTTTGCAAATTTAAGGGAGTCATCATTCCATTGCTCCCTTTTAAATGAAGCCGGTGTCTGCCTAAACTGAAACTGCAGACGACTGAGAGGATCAGATTCGACCGTAAGGGGCGTGGTTTCCGACCGAGCCGGCACAGCGCTTGGTGATGACGTTTCGCTCTGCGATGGTCCGGCTGTTTCCACGTCATTCACTAAGGCCGCATTCTGTTCCCCTACCGGCTGAGTACACGGCGTGGAGGTAGCTGAGGACGCAGAAGGGGCATCCATAACAAGACCGAGTGCTTTAGTAGGGATAGCGAGTGTTATACCGCAGTTTATATCTGACCAATCTCTACCCAGTATCAAGGGGAACGGAGGATTGTCGTGCACCGCCACAGTCATTTTCTTTAATACGCCGTTATGGCAGATGTAACAGCGGGCAGACTCGTATGACCGGATATCCCCATGAATACAGGTTAGACGGGTCTTTATTTTTAATCTTTGTTGCGGCAACACTAAATGGCGAGCACCAACGGTAATGTTACTGCCAGAGTCAAATAAAGGTACTTTAAAGCCATTGACTAGCGCTTCTCCCGTATGAGAAAAGGCCAGAGGATTAGTAGGAGCACCCTGCCCCCTGCTCTGTGTTTCTCCGCAGACCCTCGTGTCACCTCGCGAAGCCTTCCACTGTGTATCAGAGTTTTCCAAAGCATACTCCGCAATGTAAGAGTAAGACCCTAATTTAGTGGCACAACTCCCTCTAGGTTCACAGGGATTCTGTTCTGGGTCTCCCAGGTAGGTTTCCTCCCGCAAGGTATTAATGATCCCCACAAGGGTGACCATGTTGTCATATGACTGTCCCCAGGTCAGCTGGGTGAGCTTAGCCGGTAGGCCCTTTATTATTATGGCACAAGCCACCTTTTCCACAATTTGTTGGGCATTTTTATAATATGGTCGTAGCCAACACCCGACTTTCTGCCATAGAGTTATGGCCTGTTCTCGGAGGGATTCGTCTGGGTTGTATTCCCAGGTCATTATTTCTTTCACCTGCCAACCCAGGGCTCACCCACCTTTCTCAAAGAAATTTTTCTTTGTGGGGATTTTTGGGTTGGTCCCCATTCTTGAGAGCCCATAATAGGTCCCCACTGTGTTCTCTTCAGAACCTGGCCCTTGTCTGTAGGTCTTCTGCCTACGCTCCCAGGTCCTCTTTAAGGAGAACTGGGTCGGAACATACTCCAGATCCCCCCGACACACACTGTCAGACCCCAGCTCGGCAACACAAGAACGGTACTTTCCTACCTGATAGGTCTTGAGTGGTTCATCCCATTGGTGTGTTGAGACATAAGGTTGGTTCGGCTTCCGATTCCACCAGGAGGCCATCCTGCCGACTACGCCACTATGAAATAAAGAGTCTCAACACACTAAAGAAGGTTTGGGGCAGCCACCCGTATATTGTTCCTAGCTGCAAAAGGATTATAAGTTCACAACTGTTGTTGTTTGTTTGAGTTCCCGACATGAACTGACTTGGTTTGGCAATATGGAGAATTTATAGTTTGTAACCCGGAAGTGACTTCAGTCTGGGGGCTGGAACCGGACGTGATGTCCGTCTGGGAGCCGGAACCGGAAGTGATGTCAGCCTGGGAGCCGGAAGTGATGTCGACTCAGGCAGGTTTTCCCGTATTTGATCTGCAGAATTAACAGAAACAAGTTTAGAGCACCCTGCCACCCCCTGGCCAGGCGGGTAATCACCTCCACTTGGTCCATTCAGCTCGCTCCTAGTCGCACGTGTGTGACATAGTATATGTAGTATATATATATTTTTTTTTCTAATTAGATAGACAGTCTGAAGCTTTAGCTGCTGAAACATTGCAAGTCCTTATAAATAGCGTGGGACATCTATTTTTCCTTTAAAGAGCTATTCCAAGGCTTATTTACTATCTCTAAATAGTTTAAGGAAAAATATTTCATAAGGTAACATTGGCAGATATCAAAGAGACCTGCTTACAGTTTTCAAATAAACAAGATGGAAATTTGTGACATTAGGCTGACACTCGGCATTTATTGCACATATTGTTCCTCAAGTCTTTCTCCTTTTCACACTCTAAAAGAGTTTGAATAGTATATTATTGCCAGCTCCCAAAAGATGGCAATAAAGTAGTTTTCACAATAAAATAAAGATTATTAAAATATCTTTTCTTTTTTTTTTACCCTGTCATAAATGACATTGCATTTCTTGAAAAGATATATTATTTTAAGAGATCTAGACCTAGAATATTAGTTGAAAAAATGATTGCACATTGAAATCAAAATAATCCCATTGCAGCAATACTGGAGCTTTAGAGTCTGTAAAGAAAAAGCTTTGAAGGCACACAGTAACCGCCCTAGAATTGACTGAAAGGACTGAATTACACAAATTATGCAAATTAAAAATCTGAAGAAAATCCACCATAATAGAAGAACAAGTGTCTTTGTTTCTGTCCAGTTGCCATGTCATTCATGTATCATTCAGACAGATGGTGCATCACAAGCATTATTACTGCTTTTACAAATCTCATACTAAGGACATATAACAGAAATATTGCAACTGGACTGACACACTGCACTACAAACATTAATGCTAAATGCATACAACAGAGAGTAATTACTGAATGGACAAATATAAGCTTATCCTTCTGTGGCAGACGAACAGGGACCTTGCCCCACCAGGACGCCTGGAACAGGGAAGGACCGGGAGAGGGGCAATATATTCTTATGGACACAAGAGGGCAGCCACTCTGGATTCCATTATGGTCACAGTTATGGAGCTGGGAAGCTCAGCCCTGTGGGGGTCCGTGGCCGCCACCCGGGTGGCGCTTGGATGGTTCCTGAGCCAAAGACAACAGCACTTCCGCCACACCAGGAAGTGCTGCCAGAAGACCATCACGGAGCACCTGGAGCACATCCGGGTTGGGATAAAAGGGGCCGTCTCACTCCATTCAGGGAGCTGGAGTCAGGTGGCAGTAGACAGAGCTTGCAAAAGAGGAGTGGAGGTGGCTGAAGGAAGGGGGAAGAAAGGACAGAGATTTATTGTGCTGATTTGTGCACTGTGTGTTGTTGAGAAAAATAAACGGTGTTTTGGACATTTGGAATCCATGTCTGTCTGTGTTGAGGCTGATCTTTCACACTCCTTAATAAAAATGTCTGTGTATTTGTGTATGGGATTCTTAAAAGCAGTGCTGAAATGAAAAGTTAGAATGTATTTTATTTGTTAAAAGTATTACAAAATACATTTTAATAGAGGGTGCACTGAAAATATTAATGTTGAGGTCTACATTGATTACTTAGGTTTCAATCTGTCTTAAACGCTTAACACAGTTTGTTTGCAGTAAAGCAATGAGATTACATGATAAAATTGCATGTTATTCAAGTTGTGAATTCTGAATTAAAAAAGGAATGTAATATATGTTGTAAGAAAGGCACTATACAGTAATCCCTCCTCCATCGCAGGGGTTGCGTTCCAGAGCCACCCGCGAAATAAGAAAATCCGCGAAGTAGAAACCATATGTTTATATGGTTATTTTTATATTGTCATGCTTGGGTCACAGATTTGCGCAGAAACGCAGGAGGTTGTAGAGAGACAGGAACGTTATTCAAACACTGCAAACAAACATTTGTCTCTTTTTCAAAAGTTTAAACTGTGCTCCATGACAAGACAGAGATGACAGTTCCATCTCACAATTAAAAGAATGCAAACATATTTTCCTCTTCAAAGGAGTGCCCGTCAGGAGCAGAGTCTGTCAGAAAGACAGAGGAAAGCAAACAAATCAATAGGGCTGTTTGCTTTTAAGTATGCGAAGCACCGCGGCACAAAGCTGTTGAAGGCGGCAGCTCACACCCCCTCCATCAGGAGCAGAGAAAGAGAGAGAGAGAGAGAGAGAGAGAGCCAGAGAAAAACAAAGTCAAAAATCAATACGTGCCCTTTGAGCTTTTAAGTATGCGAAGCACCGTGCAGCATGTCCTTCAGGAAGCAGCTGCACACAGAAGGTAGCAACGTCCCTATCGTCTAGGTGTGCGAACAGCCCCCCTGCTCACACCCCCCTACGTCAGCGCAAGAGAGAGAGAGAGAGAGAGAGAGAGAGAGAAAGTAAGTTGGGTAGCTTCTCAGCCATCTGCCAATAGCGTCCCTTGTATGAAATCAACTGGGCAAACCAACTGAGGAAGCATGTACCAGAAATTAAAAGACCCATTGTCCGCAGAAACCCGCGAAGCAGCGAAAAATCCGCGATATATATTTAAATATGCTTACATATAAAATCCGCGATGGAGTGAAGCCGCGAAAGGCGAAGCGCGATATAGCGAGGGATCACTGTATTGCGCTCGACCCAACACATATTGGACACGGGAGGCACGTGTAAAAACCAACAATCTTTTATTTTTCTTCAGGTGGAAGGCACGTCTTCCCCGTAGTCCCTCCAGCCATGACACAGTCCCAAGCACAAATAAACACAAAAGCAATAGATAGATAGATAGATAGATAGATAGATAGATAGATAGATAGATAGATAGATAGATAGATAGATAGATAGATAGATAGATACTTTATTAATCCCAAGGGGAAATTCACATAGTCCAGCTATCCTCTCTCTCTTCTACCACCACTCCTCAACAAGCTTAGTCCTCCTCCTCCTGACTCTGGCCGCCGAGTGGTGGTTGCTGGCTCCCTTTTATCAGGCACCCAAAAGTGCTCCAGGTGGTTGATTGCTGTCATCTGGCTGCACTTCTGGGTAGTGCCCAAAAGGGGCAGCCGCTCCTGTTGCAGCACTCCCTGGCGGCGCCTGTGGAGCCCCACAGGGCTGCACAGAACTCCAACCCTCATGAAGCCCTGGGGGAGTCCGAGGCACCACTGCAACCCAGGGATGCTGCCATCTAGCCTCCAGGGGGAGATCCTGGGCTTCCCACCCTTGTCCCCCTGACAGATGTGGTGAAGGGGCGTCCCGGCCAGGCATGGGCCCCGGCCATCCGTCACAATGTAGCGTTGCAAGGTTCAAATGTTTGAAATACTGGTTTCTGTTTGTGTAGGTACTTCCTGGCAATAAATATACAGCCTTCTTGTTTATTCCTCACAACAGCCTCAAAGTGTGTCTCCAAGTGTCACCCCTAACTACAAAAATATTCTGACCCCTGGTACTTCTTAAGGTATTCACTTTTTCATTAGTTTGCATGCATTACTTTCAATTGATCGTCAAGTACTGCATAGTCATGAAACGTCTGGGGCGTAGGATGACAAAAGTCACCTAAGGTCTACTTTTAAAATTTGGTCTGTGAGATATAAAGCTAGACGCTTGAAAAAAAAAAGAAATGACAAAATCATTCAAGAGTTAATAAATAAGTTAAAGAGATATGAAAGGAGTTGACAAAGACAAAGTTTGGAAAACAAAGCAAGAAGTCAAGTAGCTAGTGTGGCAAGCACCTCCTCCAGACCACGAGGGGCCAACCGCCCTGGTGTCTTTGGGGACCATGGGAACTGAGCATGGAAGCTCAACCCTATAGGAGCCCGTGGTCACCACCAGGGGGCACCCCATTGCCTGAGGAGCCCTGGCCCTCAGCACTTCCGCCACACTGGGGAGTGTTGGCGGAAGATAATAATAATAATAATAATTCATTACATTTATATAGCGCTTTTCCAGAGGCACCTGGAGCACATCCGGGTGATGATAAAAGGGGCCGCCTCCCTCCATTCGGGGGCTGGAGACGGGTGAGGAGAGGACCAAGTCTTATTGGAGAGGAGTGGAGGCGGCCTGAAGAAAGAGGCATTGGCTAAAGGCCTGGACTTTTGGGGGAGTTGTTTGGGGTTGTGTGCTTCACTGTAAATAGTAAATTAAGTATAATAAACGTCTGTGGGTTGAACCATCACTGTCTGCCCGTCTGTGTCCGGGCCAGCTTCCACACTAGCATAAAGGGTAAAACAATGGAATCTGAAGCTCATAGAACACTGAAAAGAAGCCAGCAGTCTATTAAATAACATGTTTAATTAAAGAAGACTCATGAGAGTTCTACTGTAGCTGTTGCTAAGCAGCTGGATTCACTGCCAGGAAGAAAGAAGGGGCTTGGCCTAAGGAGAATAGTAAAAACAACCAAGACATGAACATTGAAAGAAAGTCACTTATCATGCCAAGATTCCAACAATAACAATATGAAGAGCAAATGCATTATAAACCTAACACAAAACACTGCCGTTGCTGAGCCAAAATCTTGCATATCTTATTATTTTTCACGGAAAATAAATTTTTACCAGTTTTTTTTTTTATTTTTTTTTATTTTTATGTATTTTATTTGAAGGAAATAACATTGCATTCAATCAGGACAAACATATACCACAAATGACTACATAGTCAAACTAGAAAAAAGAAGAAAAGAAAAAATATCAGAAAGTTAAAAAAAAAAAAAAAAGTAAGAACAACAAAGACAAAACCTAACAAAACAAAATTCAATCCCCCTTCAAGAAAAAGAGGAAAGCCAAAAGCATGGATGAAACATAGGAAAAAAAGAAGGGAAAATGTCTATTTCTCCCGATATGAATGTTTATTATAATATTTTATTCATTAAATCTTGCCATATTAAAAAAAAAAAGTTTTGAACAGATCCTAAGCAAGAACTTTTCTCCATTTTCAAATAGTATTGAACATCAGTTGCCCATTGACTTATAAAAGGTGAGTTTGGATAATTCTACATGCTAGTAGTAGTGATATAGACAATTACAATCAATCTTTCCTTCTCCACTTTAAGCTCATCTGGGAGTACACCAAATACAGCTGTTAATAGGCTAGGAGTGATTGTGACACCCAGGATGCTTGATAAACATTCAAAAACTTTTGTCCAAAATGATGTTAATTTGGTGCACTCACAAAACTTCTGGCCCATTAACTCTGGAGTTAGACTGCAAAGCTTGCAGGTTGTATCTTGCCATTAATACATTTTGGACACTTTTGAATGAGATAAATGTCATAGATGAAAGGTTTTACGTTGAACTATTGAATGCCTTGTGCATACAAAACTAGCTATGTATGGCTTTACTAAAATGTTAATTGACCCTATGATCTTTGAAAGGAAGAGTCTTTCAGATGTTTTTATATATTATTGAGATGCTATGAGTCTTCAAGACTGATTAATATTTCTTATAGAATGGAAAAGAGTGGGAGATGTGGAAAAAATGAGTAGGGTTCTTTTAGCAAAATGTCTGATTTGAATGTAGTGTTTGTTGCTATGAAGTTAAATTAGTAGCATAATTGCTCATAAGATGCAAAAATATTATCTATGCACAGTTCTCTAAGTGTGTTAATCCCAGGCGTTTTCCAAATATTAAATACTGAGTAGGCTTGAGAGAGTTAAAAAAGGTGATTAATGTATAGAGGAGCAACAGATAAAAGCTTCTTTACCTTGAAGTACATCCTGCATTGGTTCCATATTCTGAGTGTCTGATAAACAACTGAATTATTGTTATATTGACAATAATTATTATTTATTGGGACATAAATCAGGCATATAAAGAAGTACAGCAGGATTTTATTTTAATTGCAGACCAATCTTGTGTAAATTCATTAATTTGTGTCAATTTCCAAGGGCCTCATGTATAAACGATGCGTACGCAGAGAAATGTTGTGTACGAACGTTTCCACGCTCAAATCGCGATGTATAAAACCTAAACTTGGCGTAAAGCCACGCACATTTCCACGGTTCCTCATACCCTGGCGTACGCAATTTCTCCGCCCGGTTTTGCAGACTGGCGGCACCCAGTGTCAAAGCAGTGCTACTGTTCCTGTGTGATTACCCTTTGTTTCTTAGATCCACATTCCTGACGCGGCTTTATAAATACACTGAAACTAACTGCATATTGTTTACTAGCAAAATACCCGCGCTTCGCAGCGGAGAAGTAGTGTGTTAAAGAGGTTATGTAAACATATATATATACATATACATATATACATAAATATACATATCTACATATACACATATCTACATATACATATACTGTATATACATATATACATATATATATATGTATATACATATACACATCCACATATATATACATATATATATACACATATCAACATATATATACACATACATATACACACATACATACATACATACACACACACACACATATATATATATACACATACAGACACATATATATACATATACTTATTTACACATCTACATATATATATACATATCTACATATATATACACATATATATATATATACATATCTACATATATATATATTTATAGACATACATACTGTATATACATACATTCACACATATATATATATATACATATCTACATATATACAGTAATCCCTCGCTACTTTGCGTTTCACTTTTCACGGATTCACGACTTCGCGGGTTTTTAAATATAGTAGTAGTATTTCCTAGTCTAAGAACAACAAAACAAGTTCGGTGACTAAGTGCGTTGTAAACCAGGCTGTGATTGTTACATGGGAGGGAGACGACAAATCACAGCTTCCCGCTTTCTAATCGGGCCTGTGATTGGTGCTTTGACTGATGCCTAGATCCCACAGTATCTCCCCTTAGGAGAGGCGTTAGGCAAGTGTAATTGAATAGCGGCGCTGCAAGTTTAGTTTCTTTTTAATAAAGTCAGGCGTTAGGCAAGTGTCATTGAATAGCGGCACTGCAAGTTTAGTTTCTTTTCAATAAAGTCAGGCGTTAGGCAAGTGTAATTGAATAGCGGCGCGTCATTGAATAGCGGCGCTGCAAGTTTAGTTTCTTTTAACAATAAAGTCAGGCGTTAGGCAAGTGTCATTGAATAGCGGCACTGCAAGTTTAGTTTCTTTTCAATAAAGTCAGGCGTTAGGCAAGTGTAATTGAATAGCGGCGCTGCAAGTTTAGTTTCTTTTCAATAAAGTCAGGCGTTAGGCAAGTGTCATTGAATAGCGGCGCTGCAAGTTTAGTTTCTTTTCAATAAAGTCAGGCGTTAGGCAAGTGTCATTGAATAGCGGCACTGCAAGTTTAGTTTCTTTTCAATAAAGTCAGGCGTTAGGCAAGTGTAATTGAATAGCGGCGCGTCATTGAATAGCGGCGCTGCAAGTTTAGTTTCTTTTAACAATAAAGTCAGGCGTTAGGCAAGTGTCATTGAATAGCGGCACTGCAAGTTTAGTTTCTTTTCAATAAAGTCAGGCGTTAGGCAAGTGTAATTGAATAGCGGCGCTGCAAGTTTAGTTTCTTTTCAATAAAGTCAGGCGTTAGGCAAGTGTCATTGAATAGCGGCACTGCAAGTTTAGTTTCTTTTCAATAAAGTCAGGCGCGCTTTGCAGCGGCAAAGTTCTGCTTTTAAATTTTTATTAAGAAGAGAAGAAAATCTTTTTAAACTGAGGGAAAATATACCAATAACAATTTGTTAAGGATCTGTTTTTTTGTGAAGCTGTCTTTACACAGCTTCTCTGCTGTTTTATAAACGAACGCCATATAAGTCCGTCCTTTCTGCTTGCTTCGCTGTTCTGTAGTGGTTTATTGTTCGTCTATTACGATTGTTTTTATAAACGAACGCCATATAAGGCCATCCTTTTTCCTTGCTTTGCCAAGGAAGCAGCCTTTTTATTTAATGCACGGGTTCTCCGTTGTTTCATTGTTCGTTAATTACGATTGTTATAGTTGTCTTTGTATACCACGTTGTCAGTTGAACACTCCGGTTGGAATATGATCAAGCCGTGGAAGCTTACTGTTGAGAATGCAACATATAGTTGTACAGGAGAAAAATGGCAATCTTTTGTAGGTCTATGAACTTAATTTATGCCTGTATGCGTCAGTCGCTTCATATTCTTTTCGTACCTTATCAATTGTGTAATGTGTTTTTTGAACAGGTTTGATTCATCGAAGTGATCACTCGTGCTGTGTTCAGTCAGTCACTCGCTCGCTTCTTATTGTTTCGCTGCCTTCTCAATTGTGTAATGAATGTTTTCTTCAGCGCTCTTTGTGGCTGTTCCTTGTTTTCAGTTCACGTGATTACGTAGGAGGCGTGATGATGCGATACGCAACTCCGCCTCCCACGGCCATCGAGCTGCACTCCATTACAGTATATGGACAAAAAACAGGTTCCAGTTATTACCATTACGTGTACAATTTCGAAATGAAACCTGCCTAACTTTTGTAAGTAAGCTGTAAGGAATGAGCCTGCCAAATTTCAGCCTTCCACCTACACGGGAAGTTGGAGAATTAGTGATGAGTGAGTAAGTGAGTGAGTCAGTGAGGGCTTTGCCTTTTATTAGTATAGATTAGTGTAATGCATCTGATTGTAATTAACCTGCAGCAATAGAATGGTCCAGGGAATAGCCATTGTATTCCAAATACCATAACTGCTTTAGTGTTGTTACTCTCCCTGCATCTTCTTCTTGTTTCAGCTGCTCCTGTTAAGGGTTGCCACAGCAGATCATCTTTTTCCATATTACTCTCACTGCACCACTCAGAGTTTTTATATCACTGTATCGGAGTGGGGAATCACAGCAGCAGCTGATTGGAAACAGAATTATCGGTATACAGCATGAAGCAGACGCTGCCTGAGCCATGGCAAAACGCTTCAGAGACTTTCCTGTACGGACTTCGCGGTTTAGTAAAACGTTTCATCCCATGAACTATAAACGCACTCAATTAGTCCATCAAGTGCTCCTTGTAGAACTGTTTGTACTTATAAGTACAATTACCTCACTGTAAACTTGCACTACAGTTATAATATTGCACAACCTGCTCCACTTTATAAAGCACGTATTTACATATGATGACGATATCATTTTTAAGATGAAATGCAGCAAAATATGTTGATTATATTATACAGATAAAACTTTAACTTCATTTAAATAATCTGTATTGTTATTAAATAAACAGGTGAGGACACGGTGCCGCAGCGCTAGCTAGTTCAGGGATTGTTCCTGCATTGCGTTTTATTCTTGATGGTGCTGACACGACACTGGAAGGATAGACGGATAGAATAATTAAACATGTACTACAAAGATATTTCAATGTTCCTTAAAAGTTTTGAAGAATCGGCGTTCTAAGCTTACAGATGGCTTCACGTCTATTACAGAGCTGATTGTGTGGCGATTGGGTATTTGGAGAAAGAAAAGTAAGGACAGGAATTGGAGGTTAGTACGTTTGAAAGAGACAGTACTTCTGTAATAAATTATTTCATATGGCGCAGCAAGCCTCTTACGTGAGACATGAACAAGCACTGTGTGATCCCATATTTAATAACATGCTTTCATTCCTATCATCATGAAAAAGATATCACGTATACATCTCAGTATTTTAATTTTTCAGAGAGCTGTAATATCACGAATGTAATGGATTATGTGTCCTGTCGGAGAAAAAGAAAGCCAATTTAAGAAGCAGGTAGCGATTCACACACATAGAGCACATAGAAGATCGAATACAGAACAAAGCATTTAACGTGCTACTTTGGTTACAATGGGATTTGAGAAACTAGTAAATTAAACGATTTTAAGATGAAGTTTATGATGTTCTACTTTAATGGCAAAATAAACTACGTGATTAAAGTGGAAATTTCGAGATTAAAGTTGATATTTCGTGCTTTTTTCCCACTGTGTGCCTATTTTTTTTGTCTGTACCCTAATAAGCTTTCATATGACACTCAGACGGTGGGCTACGACTCGCCTTTTCACGGCGACTTTGATATGTGATTTCTTTTTTATTTCGGGCACTGTGCGACTTTGTGAACTTGAGCTTTCGAGTTTCTCCAACACTCTGTCACTCAATCAACTTCATTTTGTTGATTATACCATTGTTTAAACCAACAAATAGTACGTTTTTCTTTTGCCTCCACTTGGTATTCGCTGAAATTCTTATATTTTCCCCCGTGCTTTTAATAATAATAATAATAATAATAATTCATTACATTTATATAGCGCTTTTCTCAGTACTCAAAGCGCTATCCACACAGGGAGGAACCGGGAAGCGAACCCACAATTTTCCACAGTCTCCTTACTGCAAAGCAGCAGCACGTTTTCCCATTGTCTTTTCACAGAAGGCTATTTATATTAATTTGCATATTCAAAGAGGTGTAATTCTGGGAGGAGTTGGGGCGGGACAGAAGGCGCGTGCACGTGCGTTACTTTTCACGCTGATCGGGATTTATGTAGTGGAAGAACGTGAAAGTTTGCGTGCGCACAGATTCCTGCATGTGGATTTTTCTGTGCGTACGCACAGTCCCGCTTTTGTGCTTACGCCATGTTATAGTGTGAGTTCTATGCACGGCGTTATACATGAGGCCCCAGGTCTTTATTTTCCACCCAGTAATAAAATTGAAAGTTAGGTAGTGCCATGCCACTTTCTGATTTACGCCTTTGAAGAGTTGCCATTTGAATGTTTGGATGTTTCGAATTCCAGATAAATGAGGTTATAATTGAGTCTAGTTTATTAAAGAACAATTTGTTAATGTATATTGAGATGGTTTGAAATAGAAAAAGAAACTTGGGAAGGATGTTAATCCTGACAGTATTGATCTCCCTGCTAATGTGAGATGGACAGTAGACCATCTGTTCACATCTTGTTTGATTTTTCTCCATGCTGATAGCAAAATTGTGTTGAAAAAGATCTTTAGATTTACTTTGATGTTTCCCCCTAGATATTTAAACTGTTCTGATAAAATGAATGGACAGATGTCCAGTCTAGTATGGTGTGATAGAGAGTTCACTGGAAAAAGCACACTTTACTCAAATTGATTTTTTAATCCAGATATCTTTTGAAATTCTGCTAGTGCATTAAGGACTAATGGTAAAGGTGTTTGTAGGTCTGGTATATATAGTACCATATCATCATATAGTGATACTTGCTGTTCATGTCCTTCTCTGATAATCTCCTTTATCTCTAATGCATTTTGAAAGTGAATGGCCAGTGGCTCAATGACAACTGCAAAAAGCAATGGTGATAGAGCAAATGCTTGTCATGTACTACATTCTAGCTTGAAGTAGTTTGAGATCATGTTTTTAATACAGACTGAGGCTTCTGAACTGGTAATAAAGTAATTTTATCCAGGCACATATATTTGGGCCAAACGCAAGTTTGTGGAATGTGATGAAAAGGTAATTAATTTGACTCTGTCAAAGACTTCTTCTGCATCCACAGATAATAAGAGCTCTGGTGAACTAGTTTATTTTTTCTTAATCTAACTTGTATAATGCTTTTGAAACAAGGCTGTAACTAAATAAAGATGTTTATGTAAACATTTCATTAAAACTATCCCTCCAGCTCTATATATTTCCTCACTCTTTCAATAACTGTATTTCTTACCTCTATTTATAAAAAAAGCTTACATTTTTTTTCAATAAGTAATGACTAAAGTGCTGTCAGTCCCTTATTATCTTTCAGGTCTGTCTCTACTATTTGTGTAAGACACAATCAGTCCTTTTGCTCTGTGTTGATACAAGAATCCTGTTGCCTAGGCCATTGCCTGTGTCTAAGCACCAATTTATGTTGCTGGATTTTTATCTTTCTGACAGGCAGACTCCATGTGGTTTGAGTAGGTGTACACACATCATCATTCCTTACTTTCAAAAGAATAGCTCCGCATGGCTGTGTTCTGAGCCCTTTGCTATACCACTTCTATAAATACAACTGTATGGCTGGCCATGACTCTAACATCATCCTCAAGTTTGCTGACAGCTCAGGGAGGCCGGACATCTAACAACAATGAAGAGACTTGGATGAAGTGGAGAGTCTGTCACAACAGTGTTAGGACTACAGTCTACTCCTGAATGTCAGCAAGATATAGGAACTGATTGTGGACTTTGGGGGAAAGCAACAGAGGCACTACCATCCCCTTAGTATTAACTGCACTCAGGTGGAGAGGGTGTACAGCTTCATCAATCTCGTTCACATCACAAAGGACCTGACCCTGGTCCAAGCACATCGACACCTTGGTAAAGAAGGCATAGCCACATCTTTATCACTTCAGACACCGCAGGGATTTCAGGCTGTCCTCCCAGATACTAAAGAACTTCTACACATACACCAAATATTCTGACAGGAATTATTACTGCCTGGTTTGGAAACAACATGCAGCAGGACCACGGGGCTCTGCAGAGAGTGGTGTGATCATCTGAACACATCATTTGGTGTGATCTCTCTGACTTCCACAACATCTACACTAAGCAACATTGGACCAAGGCAAAGAAAATTATTTGTGACACCAGCCATCCCAAAAATGGCGTATTTTCTGTGCTGTAACCAGGTAAATAGTATGGCTGCCTAAAGTCCAGAACAGAAATACTGAGTAGGAGCTTTTACCCATAGTCCATCCACATGTTGAATAAGGAAGGTATCTAGAAATACATGTTGCCCTCTTATGTTAAGTTATTTAACTTAAGTTATTCATTTAGTTATTATTTATCACATATTTATAATTCTATTAATGATTTTTGAATATTTGTGTAGTCGTAAATTATTGTTACTGTTCCTTTATATTCTTGTCACAGTCACTAGAGTTGAGCAACTGCATATTTCAGTACATATTTTACTGTACGTGTAATTTGTATGTGACAAATAAAATTTGATTTAATTTGATTTTTTCTTTAATTAGGACGCTTGGGAATTAAAATTCTATTCAGTTCATTGTTATGCAGCACACTTCAATTGCAGAACCAGATTACTTCACATATTTGAAATTTAAGGAGGATAAAGTAAAATTGAATCACATATTCAAAAATACACAACCCAGCATGGTTCAAAACAACACTACCCAGTATATATATACAATGATATACACATATCTTTAGACTTTTGTTAATTAAGATGTTTATATACTTGAGAATTAATATATATATATAAAAAAAAGAGTTAATGTGAATTCCTGATATGAAAAGTTGTATAGAGGACTACAAAAATATGGTGTTCTGAGGCCACTTCTGCATGCCATGAGTTTTCAGTGATTTTTTGAGCAACAACTTTGCATGCATCTTTGATACTTAGACAGATTTATTCAATGTGGATGTGGGACTTTGTAATGGTTTTTGTGGGCAGGATGTCAAGGTACAGTGAATTCTTGAAATACTGTAGTGTCAATTTTGGAAAACTAATAGTTGCATTTTTCTTGTTGGCAGAAGATAGTATTCTTTTGGCCTCATTAAACTGTAATCTCCAGTATGCACTAAAATGGTTCACAGCTATGTGTTATGTGGTCACATTGAGAATTAGAAAATTTATATCACCTCTGTGGTCTTCTCTGAGAAAAGAGTCTTATTCCTGTTTGTAAAATTCAAACATTTGTCCCAAGTGAAAATGTTTAAAGCCTGGCCTTGTTCATGTCAAGTGACCAATGAATCTGTACTTTGGAAGCTGTTTTGTGGACAGTTTATAGGTTGTGGTGGCAAAACAAGAGCTAGGTTCTAGCACCGTCCTTCAATTACGAAGGCGTCCCAGCTATCCGTTACACTGCCTTGACCCTGGAAATGACAGCTATGTGTACCATTTTGACTTAACATGCTTTTGTTGCCTATGTGTTCTGTCCATGGTGAGATGGTGCTGAATGCTTGTGTTTGATTGCAGGTAAGGAACAAGTGCAGATACCAAGGGCAAAATCCAATCCCCAGGTCAGAGTTTTTGCAACACCATTATTTAGGATGCAATTAACATGCTTTTAGTGTTTAAAGTTTACTGTGTTTGATTTCATTATCCTTTTAGGAAATTAGACAATGAGAAACAAAATTCATTATATTATTAAAAAAAAGCAATTAAGACTTTGTATATTACATTGAATTTATTTTTGTTGAGGGTAAAATAGTGTAACTTTCTGGCAATAATGCCCCTTCGCAACAATTTGATCTGTGGCTCTTTTGTTCATGTTTCCTTGGAAATACCTAAGACAAAACGTTAAAGCGAAGTGGTTTCCGGATTTCACTTTTTGGTTCCTTCCTGTTTTCCATTGTTAACAGGACTCCAAATTCAAGTGAAACTGTAGTTGCAAAAGTGAGCATTAAAAATAGATATTGCAATTACAGTTGTCTCTTGTTTTAATTTATATCATATATAATATAATTTGGTGTTTTTGATAATGTAAAATTAAATATGCGTTTAAACTGTAAAATGTCAGTCAATATAAAGTTAAAGTGCATTCTTCCAATTAGTTCTTAGATTAAAAGTTTTACTAAGAAAAAAACTTATGATTAGCAAGAACAAAAACCCCAAGGGCTTTTTTGAATGATGTGGATGTTAGCAAAACAGAAATCAATTTAATTTAAATTTTTATATTTTTTTCAAAATTATCATAATCCCAGTCCTAATTATGCAACTGCTCTCCTTTACAATGAATATTTTAAATTAAATCACAGTAAAACCTTTGGGCTATTTTGGTTGCAAGCAATATTCTTCTCTATAGTGCTTTCTTGGTTTGCTAATATATTGTTTGTTTAATGTAATAATGGGAATATTATTAATGCTTCAACAAAATGCATTGAATAAGATAAAAACTAGGATTAAGATTCACTCAACCTAAGCTTTATATATAGAACAAAGAAGCTGTGATAGGAGTTTTTTTTCAGGTTTTCAAAAATAAGATCAATTAATAAACTGCCATTTGTGATGATTAAGTTTTCCGAGTTCTTGAAATTGTAAGTTGCTGATGTCTTTCCATCTTTTTTAACAAGTATTGTTTTATAAACTGCTGCCATTTATCTGGTGTGTTTTGAACAAATAATTCACGTGAAATGCACTGAGTCTGTTTATAAAATATCAATCCCCAATCTTTGCAATTCAGACAAACTTACTACATAGAAATCAACTGCAACACATTAAAATGTTAATCTGGACCCAGTAATACAGTACAGTACAGCCAAGCATCATGGGGCACTGGGAAAAACAATTGTCTAAGTTGAATTTCAAAGAAGGTATTTAGAGAACAAGGTCATCAGCAAACTAACCATATTCACAGCAAAAAACACTTTAGCAGATTTCTCCATACAATACTACTCCCATTACCAAATTTGCAAAGCTGAGAAACATTCTGTGTGACTTCAATGATAAATTCGTTTACTGTTTCAATTTTACCTTGACAAAGGTTACATCAACTTGTATTTTTTCCTTTTTTACTTGTCTGACAGCTGCTACAGTAAAAATTAGTCAACACTCCAGGGGCCTCATGTATAAATGGTGCGTACGGACAAAAATGTTGCGTACTCCCGTTTCCACGCTCAAATCGCGATGTATAAAACCTAAACTTGGTGTAAAGCCACGCATATTTTATTTTCACAGTAGCTCAAACCTTGGCATATGCAAGTTCTCCGCTTGCGCCACCCAGCGTCAAAGCAGTGTTTTTGTTCCAGTGTGGTTTCCCTTTCTTTTTATGATCCACATCCCTGACATGGCTTTATCATATACACTAAAATTAACCGCATATTGTTTATTAGTTTAAGGCATCTGATTGTAATTAACCTGTAACAATATAGTAGTCCACGGAATGGCCAAACTATTCCAAATACCATACCTGCTTTAGTGTTGTTACTCTCACTGCACCTTCTTCTTCTTTTAGCTGCTCCCGTTAGGGGTTGCCACAGCATATGATCTTTTTCCATATTACTCTCACTGCATAACTCGGAGTATTTATATCACTGTATCTGAGTGTGGAATCACAGCTCTACAGCAGCTGATTGGAAGGAGAATTATCTGTATACAGCATCAAACACACGCTGCCTCAGCCATGCAGTCTATTGGACTGCAACTCATACGGCATACGCTTCAGGGCCTTTCCTGTACTGACATCGCGGTTCAGAAACAGTTTCATCCCAAGAACTATAAACGCACTCAATCAGTCCATCAAGTGCTCCTTGTAGAATTGTTTGTACTTATTTGTACAATCACCTCACTGTAAACTTGCGATATCATTTGATGACAATATCATTTTTAAGATGAAATGCAGCAAAATATGTTTATTACATTATACAGATAAAATGTTAACATCATTTAAATAATCTATATTGTTAATAATTAAACATGTGAGGACACGGTGGCACAGCGCTATCTAGTTCAGGGATTGTTCCTGCCTCACGCTGTATTCTTGCTGGGGCTGGCGCAACACTGGAAGGATAGATGGATAGAATAATTAAACATGTACTGCGAAGAAATTTCAATGTTCCTTAAAAGTTTTGAAGAATTCTAAGATTACAGATGGCTTGACTTTTATTAAAGAGCTGATTGTGTGGTGATTGGTTACTTGGAGAAAGAAAAGGAAGGACGGGAATTGGGGGTTAGTATGTTTGAAAGAGACAATACTGCTGCAATAAATTATTTCATCGAAGGTCACGCACGGCACAGCAAGCATCTTGTGGGATGCATGAACAATCTCTGGACAGGGCGCCAGCTCGTCACTATCATTGCACCACCGTGTTCCCATGTTTAATAACATGCTTTAACTCCTATCATCATGAAAATGATATCAAGTATACATCTCAGTATTTTAATTATTTAGAGAGCTGTAATATCACGAATGTAATGGATTCTGTGTCCTGTCGGAGGAAGAGAAAGCCCGTTTAAGAAGTACATAGTGATTCACACACATAGAGTACATAGAAGAACATATACAAAACAATGCATTTAACGTTACTATGGTATTTGAGAAACTAGTAAATTAAACGATTTAAAGATGAGGTTTATGATGTTCTACTTTAATGAGAAAATAAACTATGTGATTAAAGTGGAAATTTTGAGATTAAAATTGACATTTCGAGCTTTTTTCTCACTGTGTCCCTATTTTTTTTCTTTTCTCTGTACTCTAATAAGCTTTCATATGACACTCAGACAGTGGGCTACGACTCACCTTTTCACAGCAACTTTGATATCTGACAACATCTTTTTTATTTTGGGCACTGTGCAACTTTGTTAACTTGAGCTTTCGAGTTTCTCCAACACTCAATGTTACTTGATCAACTTCCTTTTAAACACCGTTTAAACCAAAAAAATTGTATGTTTTTCCTTGCCTTCACTTGGTATTTGCTGAAATTCTTTTATTTTACCCAGTGCTTTTGCCATTGCCTTTTCACAGAACGCTGAGCTTAAGGGCTATTTATATCCATCCATCCATCCATTTTCCAACCCGCTGAATCCGAACACAGGGTCACAGGGTTCTGCTGGAGCCAATCCCAGCCAACACAGGGCACAAGGCAGGGAACCAATCCCGGGCAGGGTGCCAACCCACCGCAGGACACACACAAACACACCCACACACCAAGCACACGCTAGGGCCAATTTAGAATCACCAATCCACCTAACCTGCATGTCTTTGGACTGTGGGAGGAAACCGGAGCGCCCGGAGGAAACCCACGCAGACACGGGGAGAACATGCAAACTCCACGCAGGGTGGACCCGGGAAGCGAACCCGGGTCTCCTAACTGCGAGGCAGCAGCGCTACCACTGCGCCACCGTGCCGCCCGCTATTTATATTGATTTGCATATTCAAAGAGGCGTAATTCTGGGAGGAGTTGGAGTAGGGCAGCAAACGTGTTCATGAGTGTTACTTTTCACGCTGACTGGGATTTATGCAGTGGAAGAATGTGAAAGTTGGCGAATACACAGATTTATGCATCTGGATTTTTTTCTGCATACGCACATTTCCTTTTTTGTCCTTACACCATGTTTAAGTGTGAATTTTACACACGCCGTTATGCATAAGGCCCCAGGGGAGGCGCACCACTCATGCAGAAAAACACACACAAAAAATGTCATCAGTCTGGATAATGAATAGAAGTGGAATAGAATAGAAAAGTAAATGTAAACATTTAATAAGCATAGATTGAACTAATATGTCCTTGGTATTTACTTTAAAGTATAAACTGTCTCACAGCTGCATTATCTGCACATTATCATTGTAAAGAATGGATGTTATCAACCTGCATGTAAAAGATGTTTGACCTAATTAATTACATGATAAAGAAGCAGCTCCTATGTGATATAAACATAGGATGGGTTTAGAAAGAGAGCTGCAGTTGATGGAACAAGGACTGCACAGTGTTTAATAGTTTTTAAGGCGCACTGCGCCACAAATAGCAAGAATGGAGCAGAACTACAGCTTGTGCCATTCTAAATAAATTGCTTAGTAGTATAACAAATAAGAAAGAGTTGAGGTTATGGCCTGAGCAGAGACTTTTCCTTATGTATTTTGAAAATGAAATTAAAGTCTTTTAAGATAAGTGCCACCTTTTTCTCATTTTAAGTAAATCAGTTCTTTTCTAATATCTTAGTTTTTAAGATAGCTTTAATTAATTACTGTCTTTTAGCTAATATTAACAGCTGCTTGGGGAACTTATTTCAGGTGTTTTCCCTCTTTTATGAAATAATATTGATTGTGATTTTATTTTAGCATTGTTTGTTTTCTTTTTATAATTATTTTTGTTTTGGCAATTTAACTTTATTGTTAACAGTATGAGTTGATATTTATTGGGTATCTGAGTAGTGTGGTATTATTACTAAAGTTTGAAAAGAGGGAATTGTATTTAATGCACTAAATACTTGTTAGGTGGTTATTGAAGTTATTATCTTTTTTGAATCCTTTCTGTTTTTTAATAAAACAACAGCTGTTAACAGCACCACAATTAATGCCATTTTCACATCACTAGAATTGAAAACATCTATGTATAAAAACTATACAGCCACCACAAACCTATTTGTGCTCCGTTTTTAACTACATGACACTGTAAAGCTTAAGCAGCAGTAGAAGGGAAGCACAAGCAGCAGTGGAAGCGAATTACAGCATCATCTTACATTGAATGTTTTACAGCAATTGAGCAAGAAAATCATTCCAATCCATCAGTAAAGAAAAATTACAAAAGCCAACATTCGACAAGTAGAAGAAAGGTGGTGAAAGTCTTAATGCAGGGGTTTCTGTAGGAACCAGCTGAACTCATAAGTCACAGAAGTGACTGACGATATCAGGACAAAGGTGAACTTAGTGCTTAATGTAAGTTCAATTTGTTCTGTACCTTTCGAGGGTACGATTATGTGTTGTGTGTCCTGCAGTATGTATAGTTCAGGATTTCCTGGTGACAATACAGGCAGCTTCACCTGCCAAAAATGCATAAAATATGCGATATCAAGAATGCATTAGGAATCTGATAGCAATTAGGCAAACTGAAAATTGGATTGACTCAGTTTATTCAAACAATTTGGCAATTTCTCCAGATTCCACTGTGGTAAGTACGCAGCCTCAGGTTGTTAATTCAGACTCTAGACAGATTCTCAGCACTCAGCAGAGGCTGAGAATCTGGCTGAGGTTCAGATCAATAAAGTGCTAATAATTGGTGACTCTATAGTGTGGAATATTAGAATCCCAAACTTTATTAATCCAGCAAGTACAGGTAATTGCCTCACAAGAGTGAAGGTATTAGACATAGAGGTAAAATTGGACCTGCTGGCCAACAATGAACTGTCTACTTTATTATTGCCTGTTGGCACTAATGATATCTGTTTGTGGCGAACCAGAACGTTGTATCTTTATGCCTCAAAGATCAAAGAAAAGGTCATAATTTAAGTGTTTGACCCCTTACCAAAATTATATAGAAGTTAAGTGATTTACAGCAGATTGCAATCCCTTCACTGCTGGTTAGAAACCTGGTAAGCAAATAAAAGCATAGCTTTTGTGAATAACTGGGATGGTTTTTGGGAAAGACCTGGGGCCTCATGCATAACGCTGTGCGCAGAATTCACACTAAAACATGGTGTATGGACAAAAGTCAAAATGTGCGTATGCACAAAAAAATTTAGATGCACAAAACCGTAACCGCAAGCCAACTTCTGCGCACTTCCGCTACATAAATCATGGTCTGTGTGAAATGTAACGCTCGTGCATGCGCCTGCCGCCCCTCCCAGACTCCTTCTAGAATTACGCCTCTTTGAATATGCCAATCAACATAAACATTCCCTTAAGTATAGCGGTATGTGAACACAATGGAAAAAGCACAGGGAAAAAAGAAGAAATTCAGTGAATGCCAAGTGAAGGTAATGAAAAACGTACTATTTGTTGGTTTAAGCAGTTGTATAAACAACAAAATGAAGCTGATCGAAAGTTCAAGATCAGAAAGTCGCACAGAGCCCATAATTAAAAAAGAAGTTGTCAGATATCAAAGTCACCGTGAAAAAGCAAGTCATAGCTCACAATCTGAGTGTCATTTGGAAGCGTTTTAGGGTACATAAAAAAAAAAAATAGGGATACAGTGGAAAAAAAGCTTGAAATATCAACTTTAATCTCGAAATTTCCACTTTAATCACAAAGTTTATTTTTTCATTCAAGTAGAACATCATAAACTTCATCTAAAAACTTTTGATTTACTAGTTTCTCAAATCCCATCATAACTAAAGTAGCATGTTAAATACTTCATATTCTATATACTGCATATGTGTGAATCACTACTTGCTTCTTATTAAACAGGCATTCTCTTACGCCGAGAGGACACAAAATACATTACATTCATGACATTACAGCTCTCTGAATACTGAATTTAAATACTAAGATGTATGCTTGATATCATTTTCATGATAAAATGTTTTAAACATAAAGCCACAGTGACACAGGAGTAGTGATAAGATGGCGCCCTGTCCAGAGACTGTTCCTGCCTCCTGCAAGATGCTTGCTGCGCCATGCTCGACCCTCAATTAAATAATTTATTGCAGCAGTACTGTAAGCTTAGAACTCCGATTCTTCAAAATTTTTAAGGAACATTGAAATTTCTTCGCAGTACTGTACATGTTTTATTATTCCATCCATCTATCCATCCAGGGTCGCGCCAGTCTCAGCAAGCATACAGTGCGCGGCAGGAACAATCCCTAAATGGGGCGCCAGTTCATCACTAGCACTGTCCATTGTGTGCAGACATTTAATTAATAACAGTATACATTATTTAAATGAAGTTAAAACTTTATCTGTATAATGTAATATATATACGTTACTGCATTTCATCTTAAAAATAATACCAAGAACTATAAGAAGATAGCACCTGGAAATCTAAATCAACTTAGAAGCCAGTTGTCATCATCTGTAAATACGCGCTCTCTTCTTGTTATTGTATGGTACAATGAGATTCAATATGCAAATCCTACATTAACTTATTTTCCTATAAAATGGTAAAATAACATCATCAACAACAACAATAATAATAATAATGCGATTAAAAAAATGAAAAATATACAATATGAAAGCACAAATGACTCAGGTTGTGCAATATTACAACTGTAATGCAAGTTTACAGTGAGGTAATTGTACTTATAAGCACAAACAGTTCTACATGGAGCACTTGATGGACTGATTGAGTGCATTTAGAGCTCTTGGGATGAAACTGTTTCTGAACCATGAGGTTCGTGCAGAAAAGCCTCTGAAATGTTTGCCAAATGTGAGAAGTTCAAATATACTGTGCGCATGGCTGAGGCAGTGTGTGCTAGATGCTGAACCCCAATAATTTTCTTCGCTCTTGACACAATCTGCTGTATAGCTGTGATTCTCCACTGAGATACCAAGGGTTGAAATACTGGTGCACTGAGAGTAACAACGCTAAAGCAGCTATGGTGTTTGAAATAGATTGGCCATTCCGTGCATCATTATATTGTTACAGGTTGATTACAATCAGATGCCTTAAACTAAAAAAACAATATGCAGTTAATGTCAATGTATTTGATAAAGCCACGTCAGGGATGTCATTAAAATATATATAAGGAAACTACACAGGATCAGTAGCACTGCTTTGACGCTGGGTGCTGCAAGTTTGCAAAACTGAGCCGAAAACGTTCGTACACAATGGTTTGACCTGGCATGAGAATGTGCGCGGCTTTACGCCAAATTTAGTTTTTATACATAGCAATGTGAGTGTGGAAACAGGCGTACGTATCATTTTTGTGTGTATGCATCGTTTATACATGAGGCCCCTGGATTTTTCAAGAGACTTAGTTCTTATCCTAACTGGTGAGGAATGTTTTGTTTTATTTGAAAATATGGCAGCAAAACATTCTCCAAGCTACAGCCTTGTAATTTTAAATCATAGGCTGTTGTTTTTCCCATCTGTTACTATCCTGTAGCTACTGCCCAAAACACTGTTATGGGGCAACTTATAAAAATAGCATTGAAACAAAATTTAAATCACTTGATAACCAAAGGATAAAGAACATACTTAAACCAAGAGTAAAAATCAGATCTTGCACTAGGTCACTTGTATTAGTGATTTAATTCAAATTAAAATGAAAAAAAATATAAAACCAGTACAGAAATATCCTTGTAGTTTTAAATAACTCGCTCTGTGGAAAATAAAGCTACTTTGGTGAATTATATTATATTAATACAAAATCTGATCTGTGTCTTCTCATTGGCTTGGTGTAGTAAATTTGACACTATTCCCTTAGCCAAGGCATTACTAAATAATTATATATTCCTTAATAAATCAAGAAATACTAGTTAAGAGGTGGCCTTGGGATAATTCTATGCAATGAACTGCAAATCACCTCTAAAAATTCAGGCAAATGTATATCCTTTGAGGCACTCATCCTAGATATTAAAGCATATTCCAGAACAATTTAAGTAGTAGTCTTACAGACCACCGGGGCCATATACAGCGTTCATAACTGAATCTGGAAGTCTTTTCAATGATTTAGCCATGGATTATGACCATATAATGTTGATGAGAGATTTTATTATACACATTGATGTGGAAACTGACATTTCAACAAATCTTTTATTTATTTGTTAAACTCAGTAAGGTTTTTCCAGATTGTCAATGGCTTGACTCATAGTCATAAGCACACATTAGATATACCGTATATACTCATGTATAAGTCGGGTCTTGAAACCCAAAAAATCGATCATAAAATCAGCCCCTGAATTGTACGGCGTTTAAAAATGCGACAAAATATTTTTTTTAACATCTTCTTGCCTCTTCCAATCTCGTATCTGTTTCTCAGACACATCAAATTTTGTTGCAGCAGCGCAGTTACCAATTTCTTTCACTACTTCAACGACGTTTAATTTAAAAGCAGCTTCATATTTTCTTCTGATCAAACGCTCCATTGTACATAAGAGATCCTCTTACGATAAAAGTGCATGAGAGTGTGAGATGCAAAAAACACAAATCAGTGCAAACTTTGCTTTGGAATAGTTTGGGTATTACCATGTGGTCATGTAGGCACAATAGAGAGAGAGAGAGAGGTTAGAAGCACGCGCAGATACAGCACATTGCCGCACCCACATAGAAAAAAAAAGGCACTGTGCTCCGAGGTTACACTCTCAGGTGGCAGTTAGCATATCATAATCCCTTGGACCAATAGCATGAGTTTTCCACATTAGATTTATACGACCAACATTATAAAATAATAGAAATTATACAGTAAAATTAAATCCCGACTTTTCCGCAGGAGAACTTATCCACGAGTATATACAGAAATTATTACTTAAGGACCTGAGACCAGAATGTAAATGTTAAATCTTTAAATTAAGTTATTTCTGTTCACTACTTAACTATGTTGGATTTGGGTCTACTCATAACAGTATACTCACAGATTGAAAACAAAGATAGTGCAACATCTATAGTATAACTATCAAAATAAGCAGATATTTTGAGAAACACAAACATAATTGTTAAAAACAATTTGGATCAGTTAACAACAGATTATAATGTGACTTTTAAAGAAGCTTTAGATACAGTAGCTCCCATCAAAACAAATGTGATTAAAGTGCTTAGAAACTCACCCTGGTTTATTGAGAAAACTAAAACTTTTTAATTAGAATGTTGAAAATTGGAGCATAAATGGAGAGCAACAAAGCTGCTGGTCTTCTGAACTGCATGGACAGAGTGTGTTAACCCCTTAACCGCCCTCTGCCGGATATATCCGGCACCGTTGTTTTATTGCTAACGCCATACTGCCGGAATTATCCGGCACATTTGCCCGTGGTTATATGAATGCCTGGCAAGTAGTATAACTGACGGTTTGGCGTGGGTATTATTACTACGTTGTATTTCGACAAGTCTGTGGTTGTTTTGGCCGGTCATGTGACGTGATTCGCATGTAACAGCTGTGAATATGGCGAAATGTAAACTGACTTCAAGTGAGGCTTTGCAGGCAATTTTGGACAGTTCTGATCATGATTGTAGCAGTTCTGAAGAAGATTTTAGCGACAGTGATGAGCAGCAACGTGCGCTGCATGATACTGTGAATGAAGACGCATCGGATGACGGCGCTGAGTGGGTGTATCCCCAGCATCTCAGCTGGGCTGCTGCCCGTGGTGAACTACCTTTTCTGCATTCGTTTGAGGGAACGTGTGGCTTTATTGTTGATGTAAACAATTACACTGCTGAGCAGTTTTATGAGCTGTTTGTGTCACCTGATTTGATCAGACATTTTGTTCATCAGACAAATCTGTATGCAGCACAGTTTATTGAGAAAAATCCCAATTTACCTCCACATTCCCGTGTTCATGCTTGGTTTGACACTGATGAAAACGAAATGAAAAAATTCATTGGGATTTTGATGTTGATGGGAATAATCAGAAAACCAGATATTGAGATGTACTGGTCTACAGATCCTATGTATGCAACACCTATTTTTGCAGCTGTCATGACACGTAACCGATTCTCTTTGCTGCTGAAATTCTTTCATTTGAATGACAACAGAAACGAGCCAGATAAGAAAGATCCAAACCGCGACCACTTGTTCAAGCTACGTCCTTTGATTGATCATTTATTTGAAGCATTTCAGTTGCCCTACATGCCAGGACCGTCAGTTGCAGTTGATGAAAGTTTATTGTCGTGGAAGGGCCGCTTACAGTTTCGACAGTATCTACCATTGAAAAGGGCACGGTTTGGTATCAAGATGTTTTGCTTAGCTGAGAATTCAGGTTACATTTATAGATTTCGTGTATACACTGGCAACTTGCACAACATTTAGTGGTCAATACTGCTTGAATAAATGTAAAAAATGTAAAAAAAATGTAAAAAAGTAAAAAAACGAAAATTGTTCAGATTTCGCCTGGCTTGGGGAATATTTAGGGAGTTGGCGGTTAAAGGGTTAAAAAGTATAAAAAAGCTTTCTTTATGGCCTGCTTGGACTACTTTTCTAAATTAATAAATAACAACAGTAATAATCCTTGTGAACTATGTAGAACAGTGGCTAATCTAACAAATATTAATTCTGATTATGAACTTCTTTATGAGAAAATTGATAATATCCTAGATTTCATCATCACCTTGCAATGTTCATAATATATTAGCAAACTCTGTCTCATTTTGCACACACCACTTTAGTAGTTTTAATTTGGAAGTCATAAATTAAATTTCGAAAATGAAATCTATTTGTTCTTTAGACGTAGTCCCCACTTCTTCTTCTTCTTTCGGCTGTTCCCGTTAGGGGTCGCCACAGTGGATCATCTTCTTCCATATCTTTCTGTCCTCTGCATCTTGTTCTGTTACACCCATCACTTGCATGTCCTGTCTCACCACATCCATAAACCTTCTCTTGGGCCTTCCTCTTTTTCTCTTGCCTGGCAGCTCTATCCTTAGCATCCTTCTCCCAATATACTCAGCATCTCCCCCCTGCACATGTCCAAACCAATGCAATCTCACCTCTTTGACTTTATCTCCCAACCGTCCAACTTGAGCTGACCCTCTAATGTACTCCTTTCTAATCCTGTCCATCCTTGTCACCCCCAATGCAAATCTTAGCATCTTTAACTCTGCCACCTCCAGCTCTATCTCCTACTTTCTGGTCAATGCCACCATCTACAACCAATATAATATAGCCGGTCTCACTACCGTCCTGTAAACCTTCCCTTTCACTTTTGCTGATATCCGTATGTCACAAATCAATCCTGACGCTCTTCTCCACCCATTCCACCCTGTCTGCACTCTCTTTTTCACCTCTCTTCCACAATCCCCATTACTCTGTACTGTTGATCTCAAGTATTTAAATTCATCCACCTTCAACAACTCTACTCCTTGCATCCTCACCATTCCACTGACCTTCCTCTCATTTACACACATGTATTCTGTCTTGTTCCTACTGACCTTCATTCCTCTCCTCTCTAGAGCATATCTCCACCTCTCCAGGGTCTCCTCAACCTGCTCACTACTATCGCTACAGATTACAATGTCATCAGCAAACATCATAGTCCACGGGGACTCCTGTCTAATCTCGTCTGTCAACCTGTCCATCACCATTGCAAAGAAGAAAGGGCTCAGAGCCGATCCCTGATGTAATCCCACCTCCACCTTGAATGCATCCGTCGCTCCTACCGCAGACCTCACCACTGTCACACTTCCCTCGTACATATCCTGTGCACCTCTTACGTACTTCTCTGCCACTCCAGACTTCCTCATACAATACGACATCTCCTCTCGAGGCACCCTGTCATATGCTTTCTCCAGGTCCACAAAGATGCAATGCAACTCCTTCTGGCCTTCTCTATAATTTTCCATCAACACCCTCAAAGCAAACATCGCATCTGTGGTGCTCTTTCTTGGCATGAAACCATAATGCTGCTCACTAACCATCACCTCACTTCTTAACCTAGATTCCACTACTCTTTCCCATAACTTCATGCTGTGGCTCATCAATTTTATCCCCCTGTAGTTACTACAGTCCAGCATATCCCCCTTATTCTTAAATATCGGCACCAGTACACTTCTTCTCCACTCCTCAGCCATCCTCTCACTTTCCAAGATTCCATTAAACAATCTGGTTAAAAACTCCACTGACATCTCTCCTAAACACCTCCATGCTTCCACACTAAACTAGTATAAAGATCAAGAGATGGTAGCACCCATTCATAGCATTATCAATCACTCATTAAAGAACACATAAACATTTGGTCATTCTTTTACTCAGTTGGAATTACCATTAACTTTACTAAATTAACATGAAGTTTATGTGTTCTGTTTAACATTAGCGTTTTATTTTTAAACACACATTGCCAAACTATTCAAAACATATTTTTCCATCTTAAAATTGTTGGCAAATGAAGATGTTTTGTAAATATGCAGGATACTGAGAAATTAATGTATTTATTTTAATTAAGATTGACTACTACAATGCATTTTTCCTGGCTATTCAAACAGTTCATATGCAGCTTTCAGTAAATTTAAATTGCTGCTGCAAGAATTATTACAAAAACCAGAAAGTGTGAGCATGTAACTCTAGTTCTCAAGTCCTTGTGTTGGTTCCCAATTAAGCTTAGGGCTGATTTAAAAATTCTGTTAATCTATCAAGTCTTATCTTTACTTACAGAGTGCACATTGAGATCTCAAGATGTCGGTCTAAATTAGATTCCAAGGATTAATAAAATAATAGTGGGAGGTGAAGCTTTTAGTTACAGGACCCCTATAGGACCCGGGCTGAAGATTTACTACTTTAGTCCAGCAAACCCTGATTAGGGGTGCTGATTAGCTGTGCGTATTGCATCTCTGTCTGTAAGTCATTTGTACAAAATATAAGTAATACAATATTTATAAACTATAAATAGCCCTCCTCTGTTATGTTTCTCTTCTCGTGTCCTTGATGTGCCACTTGGTATGACTTCTCTACTGCCAAGCTTCTCTTCTGCCTATAGAAATGTCATCTGAGATACAAAGAGCCTACGAATCATCGGATGTAAAGACTGTCTCATCAGATTGGACAGGTAGCATGGACAGCAACTGGTTGGCCAAGGTCTCTGGGACTGTGACTGTGTCTGACTTTCACTTTCTCTCTTAAAATTCTCCTCCATTGTCAACTGGCCACAGTTTATCAGTTGGACAAATATTGTTGGTTTCCATTTATGTGAATCAGCTTCTGCTTTGTTTTCTGTATGTTTTAACAAATCTGCATCTTTTTATGTGCTAATTCTGTTTTTAGTAATTAATATAATCCATACTTGCATTTTACCTGAGAATTTGTCACAATTAGCCCCATCTAATAAACAAATGGCAGGTACAGGCATTTCTTGGCTTAGCGGGTTACTATCGCCAGTTTGTACCCCAGTTTTCTGAGAGAGCCACACCCTTGATTAATCTCACAAAGAAGGGGAAACCTAATCATGTGGTATGGGATGAGACAACAGAGGCTGCATTCAGTAAGCTGAAAATGGCCCTTATGTCAGCTCCTATATTGAAAGCACCTGACTTTTCTATGCCTTTCATCCTCCAGATGGATGCTTCGGACACAGGTCTTGGAGCCTCACTGAGCCAAAGTGTCAATAATGTACCTGAGTCGGAAACTGGTGGATCGTGAAACCAGGTATGCGGCAGTGGAGCAGGAAGCCTTGGCCATTAAAGGGCCATTACTCAATTCAATTCAATTGTTTTTTGTCATGTGTACAAGTACAAGTACCATGTACAATGAAATGCTTGCTTGCATGTGCACCCGCAGACAGTGAACATAGACAAAAAAAAAGCCAGACAAAATAAATAAATGACTATAAATATGTAAATAAATAAAACCAGAATCCTAGCAATATAAAACCAGATCTCAGCTGAGATACTACCTTTTGGGGCGTGAGTTCACTCTTGTGACAGACCATGCACCGTTACAATGAATGGCCTTGCATAAAGAGTCCAATCTGTGCATCACGAAGGTGGTTTTTAGATCTACAGTCATACAAGTATTCATTCGTTTATCACCGTGGTGTACTGCAAGCCAATACCATTGCCCTTTCCTAGTGCCACGACTTCTCGGACAGGTATACCCGACCCAACAGGTCTGGGCTTGGGGGGGGGGGGGGGGGGGGGGGTGACATGTCACACACGTGGAAGTAGGAGGACATTGTATGGACCAAATGAAGGTAATTCCATGTCAGGTTAGGGGTGGTGGGGTGCACTAAATCTTCTGTTATCTGTGCACACCAGCCATGGGAAAACCTGTCTGACTCAACCTTGAAGACGTCACTTCTGTTTTCAGCGCCTAGGATGATGTCACTTCTGCTTCTGGTGCCTCGACTAACATCACTTCCGGTTCTGGTGCCACGATTGATGTCAGAAGAAGTTAACTTCCGGTTCACCTTCATCACTTCCGGTCTGACTATTTAAAACCATCATCAGTTCATTTTGGGACTCCAACCAAGAAACATGTTGTTGGAATTCAACCCATTGCAGCCAGGGTTAATATATGGGTGGTTGCCGCAAACCTTTTTAAGTGTGTCGAGTCTGATCATTTTCACAATTTAAAATGTTATTCTCATAAAGGTGAGACTCATGATTCCAACGTACTGTTTTTCAAATTTTTAAAAAAGTATATAGAAAAGAAAATTGCTATTGTAATAAACATTTGGGTCTAGATCTGATTTATTTAAGAAAGGTGTAAAAATTATCAGTTTTAATGCAGCATTCATTATATTTCTCAGTAAGTATCTATTAAGAATAGTAATAGTGAGTTCTGTAAATACACTAATTTGACTTTTAACTAACTACACTGGTACTAGGTCTAAGGGATTTTAGAAATTAAATTTTAATTGATGTTATTAAGGTGAAATTACAAAGACAGACCAAAAGGAAATCCTACACTTCGACTCTGCATTACTACATTTCTGAGTTGATTTTGAAATCTGTAATTTCATGCCTAGTTCATCATTTTAAAAAATGACAAAAATGAATAAATCGTTACTGGTAGGAAATATGCAATTCATATTACTCTAATTAGTCACCATCTTGAGCAACACAAACAAGTTGTTTCTGTTTACTTTTATTTATTTTAGAATATTATTAAAAGTTAGAACAGATAAAAAGCTTCCTTATATTTTTTGGCCCTGTTAATTCATGCTATTTGGTTAACCTTGTGACAATAGAGGCACTGTCGACCCCTTGAACCCTCAGACCAGACGTCAGACACCAGATAAAAGTCCAAGAATTGACTTTATTATTATAAATAAGTGCACAAAGCACCACTACTCCACACTACTCCAATAAACAATTTTCAATAATCAATAATAAACAATCCTCCACTCCCAGACGCTTAGCCACCCTGCCTCCCAACTCAGCTCACCGTCTGGGATTTCTCATGGTCCTTTTATAGTTCATGACCCGGAAGTGTTTATGTCCCTCAGTCCATGTGACTTCTATCACTTCCGGGTCAGGTAAAAACTTCTTTTCTTCATCAGCCCGGAAGCACTTTATTTCTTCCAACCATGTGGCTGGGATTTACTTCCGGCTGTATGGAAAATAAACGTCTGTGTCTCCCTGCAGCGTCCCCTGGCAACCTCGACGTTATCCAGCAGGGCTGTGTATTAAAACTCCATAGTCCATGATGCCCCGCTGGAATTCGGGGCATCTCCACGTTGCAAGGAGGACTCCATCTAGCGGCCTGGGGCTATTGGCAGGGATTAATGGCCGGCCATATCCCACAACCTGTAATTTAGTTTTCAGTATTCTCATTGAAACCATGTGCATTATGTTTAGGTTTCTTTGTGATATAACTTGTTTTGCTTTGATTTTATTTCAAAGTCAAGTTATAGACACATCTCAGCAGACTAACATTCTTTAAAACAAGGTAGGATTTTTTGACAATACTAATAAAATTTAATGTACTTTTATCATCTAAATTCTAAATTGTTCTAGTTTTAACTAGTCGGATTATTAGAAAGTGAAGGGCAAGATCAAATGTATTTAAATGTTGCATTGAGTTTCATTTAGAGAGGAGCAGACTGCATTTTGAATATTAGATAGATAGATAGATAGATAGATAGATAGATAGATAGATAGATAGATAGATAGATAGATAGATAGATAGATAGATAGATAGATAGATAGATAGATAGATAGATAGATAGATAGATAGATAGATAGATATTTTATTAATCCCAAGGGGAAATTCAAATACTCCAACAGCAGCATATTGATAAAGAAAATATTAAAATAAAGAGTGATAACAATGCAGGTATACAGACAGACAATAACTTTGAATAATGTTAACGTTTACCCCCCCGGGTGGAACTTGAAGAGTCGCATAATGTGTGGGAGGAACGATCTCCTCAATCTGTCAGTGGAGCAGGAAAGTGACAGCAGTCTGTTGCTGAAGCTGCTCCTCTGTCTGGAAGTGATACTGTTTAGTGGATGCAGTGGATTCTCCATTATTAACAGGAGCCTGCTCAGTGCCCGTCGCTCTGCCACGGATGTCAAACTGTCCAGCTCCGTGCCTACAATAGAGCCTGCCTTCCTCACCATCAGACCACCGCGTAGAAGAGGGCGCTCGCCACAACCGTCTGATAGAATATCTCCAGCATCTTATTGCAGATGTTGAAAGACGCCAGCCTTCTAAGGAAGTATAGTCGACTCTGTCCTTTCTTACACAGAGTATCAGTATTGGCAGTCAAGTCCAATTTATCATCCAGCTGCACTCCCAGGTATTTATAGGTCTGCACCCTCTGCACACAGTCACCTCTGATGATCACGGGGTCCATGAGGGGTCTGGGCCTTCTAAAATCCACCACCAGTTCCTTGGTTTTTCTGGTGTTCAGGTGTAGGTGGTTTGAGTTGCACCATTTAACAAAGTCCTTGATTAGGTCTCTATACTCCTCCACCTGCCCACTCCTGATGCAGCCCACGATAGCAGTGTCATCAGCGAACTTTTGCACGTGGCAGGACTCCGAGTTGTATTGGAAGTCCGATGTATATAAGCTGAACAGGACCGGAGAAAGTACAGTCTCCTGCGGCGCTCCTGTGTTGCTGACCACAATGTCAGACCTGCAGTTCCCGAGACGCACATACTGAGGTCTGTCTTTAAGATTGTCCATGATCCATGCTGCCAGGTATGAATCTACTCCCATCTCTGTCAGCTTGTCCCTAAGGAGCAGAGGTTGGATGGTGTTGAAGGTGCTAGAGAAGTCCAGAAACATAATTCTTACAGCACCACTGCCTGTGTCCAAGTGGGAGAGGGATCGGTGTAGCATGTAGATGATGTCATCCTCTGCTCCCACCTTCTCATTTAATTTAATTTAATTTATTAATGAGTAATAATAATATAAATGATCATTTTAAAAATTTTAACACTCAACAGTATCACAATTTGGAAAATTGTGGGTGATACAGAAAATTTTTGCTAACTGCAATGTATGTGATTATTAAAAACACTCATCAAAATACCTTATCATACTTCATACCCAGTTTTGAGTAAAAGATTGAAATACATTTAAAACAGTGAATACAGCATGTAAATGAATACTACAGATTTTGTTAATTGTATTTAATAGCTAATATAAGCATTTACCTTGATATAATCCATTCAGACAAAAAAAATTTAATTTATTTGTCACCATTTGAAACCATTTTAAGTCTGCCTACTAGACGGATAGTTTGTGATATATAGAGAGAACCAAATCCATAAGGCACAGCATTACCTAAAGGAATGAGCCTTTCACCAATTCAAGAAGAAGACTTTGTGGCCCAGGCTGAAAAGGGCCAGAGTAACACAGAGAAAAAAGGAGGAAAGAAAACGATCTCTCAGAATTGCCTGGTCCCAAATAACAAAAAAAAAATGATCCTTTATGTTTTAAAGGTTATATTAAAATTCAAGTCCAATATGAAAAAACGGAAAACCAAATCAAAAAGAGAAAAGCCTAAAATGTAAACCCAAGCAAATGAAATCAAGTTCATAAATCAGTAATACTTTTTTTAAAACAGAATCAAATATCAAAAGCCAGAAAATCATAAGAATATCAATAAAGGAGGCAAAAAACTGAAGCATAATCACAATGTCACCACACTAATGCCATGTAAAACTCCAGCTCATATTAGGTTGGGTTGGTCTCAAAGGTGCGGTTTTAGGAGGACCTGTCCCTCTTGGGTAAATGCATAAAACACAAGGTACATTGAAAAACAACAAAGTTTAAAAAATAATAGCTAAAAGGCAAGAAAAAATCTAAATAAAGCCAGGGACAAAACAGGTTTACGTCAAAAGAATGTTTGTATTACTAAAGCAAAAATAAATAGTCAAAGAGATCTGACTTAGCGTAATGAAAGTATAACATCATTAAACAAAATAGCTTTATTTCCAAGAGTGTGGATATTTTATGCATAACATTTTGGACAGAACTGATTTTCTGTTTATTGTTTGGATATCTCTCTATTATAAAAAAAAATCCTTGACTTGAAAGCAAAAGCAAAGCTATGATACATGATCTTCTCAGAAGACATTTAAAAGACACGTGAGACCAAAGAGACTTGCCACGGTGCGTCTTGTGGGGACCGTAAACATGAGACATTGTGCCAAGAGAATGACCCAGGACCGTCTCGCGATGACGTAGAACATGAGATTCTTACAAGACATGCCCTACTTACAATCTATAAAATAAGACAACGGGGCAGCAAAACATTCAGTCTTGTGAAGGATTTGAGCACATACAGATCCGGGGTCTCAGCGCATATAAAGCGTATAAGGACAATAAGTTATAAATGAAACGATGACAAATAAGTGAAGAAGAAAGCAGCACGGAGAAAAGAGACTCAAAAGCTTTGGAAAGAAAAAAGAAAAAATAATCTAGGTGCAAATTCAGAAAATAAGGCAAGTAATTATCAGCCTGTAACAAGCGGAATTGAAACAAAGCACGTCCAATCGGGCTCAGAATTAAAAGACAGAGTAAAAGACAAAGTAGAACTTCATAAAGACGTTCACAAACGTTGGTGCTATACACATGCAGAGCAGATTATGAAAGAAGTGCAATTCGAAAGGCTCCAAAAAAAAAAAAAAAAAAGTATGTGTGACTCAAATGTGGGGAAAGTTAAAGAATATGAAAGTAGGAAAATTAGAAAGTATAAAAAAAGAAAGTACAGATCGCAGTAGCGCAAACAAATGGAAATTAATACTTGAAAAAGGGAAAATAATCACCACGGACCAGGTGTCATTGAAAAAAAAGCAGGACAAAGCAAGGTCAGAAATAAAAGACAGAGTAGAAAACAAAGTAAAACGTCATAAAGAGGTTACAAAACAAAAGAGCCAAACATATGCAGAGCAGGTTTGAGATATTTCAGGATAGGTTTCTCTGTTTGGAATTTCAGCACAGGAAAAGTGATCTACATCATCATCAGTTAATAATTTTTTTGCAAAGTAAATAATAAATGCATGTGAGGTAAAACACGTTTTTGAAATTCTCTGACTTAAACTTCAAAGCCTTACAATATTTACATACTTCTGACATATCACCTGTGTCCATATATTTGATCTCTATTCGCCTTTTAGTTATTTCTCCGAGTAATAATTTCTCTTTTTTTGTGCTAATGCAATGTTTACTTTTTTTTGACACTTGTTTTTTTCTGCTTTCATATTCTGTATCTTGCTCTGCATGTGTTTCGCACCTACGTTTTTTGGGGGTCTTTTGAATTCCAGTTTTCATTATCTCTAACCTGACAAAGTCATTAAACACATGTCTCACTGACCTCATTTAAAAGATTCAGCATATTTGGACTCGAAAGATTCCAAATATTGTTTTTACAGAAGTTCTGAAATAAAAGTGAAACTAATGAAATAGCAACAATTCAAAGAAAAAAAAATCTTAAAAGTGTGTCTGGAAAACCAAACACGGGGGTTGGTGAGCAAAGCGAGCAGGGGGCAAAGCCCCCTAGTAACCAAATATGTTAATGTAGGCATCCATGGTAGACAATTACATTTTGATTCTAAGTCTGATTTTGACATCTGTGAGTTGCATATCATTTTTACGCATGTGACGTACATTCTGTAATAAAAGTTGATTTATGAGATGATCCAATACAACAACTTTATGTAGAAGCCAGTAAAAGTCTATGTCATGCATGATGAAAAAAATGAAGGCTGGTCCTGAAAATGATAGTAAAAGAAGAATTTAGAGATAAAAGGTTTAGGTAAAACAGTAGTCAGAAAGAGGCTAATTTTTATTAATACTTGAGCAAAAATCAGCAAATTAAATCTAAAATGCATTATCAAAAAGATTTGTCACAAACTGATTATTGTTGGCCGCCACCTGTTATATCCATGGCTCATTAAAGTCACAAGGGGCCACATGTATAATGCCGTGTGTAAAATTCATACTAAAACATGGCATATGGACAAACCTGGAAACGTACACATAAAACTGTGTGTATGCCAAATTCCATGCACTTCCCAATGAACATGAAATTTAGAGCAAGTGCACATGCCTACAGCCCCACCCCAACTCTCTCCCAGAATTTCACATATTTGAATATACAAGTCAATATAAATAGTCCCTTCTGTTCATTGTTTTGTTAAAAGACAATGGCAAAAACACGTGGAAAAATGAATTTCACTAAATGTGAAGTGGAGGCGAGGAAAAATGTACTATGTGTTGGCTTAAGCAGTGGTATAAGCAACAAAAGAAAGTTGATGGAGTGATACAGCATGGCGGAGACACTCGAAAGTTCAGGTTCAGAAAGTCGCACAGTCCCCAAAATAAAAAAGAAGAGGTCAGATATCAAAGTCGACATGAAAAGCGAGTCGCAGCCCTCCGTCTGTTTATTCTATTTCAGACAATATTACAAAAGGTGATCCCCCTGTGCTATGGACACAATTCCAGGTGCTGCTGTGCCCTGAACATCATCAGACACTGGCTGTGCACACACCTCTACCTCGGACGGACGCTTTTCCAGAGTCACAAAATGCAATAGTGTAATATTGCTGTAAGAGATGTGGCCAATGAACTAAGGAATATAAGGGTTGTACTGTGTGATATTGACCACAAATTAAATGAATTGGTTAGAAAATAAATGCTGCATCTGATTACCTGTTTTTACAATCTGCTAATTACATTCAAACAAAGTTGTAACACTGTCCGATTTGGCTGATCATTTGGTGGGTCAGGGTGAGGTTCATCATAATGCATCACTTCATGCATGGGCAAACCACGATTGTGTGCCACATTATGCAGCATGCTACATGCTTGCACAATGCAACACACTTTCTGTGGACTATAGAGCAGCATTAATAAAGTGGAAATGCTTTCTATTTACATAAAAAAATTCATTCTCTGAAAGTGCCTTTATAGTGTAGTTGTCAGCACCAAGAGCCAAAATGGATTGATTCTCTGCTCTTTACATGGCTCTTTGAGGTGACTTATTATCATTAAAAGGACTACTCACCTTTTGCCACACTACTTGGAAAACACACTTACAACTGTGCGGAGATGCGATTTTTATAGGCTCTCCTGCTATAGATGATGTAATGCCAGCTCATTTTTTTGGTAATTCGACACCAGCTGATGTAACTTGTCCAGTGCCATTGCAATAGCAGTGTGCGTGCAGTTGACTGCTTTAATTACATTTGGAAAACCGGACATTGCTGCAAATTGCTCTTTGATGTTTGCCTGTTCAACAACAGCATAAGGAAATCTTATATATCTGGATGACAAGCAGATAATACCATCCTATACAGCTGGCATGGTGCAACTCAGTGGTGTTTGAGAAATACCTGATTGGTCAACAAATTCATGTTGAAAAGCTCCTGTGGTTAAAAAGCCAAGACTGGGCAGGACTTGCAAAGGAGCAGGTAGAACTCAATTGAGGAAAGTCTGCTTTTCTAAAGCCAGCACCACTTCAGCACACAGTTCCATGAGGATGGCTATTGGAAATCGAAATCAACTAAGAAGCCAGTCATCATCATCTTTAAGTATGCGGTCTCTTCTAATTCTTCCATTTGCAATGTCTTCTAACAACGCTAAAGAAGCTATGGTAGTTGGAATAGTTTGGGCATTCCATGCACCATTATATTATTATAGATTAATTAAATAATACCTGCATCATGAATGTGAATATGAAAAAAAATAAACAAAACAGAAACAGTATCACTTCTTTGACACTGGGTGCCTCCAACTTACAAAACTGACCAAAAAGGTGTGTACAGAAGGTGTGAGGCTGCTATGAAAATTTGCGTGGCTTTACTCCAACTTTAGTTTATATACATTTCGAAGTGAGTGTGGAAAAGGGCATAAGCAAAATTTATGAGTATGCACTTTTTATATATGAGGTCCAAGGTGTGTCACATGATAGTAGATGCAGAAATAGTAAACAAAATGGTCCATCCCAAGTTATAAACACAAGATAATGGTGTCCATTGTAACTCGGGATAAGAGTAGTCCTGACATCAATGGGAGAAAAAAGGAAACCCAAATAAATCATTACAGCCTACATATGGAATAAAACACACCCCCTGATTTAAGATAATACACTGGTCCTTCCAGGGAGCCTCTTGAACCCACTACCGCCGATAATGTACCCAAGGGATGAGCCAGCAGATGAGGACACAACACACACAATGCAAGGGGTATGTGCATAAAAATGCCAAGTGCTTTTATTAAAACCACCAAAATCAAAACAGTGTCTAAATGTTCAAGTAATAAATAATCCATAAAACGGAGTGCTAGTGGAGGTTAAAATCAAACAAAAATAATTATTTTAAAAAGTGAGGTTAAAAACACTGTGCAGGAAGCTGTCCATAAAAACATGAGCCCTGGTGCAATCCTTTAAAAACGGACATCTCTTTAGCTTAATCGTATATGGGCAGCTGCAGCCAAGGAGGCGCCTAATCAGCAGTTCAGCCCACCTTCAGCATCTGCCCCTAGGCTTGGACCCCTGCAACCTTCTGTGGCTCCTGCAGGGCACTATGCAAAGCCTCCAACTCCCGCTGCCGGGATTGCATCCCTGTATTCCATGGCTCCCCCGCAGAAATCCTCACTGAGCCTTCCAATTCCCCTGCAGCTGTGCTGGCTCTCTCCTGCGAGTCGCTCCAACTAAGCAGTGTTCGTCAATCACTCCAGCTTCAAGGTTGCTCAGCTGGAGTGGCCATCAACCACTGCTTCCTCCTGGCTGTCTGCCTGCTCTCTCTCTCGTCTACCTGTACTGGCTCTCTCTTGTTCCTACCGTCTCTCACCATCTTTAAACCTTGTTCCTTTGATCTGTGTTTTCTTCTTCCTTTCATTTCCTTTCCAGTTCTTCGATTCTCTCCTTTTTTCTTGTGCTGGTTCTTTCTTATATGCCTTCATGGGCACAGCCTCTCAGTCACACACTGCAGGATACCATTGAAGCAACTGAGACAGACCACACCCTCACATCCAGGTTCATCTCACCACAATTATTTCACCAACCATCTGCATCTGCATGAGCCTGCACACCCTTAGTGAGTGAGCCGGCCAATTAATTATTTATTTATTAAAACGGTCACCTTTTTCTGATCAGCAGAGCCACTATACCACAATGATTCAATTCAAGCGTGCTGCCATATTTCGAGATGTAAGAAGAATCCTCTCCAGCTGGGTTGAATAAAGTCCATTTTCCTAAAATTATAATTTAACTAAGCATTTTTTAACATGTAAAGCTATCATTACCGTGTTAATCTGAATTTATTGCATGAAAAATAGCATGTAAAAGAACCAAACTAGGTAAAGAATCAAGGAAAATTACATTTAATGCCAAACCCATCCTATTCACTGGCCATATTGCAGATGTCTGTAGTGTTTTGGTTATTGGGTTTCCTAATAGGTTTCACAGCAGGACTACTGATCAGAGGCTACCACTTTTGGACGCTCAAGATCAGGCTAGGAGACCACTGTGATGCTGTGTTCTTGAAGACCTATGCCAGTACATGGGCACTATTAATCAAATGTTGGCTCAGTTTATGCCAGCTGTCTATTTTTCTGGGCTTGTATTCTAATTTTAATTTTACTTTAGGTTGAGTTGGATCACCTCAGCCATTTTTTTCTGGTTGGCTGTTTACTCTGTTAGATTCCAGATGCTCATCAGCTCTTGGCTTGACTCCTCTCAACTTGCCAGGAAATTCAAAATTCAACTTTGCCAAAGGAGAAGGGGGTTGTGTGACGTGAGAGTGGAACTGAGAGTAGGAACTTTGAATGTTGGAATTATGACTGGTAAGGGGAGAGAGTTAACAGATTTGATGGAGATAAGGAAGGTTGATATATTGTGCGTGCAAGAGACTAAATGGAAGGGGGAGTAAGGCCAGGTGGATCGGAGGTGGATTCAAATTGTTCTATCATGGTGTGGATAGGAGGAGAAATGGGGTAGGGGTTATTCTGAAGGAACAGTATGTCAAGAGTGTTTTGGAGTTGAAAAGAGTGTCAGACAGAGTAATGATTATGAAGCTGGAAGCTGAAGGTGTGATGATGAATGTTGTCAGTGCATATACCCTGCAAATTGGGTGTTCGATGGATGAGAAAGCAGATATCTGGAGTGAGTTGGATGAGGTGATAGACAGTGTACTCAAGGGACAGAAAGTGATGATTGGAGCGGATTTCAATGGACATGCTAGTGATGAGAACAGAGGAAATGTTCCTCTGTGATGGGAAGGCATGGTGTCAAGGAGAGGAATGAAGACGGTCAAAGGATAGTACATTTTGCAAAAAGGATGGGCATGGCTGTGGTGAATACAAATTTTAAGAAGAGGGAGGAACATAGGGTGACGTACAAGAGTGGAAGAAGATGCACACAGGTAGATTATATGCAGAAGAGTCAATCTGAAGGAGGTTGAAGACTGCAAACTGGTGGCAGAGGAAAGTGTAGTTAGGCAGCATAGGATGGTGGTCTGCAGGATGACATTAGAGATCAAGAAGAAGAGGAGGAGAGGGAGGGAGGGCAGAGCCAAAGATCAAATGGTGGAAGTTAAAAAAGGAAAACTGCAAGGTTGTGTTTAGGGAGAAGGTGAGACAGGCACTGGGTGGTAGTGAAGAATTACCAGACAGTTGGGAAACTACAGCAGATGTAGTAAGGGTGACAGCAAGAAGGGTGCTTGGCATGACATCTGGACAGAGGAAGGAGGAAAAGGAAACATGGTGGTAGAATGGGGAAGTACAGGAGAGTATACAGAGGAAGAGGATGGCAAAGAAGAAGTGTGATAGTCAGAGAGATGCAGAAAGTAGACAAGAGTACAAGGAGATAAGGCACAAGGTGAATAGAGAGGTGGTGAAGGCTAAAGAAAAGGCGTATGATAAGTTGTATGAGAGGTTGGACACTAAGGAGGGAGAAAAGGACCTGTACCGATTGGCTAGACAGAGGGACCAAGCTGGGAAAGATGTGCAGCAGATTAGGGTAATAAAGGATGAAGATGGAAATGTACTCACAAGTGAGGAGAGTGTGTTGAGCAGATGGAAAGAGTACTTTGAGAGGCTGATGAATGAAGAGAACAAGAGAGAGAAGAGGTTGGATGATGTGGAGATAGTGAATCAGGAAGTGCAACGGATTAGCCAGGAGGAAGTAAGGACAGCTATGAAGAGGATGAAAAATGGAAAAGTCGTTGGTCCAAAAGACATACCTGTGGAAGCATGGAGGTGTTTAGGAGAGATGGCAGTGGAGTTTTTAACCAGATTGTTTAATGGAATCTTGGAAAGTGAGAGGATACCTGAGGAGTGGAGAAGAAGTGTACTGGTGCCGATATTTAAGAATAAGGGGGATGTGCAGGACTGTAGTAATTACAAAGGGATAAAATTGATGATCCATAGCATGAAGTTATGGGAAAGAGTAGTGGAAGCTAGGTTTAGAAGTGAGGTGATGATTAGTGAGCAGCAGTATGGTTTCATGCCAAGAAAGAGCACCACAGATGCAACATTTGCTCTGAGGATGTTGATGGAGAAGTTTAGAGAAGTCCAGAAGGAGTTGCATTGTGTCTTTGTGAACCTGGAGAAAGCATATGACAGGGTGCCTCAAGAGGAGCTGTGGTATTGTATGAGGAAGTCAGGAGTGGCAGAGAAGTACATAAGAGTTGTACAGGATATCATCCATCCATCCATTTTCTAACCCGCTGAATCCGAACACAGGGTCACGGGGGTCTGCTGGAGCCAATCCCAGCCAACACAGGGCACAAGGCAGGAACCAATCCCGGGCAGGGCACCAACCCACTGCAGGACACACACAAACAGGATATGTACAAGGGAAGTGTTACCATGGTGAGGTCTGTGTTAGGAGTGACAGATGCATTGAAGGTGGAGGTGGGATTACATCAGGGATCAGCTCTGAGCCATTTCTTATTTGCAATGGTAATGGACAGGTTGATAGAGGAGATTAGACAGGAATCCTCGTGGACTATGTTGCTGATGACATTGTGATCTGTAGTGATAGTAGGGAGCAGGTTGAGGAGACCCTGGAGAGGTGGAGATATGCTCTACAGAGAACAGGAATGAAGGTCAGTAGGAACAAGACAGAATACATGTATGTAAATGAGAGGGAGGTCAGTGGAATGGTGAGGATGCAAGGAGTAGAGCTGGCGAAGGTGGATGAGTTTAAATACTTGGGATTAACAGTACAGAGTAATGGGGATTGTGGAAGAGAGGTGAAAAAGAGAGTACAGGCAGGTTGGAATGGGTGGAGAAGAGTGTCAGGAGTGATTTGTGACAGACGGATATCAGCAAGAATGAAAGGGAAGGCCTACAGGATGGTAGTGAGACCAGCTATGTTATATGGGTTGCAAATGGTGGCATTGACCAGAAAACAGGAGACAGAGATGGAGGTAGTAGAGTTAAAGATGCTAAGATTTGCACTGGGTGTGACAAAGATGGATAAGATTAGAAATGAGTACATTAGAGGGTCAGCTCAAGTTGGATGTTTGGGAGACAAAGTCAGAGAGGTGAGATTGCGCTGGTTTGGACATGTCCAGAGGAGAGATGTGGAGTATATTGGGAGAAGGATGCTAAGGATAGAGCTGCCATGCAAGAGAAAATGAGGAAGGCCTAAGAAAAGGTTTATGGATGTAGTGAGAGAGGACATGCAGGTGATGGGCATAACAGAACAAGATACAAAAGACAGAAAGATATGGAAGAAGATGATCCGCTGTGGCGACCCCTAACGGGAGCAGCCAAAAGAAGAAGATGAAGTAAACTTGGAGTCCAGAGTGGAGTGAGTGGCAAATGAGGAGGAAGAGCCTGTGTGATTGCAGAGAAGTGTACTTAATATTTGGTTGCACGCCCTTTGGAAAAAATAACTGAAATCAAGCGCTTTCTATAACCACCAACAAGCTTGTTACATCTCTCAACTGGAATTTCTGACCACTCTTCTTTTGTAAACTGCCCAAGGTTTCTCAGATTTGAAGGGCACCTTCTCCCAACAGCAATTTTGAGATCTCTCCATAAGTGTTCAATCAGATTTAGATCCGGACTCATTGCTGGCCACTTCAGAACTCTCCAGTGCTTTGTCTTCAACCATTTCTGAGTGCTTTTAGAGGTATGTTTAGGGTCATTGTCCTGCTGGAACACCCATGACCTCTGATGCAGACCCAGCTCTCTGACACTGGGCCCTACATTGCGCCCCAATATCTTTTGGTAGTCTTCAGATTTCATGATGCCTTGCACACAGTCAAGGCATCCAGTGCCAGAGGCAGCAAAACATCCCCAAAACATCTTAGAACCTCCACCATGTTTGACTGTAGGTACTGTGTTCTTTTCTTCGTAGGCCTCATTCCGTTTTCTGTAAACAGTAGAATGATGAGCTTTACCAAAAAGCTCTACCTTGGTCTCATCTGACCACAAGACGTTTCGAGGTGAAGTTCAAGCTGACACTGTTGCACCCTGAGTCTGCAGAACAGCTTGAATATGTTTTGAAGTTGATTGAGGTTGTTTATCCACCTTTCGGATTATCCTTCGTTGCAGTCTTTTATCAATTTTTCTCTTCCGTCCACGTCCAGGGAGATTAGCTACAGTGCCATGTGTTGTGAACTTCTTGATTATGTTGCGCACAATGGACAAAGGAACATGAAGATCTTTGGAGATGTACTTGTAGCCTTGAGATTGTTGATATTTTTCCACAATTTTTGTTCTCAAGTCCTCAGACAATTCTCTGCTCTTCTTTCTGTTCTCCATGCTTAGTGTGGCACACTCAGACTCACAACAGAAAGGTTGAGTCAACTTTTCTCCATTTTAACTGGCTTCAGGTGTGGTTGCTATATTGCCAGCACCTGTTTCTTGCCACAGGTGAGTTCAAACGAGCATCATATGCTTGAAATAAAACGATTTACCCACAATTTTGAAAGGGTGCCAATAATTTTGTCCAGCCCATTTTTGGAGTTCTATGTGACATGATGTCAGATTTGGCTTTTTTTCTCTGTTTTTTTGTGTTGTTCCAATGCACATAAAGGAAATAAACATGTATATACAAAAACATTTGTAATTGCAATAATTTTGTGGGACAAACGGTGCATTTTCTGGGAAAATTCCAGGGATGCCGATAATTTCGGCCATGACTGTAAATAATAGTAAGCTTTAGAGACAGAAGAAGAGTAAAAAATATGTAGCACAACTATGGTGATGAACAATGGGATATGGACTAACACGTTTGAGGTAATTCTAAGACTGAGGTGATAACAAGATGATAGACAAACCTGGAAGCCCACAGAACCCTCTTGCCTTGCTCTAATGAGACAAAGATTTCAATAAATTCATTCTAGGTTTTGGGAGTCTCGAGCCTACTCTATCAGCATTGGTTGCAAGTGTGGAACCAAAACAGAGACTGTTTACAGCTCCCAATAAATATAATTGACTCGTCTTTGGGATATGTAAGAATACAAATGTATTCGTAGAAATAACAGGAGAACACCAGAAGAATGTACAAACTCTACACAAATACTAAGTGGACTGGATTCCAAAACCTGATGATCTGGATCTATGAGGCAAGTACTTGTATTCTTGTTTAATTTTCTAAAAAGTGAAGCTCGTACCATTAGGCCTTACTGTCACAATCAGGTCAAAGTAGGAACAAGTCATCCATTAAATCAGAAAAGAAATCATAGAAATAAAATACCAGCAGACATCCAAGATGTTCAAGGCTGAAAGTTAAAGGTTGTTAAAAACATAGCTCAAGAAGAAGAAAAGAGAGAAGTGCAGTATTTCTTTCATTTAGGCTATTCTTATTTGGAGAAAGAGCAGCAGCTTTTAATCTGTAATATTGACATTATATGTTGAAAAGTTGATTGATTACATCTTGCCTGAAGAAGGGGCCTGAGTTGCCTCGAAAGCTTGCATATTGTAATCTTTTTTACTTAGCCAATAAAAGGTGTCATTTTACTTGACTTCTCACTACATTCATAATGGCTAACACGGTACAACACCCTAGTACTACAGACCTTATACATTGTACACCAGTGTTTATAAACCTTAAAAATTTAATATCCGTAGATCCTTAAATCTACAGAATAGGAAATGAATAGAATGAAAGCAAACAACTTTTTAAATAACTCTTGTATTTAAATTTAAAGCAGTACAATTATTGGATTGCTTCAATTAGATTATCCGTTTGCCATTGTTGTCTGTATTTCTCACTAAGTTTAATACAGTGATTAAACATAAGGACATCAAAGAAAAAGGTTTAAGCAGTAGCTTTGGAAGATGAATAGAACACTACTGGCAATGGCAAAATGTGAGGAGTTAAATGCAATGGCTAGCTGGAAGTTTATAAATATGTTTTGATCACTGTAGTATTGATCAAGACTAATGTCATGAAATGTAATACAGAGAGATAATGGCTATTGATGTACAAATTTTAAATCCTTTTAGCAATAGCATTACCTAAATATAAGGAGATGGTTTGTAGGCTCAAAAAATAGAATCCAAAGATAGATGACACTCCTTTGATATAGTGGTTTCAGTTCATCTAAATGCAGTCTTTTATAGCTTTTCTTTTTAATCGGCTTAATCTGATATGAAAGTAAGTTAAAAGCTCATTACTACTGATAGAGAAAAATTATACAGAACTGTATACTATGGTCTTTGACTTCAAGTATTTAGCCACAGGATAGTTTTTGTTCAAATAATATAATACTGTATCACATTTTATTAAGTTTCATAATACATTTTGCCTTTTTGTATTATAAAAGGTTTGGTAAAATGGTTCTCATTAACAATTTAATATATTTGTAACACATTTAGCCCTTACTCAACTGTAATAAAGCGCATAGATTTTCAAAGATAACTTCTGGTTGAATAAACTGTGATCTGTAAAAATATATAGCACAATAGATAACAATGTGGTAAAATTCTGTCTATAGATACAGCATATTGAAGGATGGGCACCATGATTAACACTACTTCCTTACTGATCTGGGCTCCTGGATTTGAATATTATGTCCAATTTCTGTCTGCATGGTGTTTGCACATTTTCCCTCTGGGCAGTCAATTTTTCCTCATATATTCTCAAAGATGTGCATGTTAGAATGATTAGTGAGCTTAAATTGCCCCTTACTTACCTGAGTGGGTCCAGTAATAGACTGCCGTCTTGTCAAGGTACTGGTTCCAGAAGAGTACCTGATTCAACCAAGATATTCTCCTGTTTCCCCAAAAACCCTTAAATCAAAAGAGCAGGTATCAGAATGTTATATTATGATATTTTGCTTCGCTAATTTAATAAATGATTTCATAATAATACAGAATAACCTCTGCACTTTTGAAAATGCTATTGTTTGGAAGTGTGTCTTCTTTTGAATAAAGTCCATGCGACAGCACTTAATCACACAGTGTTTCCTGCAGTAAAATATGAGACACTGCTTGTCAAAATAGGCATTAACTCATGAGATGTTAACATTTTACATTATTTGTCTCCTTTATTCTTTGTCTTCCTGCTGACTGTGCTAGCAGGCGGAAGTGAGAATAGCCTGCAATATCCATGTCTGACCTAAGGTCAAATGGGCGTGAGATTGGAAACAGGAAAAAATCTTTAAGTAGAACACTTTATGAAGTTGGAGAATTGGTAGGGACAAAAAGAGATGTATCTTTATCTTTCTTGTTAATTTATTTTAAGATACAGCTTTGGAGATTTGGAAGGACCAAGAAAATGCAAAAAATCATTAATAAGCATTTCCTCCTAAGATTGTGAACTAGGTGAGGTAATGGGTTTTGTGTGTCTAACTGATTCTTAGAGCAGTTCTATCAGGAGAAATGCTTTCAGATAGGTTTACCTATGGCAAAATTGTCTATGGGGATGGGCCAGATAAAAAGAAATAATAATAATACATTAGATCCAGGGTACTGAGACCTACTCTTAGACTCTCACCTGGGTGGGAAATTTGCTGGTTGACATATGTTTTAAACTCTTGAGACCCTTCCCAACAGTTCGACATGCCGAACCTGGCAGATGTGTCTGTTGAGGGCTACTTGTCTGCCGCCGAGGCAACAACAGGTTCACAGCGCTCTGCAGGTTCGCAGCACCCAGCAGGGTTGCAGCACCACAGAGGCAACGGCAAGCTCACCGCCTCCTTGCGCTAATTTTCCTGAAATCCGTAGACTTAGCCTTATCTTTTGGGTGCAAGGCAGCGACTCATGTGTCAAAATATGTACGTTATGTAAATATATATATATTTAAGAGTATTTTTACTGCACCATACTTTTTACTTTTACTTGAGTACATTTGTGAAGAAGAAACGCTATTCTTACTCCGCTACATTGGGCAACACTCGAATCGTCACTTTTTTTCCATTATATATGCTATATTTTTGCTAGAGAGAAGTCACGAGTGGATCTACTGCATGACTGTTTCACCAATCAGACGTAGCAACAATAATCACATCACTATGTTTCACCAATCAGACGTAACAACAATAATCACATGAGTACGTTTCACCAATCAGACGTAGCCATGCAGTCACATGACCACACACAAACTTCCTGCATCTGTAGCCTGTGAGAGACTTTTAGTCATGCGGGGCTCCTGTTCACTGCTAAACAGTCACAGCTTCACTGCAAGAACCTTCAGAGCCAACTCCTGCTGCAGCTTAACCATCACTTCACTGAGTGAAGAACAAGCACGTTTTAACCAAACATGCATAGACACAGACAGTCATGGTAAAGTGAGACTTCTTGTATGTGCACACGCTGCCTTGTTCTAATGTTATTTTCTATCAGCTATGCTATTTGGAGGGCAAGTGTGTGATGATGCCGGTCCCCTACAGACTCTTTTTTCCTTTTCTTTGATTCCCATTTCTTTTTTTTTTGTGCCGACCTGTATATATACACTCCCGTCTCCATGGGCCTTAATCACACGCAGCAGAAAGCTAATGAAAAGAACGATTGCACCCGCATGTGCAGGTGTGACTCGCTCCAACTATCTCATTATTTCCTCGTGATCGTGCAATTGCACCTATGGAGAGTGACATGGCTTTATGGATTTGAAACTGGCCTTTTTTTTTTTTTTTTTTTTGAAGCTGCGGATCCGCTACACCACAAAGTGAATATACAGTATTATACTGTCAGTGTACAGTATATCTTGTCACTGTAAGTAGTTTACATTGTTCAAACATACATGTTACCTACAGTAGGTATTGGCTTCAAAAGCTTTGTTGTGAAAAACTCAGATTTGGAACTTTGTGTTATTTGTGCATCTTTATTTTGTAAAGATGTTATTTATTTGTACTCATTTTTTATTTTATTATTTGGAAATAGCAGAATTTGCACATTATTTTATATTTTTGTCTGTCTTATTACAACATTTCTAAAAAATAATTAATTTATTATGTTCAGTTACTCAGTACTTGAGTAGTCTTTTCGCCAAAAACTTTTTTACTCTTACTTGAGTAATTTTTTGGATGACTACTTTTTACTTCTATTTGAGTAATATTATTTTGAAGTAACGCTACTCTTACTTGAGTACAATTTTTGGCTACTCTACCCAGATCGGTAGTGATATTACAATTACTCAGGCCCTTTAGCTGCCTCCTACTCGCACATGTGTATATATACATATATATATATATATATATATATATATATATATATATATATACACACTCACACACTATAATCTGAACAGAAACTAGAATGACTAAAAAGCAAGAAAATTAAAAATAAAGAAAACTTCTGACTTGGCAGTCACAGTAAGGCATTATGCAGGCATGTTGCTGTGGGTACAAATGAGCCATTTCTTGAAACACTTCTGTTGAATGATTTGATGGCTGGCAGTACTCAGTGTTAGTGTGTCAGAGAGAAGATTCACAACATTGTTCATAAAGGCACTCAGTCTTGTTTTGATTTTCTCCTTTGCTACTACCTCCATGTGATCCAGAGTGCATCTTGTAACTGAGCTTGCTGTTTTAATTAGCTTGTTCATTTGGTGGGCCTCTCTTAAATTGATGTTACCGAACCAGCACACCACAGCATAGAAAATTGCACTAGCCATCAAAAAAGTTGTAAAAGATGTGAAGGATATCACTTCCTAAATTAAAGGAACACAATCTCCTAAGGAAAAACAGCCTGCTTTACCCTTTCTTCCAACCTGTCATTAATGTGGATCCCCCAAATACTGTTAGGAGTGGACCACCTCTACATCCACTCCTTGAATAGTGAATGGACATGGAGACTCCTTGGTGTGGCGAAAGTCGATACCCAGTTCCTTGGTTTTCCTGATGTTAAGATGCAGACAATTCTTCTGCACCAAGAAACAAAGTTCTCCACTGGATTCCTATACTTTGTCTCATCCCCTTTATCTATACACCCCATAAGTGATTCTCACCTCAGAAGAGAAGTCAGGGACCTAGTGTCTGAATGAAAAATGTTAAAAAATCACTACTGGAGACAGTTGCAAGGTGCTGGGGCCAGAATATTGTTGGTGCTTGACAGGATACATGGGGTCCATTGTTGGACATCAGTAGTAACGGAGGCTTTTCAGGCTGAAGAAATTGGCCTTCGGTATATCATTAATAGAAAGGGATGTCCAGATTTGATCTAGAGGTACAGCAACAGTGTAGGTAGCAGCTACAGCAATCATCAAAGTAGAAGTTCTGTAATTGAAAAATACAGGTAAAATTCCATTACAACAAACTGCCAGGGACCTAAGCAATATTTTGTTGTAATGAAAATTTCGTGGTAATGAGATTCTGTATTTGTCACTATAGTGCTTTCTTTAACTTGTGTCCAGGCATTTGCAATCATTTCCATAGCTTCTTTTGCGTTAATTTTCATCTTCTCCTGTCTACAAGTTATGCTGATGAGAATTTTTCTCATCTTTTCCTTGCGATAATACACTTTCAGGGTGCGAATGATGCCCAAACCCAATGGCTAAAACACTGCTCTGCAATTGGGTAGGAGGAATTCAATGTAAACATTATCTAAATTAGGAAGAATGATGTGGGCAGCACAGTTATCAATCAGAAGCCGAATCATCCTTTTCTTCTTCTTCATATTGTGAGGTTTCTGAAGTCTTTTGGGATCCCCCACCCAACGGGAACATCACGCTGAAGTCCATCCTGAAGTGTGATTTCCGCGTCTGTGGAAGATTGTTTGTCCATTGCCGAGGCAGGGCAACAGCAGGCTCACAGCGCTGCAGTGAAACGCCACAGATGCGAATCCTAAAAGACTGTGGGCACGCTGTAAGTCCCTGTCTTACACCCCAAAACACGAGGCTGAGTCTCAGTACTTTAGCAAAACCAGATTTATTCAGCTTGAAACAGAAACAGCACAGTTATCTATTGTAGCGTGATCTGCCACTCTCCAATAAACAGACACAGCAGTCAGACAGGGTTGTGACCAGGTTAGTGGCCAAGTAATCCTGTTCTCTGCATTTACAATGTTCCTTGCATCACCCATCAAGATCTTTTCTGTTTGCTTCAGTGCCGAGCCGCAGCAGAGCTGTGAGCCTGCTGTTGCCCTGGCAACAGATAAACAGTTTTCCACAGACTCTGTGATCGCACTTCGGGACGCTCTTCGGCGTGTTGTCCAGTTGGGGAAGGACCCAAGAGAGTTTAGAAACCTCGCATTTTCTTGAATGAGTGCCGCATTCAAAGGAATGTTTCTTGAACGAGCATCACTGAACCACATAAAAACTGCTTTTTCTGCGTCTTCAAATGCAGCAGTTCGCATACATTTGCAACCTGAGATTTTTCTCCTTTTTTTGCTCAGTCTTTCAAGAATGTGTTTTTTTTATAATATGAACTATTATCGTTTTTTTGTGTCTGCTGTTTCTATAGGAGGGTAACAATGAGTTAAATTCCAATGGATGTTTTTCAAATGTTGACGAGCAATAAGCATAAGGTATCACTGAAAACCACCGAAAACAAAAACAGCAAAAAAAAAAAAAACCAAAAAAAAAACACTACAAACAAAGTCCGAAGAAAGAAATTTTTTTTAACAATGTTTCTGTTTGGGGATCATTGTGCACAACTGAGCTGTGACCACAGAACTAACTGCTCTGTGGATAATTCATTCAGGCATTTCAAGGTCACTTCGTTGTAATGAAAGTATCTGCTGAAAGTACTTCATAGTAACGAGATTTCTATAGACTCGTGTCATATGGGGAAACTGTCGGGACCATAAAAATACTTCATTGCATGAAAATGTCGTTGTAAAGATATTTGTTGTAAAGGAATTTTACCTGTATATGATATCAAGCAGGTTCTGACAAACCGTTCAAAAGTCAGGAGACAGTTCTCATTGCCAAGGGTGTTTGTTCTTAACAAAGATTGACCAAAATTGTAGATACTGTGAAGAGGCAAAAGGAACATTTTAAGGAACCTCTAAACCAATATACCCTTAGAGGAGGAGAAGGCACTGTCAGAAAGATTAGTTGGGATTAAGACTATCTCAACATTATATAAATAAAGTGTATTATTATTATTATTATTATCATTATCTCTACAGCTGATGTTGTTCCAATGATAAAAAAAAATAAGTTTCTTAGTGGCATAGTCATAAGGCTAAATTAGACTTAACTGGAACTGTTAAAAGCTTTGCAGAATTTAAGAAAGCTATTAACTGCAGTTGAATCTGTTCAACATGAGTGTTGGACTCTGGCAGGGATCCATCTTGTCTCCCCTTCTGCTCAAGATTTTTATGGATATAATATCAAAGCGTAGCCAAGGTTTGCAGAGTATCCAGTCCGAGGACCTAAGGATTGCTCCTCTGATGGTTAAAGACAATGATGTTTTTGCTAGCTTCATGTGATGTTGATGTAGCTAGGAAGTTCAACTACCTTGGGGTCTTTTCAATGAGGGAGGTAAGTGCTGCTCATATATTTGACAAAACAAATGATCCAGCAACTGTACTTTTTTATTGAACCATTTACTGAACTGCATGATAATGAAATAGAAGTTGAATCCTCAGATGAAATCTTTTATTTTCAAGTCAGTCCCCAAGCTCAGCTGTGGTCACAAGCTGCAAGTAGTGACCAAAATAATGAGTTAGACACAAACATGGAAGTATAAAATTAAATGTGATAATGTCTATATTTCTGCAGAAAATGTGTGTTACTAATTAAAGCATGTTATGACTTTAGAAATGTACTTCATGTTGTTAGCACCCTCTCCTTAAAAACATTTTTCTATGACTCTATGAGCAGAACAGAACAGCAGAAACGAGAAAATTTAGGCTATGCCTAGATCCAGTTTAGTACTCCTAATGGCCTGAAAATCAAATTTTGGTTCTTTAGGACACTACTGTAGTGTTTTATTTTTTCAGAATTTGTATGATATGTGGTTTTTGAATTGTTATTATTTTAATAACAGTATTTATTGTTAAAATTATTTTGTTTACAATTTCAGATCCATTTTGTTTTTTTTGTTTCTGAAAGTGAGCACCACAATATTGTGTTGTTGTTGGTTAAGAGTTCCATATATGCTACCATATGGTCTTAGAAAATTTGGTTCTTGATGTCACTGCACTGATTGTATAAAACATGGCTGCTTTTTTCTCCTCAATGTCCATGTTTTAGACACAGTTCTAAAAAAATTAAATGTGTGTCAAAAATTCCAAATTCTTACTAGGTATTCTGGAACTTGTGTGTTTTGTGACTTTGATTTTGATTTTAATAAAATAATAATGATAATAATTCTTTATATTTATATAGTGCTACTTCTCGCTACTCAAAGTGATCCCACAGGGAGGAACTGGGACTCAAACCCATGATCTTCCTCATATTGTATCGCAAGATGCTGGCATTTCCCCATTAGTAGCTTATAACCAGATGGCACTCGAGATGCCCCAAAACACAGATGAAGCACAAGGTAGTTATAAATCAAAGACAAAGATGTTTACTGTATGAATGGTCACAATCCAGTATTTATTGGTGAGAAAAAAAGATCAACAAGAAAAGGTAATTTATTTAACTGTAAAGTGATTTTAATAAATATTTATGCACCCAATGTCGATGATAGGGAATTCATGCAAAATGTATTTCCATCCATTCCCAATGTGAACACTCATAAAACTATAATGGCTGGGGACCTTAATTGTGTTTTAAATCTAGACCTAGATAGGTCTCCTGCCACAGGGGCAAAGACATCTAACACCACAAAGACAATTACACAGTTTGTAACTGACCACAACTTATCAGACCCCTGGAGATTTTTAAATCCAAACTCAAGAGCATATTCCTTCTACTCACCAGTGCATAATTGTTTCTCAAGAATTGATTATTTCTTTGTAGATAACAACTTCTTGCCTATGATTAAATCTTGTAAGTTAGACACTATTGTTATTTCTGACCATGCCCCCTTGATTTTAGAGCTAAAATCATTATGCCCCACATACTGATATCGCAGATGGTGTCTTAATTCACTTTTTTTAGCAGACGAGAACTGTACAGAATTTATATCCAAGCAAATCAATTTTTTTAGAGACAAATAACCCCCACAGAGGTTTCTGTAAGAACACTCTGGGAAACCCTGAAGGCCTTCTTAAGAGGACAAATTATCTCATATCTTTCCCACATAAATAAATTGGAAACCAAGAAGGTATCAGAGCTAATCAACATAATTACTAGAATAGATCAAGAACATGCCAAGTGTCCAAGTGAGACACTTCATAGGAAAAGGCAGGCTCTGCATTTAGAGATCAACCTCTTAACAACTAAAGAAATTGAACAACTCATACTTAAATCAAGTCATCATTATTATGAACATGGAGAGAAAACTAATACGATCTTAGCTCAACAAATCCACAAGCAAGAAGTTTGCATTGCAACCCCAGCAATCACCAGCACAAACGGAGACAAAATCATTGACCATAAAAATATAATGCCCACATTTAGAGACTACTATAAATCCTTATACTCTTCTGAGATTAAAGAAGACAAGACACAATCTAAGGCATTTCTGGACGCATTACAAATACCACAAATAGATACTCTTAGGGCAGAGGAATTGGATAAACATCAGGCACTAACAAAATTACTAGATGCTATAAACTTACTGCAGAGTGGGAAAGCAGCAGGCCCTGATGGCTACCCTGCCAAATTTTATAAGAAATTCTCAACTCTGCTAGCTCCCCTTCTATTAGCAACATTTACAGAAGCTAGTGAAAATAAAATTCTACCTCAAACTTTTCACTAAACATTAGTTACTGTCTTTCCTAAACAAAATGACTTATTAAAATGTGCATCATACAGACCAATCTCACTTCTGAATAACGATGTTAAGATACTCTCCAAAGTCCTAGCTAGAGGGATGGAGAAAGTGCTGCCTTTGGTAATATTACAAGACCAAACTAATGTAATATATTCACCAACAAAGTCAAACACATTAGATATATTATTATCATGATATTATTATCTTTGGATGCAGAAAAATCATTTGACATGGTTGAATGGAACTACCTTTTCACTATATTGGAGAAATTTGGGTTTGGCCCGAACATTTGTGCATGGATCAAATTACTGTAAACAAATCCAGAAGCTTCAGTTTGTAATAATAATAATAATAATAAGTTACATTTATTCCGCGCCTTTCACAAACCCAAGGTCGCTTTACATACGGAGTAAAAAAAAAAAACACAGATGACAAAAATTCGTAGAAGAGGAAGTTTTCAGTTGAGATTTAAAAGTGCAGAAACAGGAGCAATCTCAAAGAGACTGAGGAAGACGGTTCCAGAGTTGAGGGGCTATAGCACTGAAGGACCTGCCTCCCAAGGTGGAGAGTCTGGTGCGTGGGACAGTAAGGAGATTACTGCTCAAGGACCTGAGAGAGCGACAAGGAGTGTAAGGAGCTAGTAGCTGAGTGAGGTAGAGGGGGGCAAGGTTATGTAGGGCTTTGAAGGTGAGAAGCAGAATCTTGAATTTAATCCTTGATGGAACCGGTAACCAGTGAAGCTGGGAGAGAACAGGGGAGGTATGAGCAAAATGCTTTGTGTGGGTGAGGATCTCTAGCTGCGGAGTTCTGAATATACTGTAGCTTCTGTATAGATTTTGCAGGGAGGCCAATGAAGAGGGAATTGCAGTAATCAATATGAGACATTATGAAACAATGAACTAGAGTCTGAGCATCATTAAAGGACAGAAATGGACAGAGGCGGGCAATGTTACAGAGATGATAGAATTAAATTTTGGAAAGAGACCTAATGTGTAGCTCAAAGTTAAGTGATGTATCAAACAAAACACCAAGATTTCTGACAACAGGAGCAGGTTTGACAAGTGTACCATCAACAGAAATAGAGAAATTGGATGCCTTAGAAAGCTGGGATTTTGGACCTACCAGTAACACTTCAGTTTTATTGGCATTAAGTTTGAGAAAGTTATTTTCCATCCATAGCTTAAGATCAGTGATGCATTCAGTGAGTGTGCTGGGAGGTGAATCTGTAGGGGAGTCTGTACTAAGATATAGCTGTATATTGTCTGCATAACAGTGGAAGTTAAGGCCATGTCTGCGAATAATCTGACCCAAAGGAAGGATATAAAGTAGAAAAAGTAATGGCCCAAGGACTGAACAGCCGGGAGAGTAGGGTGCAGACACTTCCTGTAGAGGACAAAGATGGCCCATGTTTATTCCTCGGACATCCCTAGGACTCCAAGTAATTCCAAACGACTGGCAAAAATGATAAGTCAGGGAGACCAATCGAGATTTTTAAGTTCATATGGAGAATATATGAGCTGCATTGCCAAAAAAAAAGTAGAAATGCCAACACACAACACAACTCCAAACCAGAGACAGAACAGGCTAAGAATATCCAGACACTGGTAGAAACCGCCAAGAACGAACAGAATGCCACACAACACCATAACTAACTCCAGCTACACACATTAGCCAATCCAAATCTCACTGCATAACCAGCTAGAAAAGGAAAAGCAAAGTGGGCAGGCTGCACATTCGCAATTCAGACTGGTGACTGCAAATGAAGCAAGAGTAGATTTATACTCACCGCAAAGGCAGTAACAGGAGAGAAGGAAGAGAGCTCGTGCAGGACTGAAGCAGGTGTGATCTAAGCAATCGCCAGTGGCATTCGAAAGTAAAATTCGAAAAGAGCAGTCAAATCAGAAGATAAAGGTGGAAAAGTCCGACAGGACAAAACAAAATAAATACAATGGCACCGGTGAGAAGCGTACTGTCAACCGGAAATGTCTGCTATGGCAGAAAAGTTTGTATTAACAACATCAATTCAGACTACTTTAAACTAGAGCATGGTACCAGACAAGAATGCCCCTTGTCACCACTGCTTTTTGCAATCGCCATTGAGCCACTCGCAATTCACTGTCGAAATGCTATTGAGATAAAGGCGATTATCAGAGAAGGACTGGAACAGAAAGTTTCTCTATATACAGATGATATGGTACTGTATACATCAGACCCACAAAATACTGTGCCTGCAGTCCTTATAGCACTACCAGAATTTCAAAAGATTTCTGGTCTCAGAATCAATTTGAATAAAAGTGTGCTCTTCCCAGTGAATTCTCAAGCATACACTATTATATTGGACACCTTCCCTTTTATCATCGCAGATCAGTTTAAATACCTAGGGGTAAACATCACAAGTAAATATAAAGCTCTTTATCTGAATGGAAAAAATTAACCAAGACTTACATAGATGGTCAACTCTTCATCTCACTTTAGCTAGAAGAATTAACATTGTTAAGATGAATATCCTTCCTAAGCTTCTCTTTTTATTTCAAAACATTCCAATATACATCAATAGATTATTTTTTAAGAAATTAGACTCAACCATAACCTCATTTATTTGGAATTCAAAACATCCACATATCCAAAGTGTGACCCTACAAAAAACCTAAGGCGGAAGGTGTCATGGCTCTACCTAACTTTCAATTTTATTACTGGGCAGCAAACATACAAGCTATAAAAACCTGGACATGGACAGAAAGAGATGAACATACACAGGCTTGGTCCGCAATAGAGATATAATCCTGCAGTACTTCTTTATATTCCTTGCTTTGTACCCCTGTAAATACAAGTTGTTGCCAATATACTAACAACCCAATTGTGCTTCACTCAATCAGAATATGGAACCGATGTAGGAAGTATTTTAGAACAGAGAAGCTTTTATCTGTGGCACCTCTACACGAGAACTATATTTTCCCACCCTCTCAAACGTTTGTAGTTTTTAATACCTGGAAAACATCTGGGAATAAATCACTTAGAGATCTGTACTGTGGCAAACGATTGGGTTACATGCCCGGCTGGGACGCCCCTGCTGCTTATGTTCCAGGGGAGCAGCCATGGGCAGCTCAGTACCTCCTCCGGGATGCTTGGTGGCAGCCTCCCTGGCCGACGGTGATTCCCCCACCTCCCGCAGGGCTCCATGGGAGATGGAGTCCTCCCCAGCTTGGTTGGGGCCCGGGGTGGCCACTAGGGGGGGCTGTCTGTTTTCAACAGCCTGGCTGGACTAATTTTCAGCCTCACCCGGAAGTGCAATTAGGACCAGGTGGAACGAAAGGCTACAATATCCACTATGTACAGCGCTGTCTACCAAAGTCATACCTTCAAGAAGGAAAAGGACAAGACTGATCAAGGGAAGTATCCTTCGAAAGGTGGTCTGAGAAAAAACAGTTTTGCTATAAGCTTTGCTGTTGCTGCCAAAAAAAGGAATACAGATACCTCAGTCAAAAAGGTGGATATGGCAGTTCATGCATGTGGTAAGCCCTGTCTATTTTGCAATGAAAGTTACAATCTTGTCGAATGCAGTGCAATCCAGAAACTAACATATGAAAGTAGAATTGACTTTTTGAAATCCAAGGGCTTATGCTTTAAGTGCCTTAAGCAAGGATATCTTAGTAAAGACTGTGTAGAAAAAATGAAATGCTCTCATTTACATCCAGTCATTCAGCATATGAGCAAGGAAACAGATACCAACCATAAAGCCACGCCTTAGAAAAAGGAGAACGCTAAGTCGGAAAAGAAGAACATTTCTTCTTTGAATATTTCTGTGGAACCACTAGAGACTTGTATGCTACTGTGGCTGGTAAAGAATGTGTCTTAGCTGTGATTCCAGTTAAAGTTAAGTCTAAAATTAGTGAAAAATGTGTAGAAACATATGTTCTAATAGACTCTGCCAGAACAGCTACATTTTGCACAGAAAGCTTGCAAGAGTACTTAAATCTTTCTGGAAGAAAGACTCAAGTCTACATTAGCACTGTGGAGAGTAACAAAGTAAATAATCAGAAATTAGTAAAATGTTTGGTTTTATCGGAGTTACAAGTCAGTGGGGTAGAAGAAAAACATATTTATTGAATTGCCAGAGTTGTACACACTGAACTTTTTACCAGTGAAAGAAGATATCATGAGATGGTCTTATCTCAAAGTAGTGCTGGGTGGTATGACCAAAATTCTATATCATGGTATTTTTCAAAATTATACCGGTTTTATGGTATTGGACAGTATTTTTTTCCCATCCATGAGTGGATGTTAACCACATTTTCCACTGCAGTTACTGGCTAAGAATAACATATTCCACTGTCATGAGAATTGCACGTTGTACAAAAAAACATTTTAATGTGCACACAAGTATTAATACAGGTTTGCATGGCCCCATAAAGTGTGTAAGAAAGGCATTATATTGCACCTGACGCGGCACAGACTTGACACAGGAGGCACATATAAAATAAAAAGACTTTTATTTTCTTCAGCTGGAGGGCACATCTTCCTCGTAATCCCCCCAGCCACAACACAGTCCCAAGTACAAAACCCACATTACTACACTCCTTTTCTCTTCCTCTCTTCCACCACCACTCCTTCACCAGCTTTGTCCTCCTTCCACCCAACTCTGGCCACTGAGTGGTGGTCACTGGCTCCCTTTTATTGGGTAACCGGAACTGCTCCAGGTGGTTGATTGGCAACATCCGGCTGCACTTCCAGGTAAGGTGAAACCAGAGCCCGAAAGCGGCCAGCAGCTCCTGCTGCAGCACCCCCTGGCGGCGCCTGCGGAACCCCACAGAGCTGCACAGAACTCCAACCCTCATGAAGCCCTGGGGGAGTCTCAGGCACCGCTGCAACCCAGGGAGGCTGCCATCTAGCATCCAGGGGGAGATACTGGGCTTCCCACTCTTGTCCCCCTGGCAGATATGGTGAAGGGGCATCCCGGCCAGGCATGGACCCCGGCTATCCGTCACAAGTGATAGTTTTCAAGGGGGTGGCACTAATGAAGAGAAGGAATCACATTGCATGACAGATGCAGTCAAAATATTGAGCTTTTTAATTGAACAAAGTTTAATTGAACAAACTAAAATTTTGACAACATATTTTCAACCATCCAAAGAGGCATTTAGACTTAGTAAAATATCCAGAGGTGCTTGTCAAAAGTTGTATTGCACTGAACATGTCTTAGAAAAGGAATAAATAGTAAATATTTTTGTAAACCAACTACATTTTGTTAATGTTAACAATCTCTGTCCACTGACACAAAGTGACTTTTTAAACAACTTTACCATCATTAAACTGCATAATATTTAAACTAATAAATAATACTAGAAAAAAAAAATACGGACACAGTGAAGAAAAAAAAAACTATGTCAAGACTAAAGTCGAAATGTTGATTTTATTCTCGACATTTCCACCTTAATCTTATGTCGAGATTAAAGTCGACATTTCTACTTTATTCTCGCCGTTTATTTCAAGATGAAAGTCGACATTTCCACTTTATTATTATTTAGTTTATTTTGTCATTAAAGTAGAAAGTCGTAAACTAAACTTCATACTAAAATCAATGTTTAATTTACTAAATTTTCTCAAATCATAAGTTAATGTAGCACATTAAATGCTTTGTGTTAAGTGTTCCCCAACCCAGTTGTTAATCGCTATGCGCTTCTTAAACTGACTTCATCTGCACTAAGAGGAGGCGCCGGCAGCAATTGCCGCACAGAATACATTTACTTCATGATATTCCTGCTCTCTGAAAATGTAGAATGCTAAGATAAATTTTCATGATGAAATGCATTAAACAGGTATTAAACATGCACGGTAGTGCTGCTCCCTCATAGTAGTAGTAGGTGTACGTTCAGTGTAGAGAATTTTATGGCAGGTGTGACAAGGCTCCAAAAACTGGATGTATGAATGGGTATCGCACAGGTTTAACTAAATATTGTGTAAATATTGGGTTCGTGATCTGGTGGTGGAGACACGAACACAGAATTCAATGGATGTTCTTCTAAGCGGGCTTTCTTTATTGCATGCATGATGTCTCTGTCTGACGTACCAAACCCCCAGTTCCTATCCTTCTTTTTTCTTTCTCCACATAACCAATCACCACACGATAAACGTCTTTGTGAAATGAAAACTAGTTATAAACTTAGACCATGGAGTGTTCAGAACTTTAAAAAAAATCTTCGTTATACATGTTTAATTATGCCATCCATTCAGGGTTGCACCCATCCCAGCAAGTATTGTGTGCGAGGCAGGAGCAAATCCTGAATAGGGCACCAGCACATCGTAGGGTGAATATGAGCAATACATACACTAGCAGGGTCAATATAGCATAACAAAATCCCACATCCTACATGACTTTGAAAAAAACTGAAGCATGCCGAGTAAACCCACCAGAAAAAACATGCAAATTCAAGGTAGGGAACACCTGGGACCCCCCTTGCTGCAAACCAGCAGTGCACCCTCCACGCCACCGTGCCCCCACATGATTAATACATACTTTAATGCATTTCATCATGAAAATGATATCAAGTATTTATCTTAGCATTCTAAATGTTCAGGGGGCAGGAATATCATGAAATTGATGTATTCTGTGTGGTGATTGTTGCTTGTGCCTCCTTTTAGTGCAAGAGGAAGTCAGTTTAAGAAGTATGTAGCAATTCACATGGCTTGGGGAACACTTAACACAAAGCACTTAATGTGCTACATAACTTATGTCAGGGTTTGAGAAAATCTAGTAAATATTCATTTTAAGATGAAGTTTAGTTTATGAGGTTCTAATTTAATGACAAATTACGAGAATAAAGTCAACGTGTCAACTTTAATCTCGACATAAGCATCGAGATTAAAATGGAAATGTTGAGAATAAATTCAACATGTCGTCACACTATTACACAGTACCCAGCTACATTACACAGTATTGAAAAAAAAATAAAAGAAGTACAACTTGGCTTGCAGTATTATCCAGTAGTATAGAAACAGTATTCACATATTTGAACATAATGGTCCACATCTGACCTTTTAAAACCAAAGTCTCCAGACAACAGACACAGCTCCTTTTTTCGGCAAAAGTTCTTCCGTGTCATCATGTTCAACTTTATCGTCTGCTACAGCTTCAGTTTCTGAATGTTCTCTGTCCATTTTCACCGTTCAATACCTCCACTAACGCATGTACTCCATTGCATGCGTGTTTAGCGGTACAGCAGAGAAAAAGGTCCCTTCTTAAACAGTTTCCCGCTGCGCCACATTCCGAACATTGTTTAGGCTATTTAAACCAGTGTTGTGGTATAAGAAAAATCAATATCATAACAAAAATAAAAAACACTTTTTGGTATGAACTGGTATATCGCCCAGCACTATCTGAAAGACGTGCATCTACCCCAGATTAAGGGTGAAGTAGATTTGTTAATAGGTACAAATGTCCCTTAAGTCATGGAGCCATGGCAAGTCATACACAGTAAAGGTGAATGCCCTTATGCTGTGAAGACTGTTCTCAGATGGATAGTTAATGGCCTAATAAAGGGGACAGACAATGAAAGACTGCAAAGTTACACAGTCAATCACGTGTCAATAATGGAAATAGAACAAATGTTACTCCAGCAATACAATACAGACTTTCCAGAGCGCAGTTGTGAGAAGAAGGAGGAAATGTCACAGGAAGACATTAAGCTCATGCACATAGCCTTAGAGTCTGCCAAGTTAGTGGATGGACACTATTGCATTAATCTGCCCTTCAAAGATGAAACACTTAAAGTGCCAAACAGTCGTTGCATTGCAGAACAACATGCTATTGGACTCAAAAGAAAACTTACAAAGACTCCAACATTCTATGAGGATTACAAAATTTTCATGAAAGACATTTTAGACAAACGATATGCTATTAAGGAACTCACTGAACATCTGTCACTCAGAGAGGAGAGAGTGTGGTACATCCCTCACCATGGAGTATATTATCCAAAGAAAAATAAAATTAGAGTGGTTTTTGACTGTACGGCTACTTACAGAGGCTTCTCACTAAATGAACAGTTCCTGAGACAACCTGACTTAACTAATACACTCATTGGAGTTCCTACAAGATTCAGAGAGCAGCCAATTGTTCTCATGGCAGATATTAAATCAATGTTTTATCAAGTGAAACTTCCAGATGAAGACACTGATCATCTTCGTGTCCTGTGGTGGCCTGAAGGTAATTAAACAATGGACTACAGGAATACAAAATGACAGTACATCTTTTTGGTGCTACTTCATCATCCAGTTGTGCCTCTTATGCTTTACGAAGAACAGCAGAGGATGCAAGAGGCACAGCTTCTGAAGAAGCAGTTAACACTGTGCTGCACAATTTCTACGTTGATGACTGTTTAAAGATCTTTCAAGCCCTTTGTTTCAAGGGAGGGTTTCATCTTAAAAAATGGATTAGCAATAGCAGAGCAGTCTTGTTGTCCATTCCTGAAGAAAACAGGGCAATTGATCAAAAGGACTTAGACTTAAGCCATGATTTGTGGCCTTAGGTGTTCAATGGTGTACACAGACTGACAGTTTCAAGTTCCAGGTAAAGGTGCAAGATACGCCTGCTACAAGATGAGGTATTCTGTCAGTGGTCAGTTCAATATATGATTTTTGGCACCAGTTATATTGCCTGCTAAACTTATTTTAAGGGAACTGTGCAAAGAGAAATATGCATGGGATGAAGAACTGGAGGTTAAGTATGTCCAGCAATGGAATAAATGGATGGAAGAATTGCAGCTACTTGTGGATTACAATGTAAACAGATGCATTAAACCGACTGAATTTGGTCACATAATGTCTGCACACATGCATCATTTTGGAGATGCTTCAGAAAATGGGTATGGCACTGTTTCTTACCTTCTCCTAACTGATAAAGAACATAAGAGACATTGTTCATTTATAATGGGTAAATCAAGAGTGGCACCACTGAAACCTGTCACTATACCAAGGTTAGAACTTAACAGCTGCAGTGGTAGCAGTTGAAATGGACAAGATGCTAAAACAAGAACTGCAGATTCCCCTGCAAGAGTCTATCTTTTGGATTGACAGCACCACTGTATTAAGGTACATTGCAAATGAAAGTGCACGCTACAAAACTTTTGTTGCTAACAGAGTCACAGTGATAAGGGAGCACTCTCAGCCCTCACAATGGAGGTACGTCACATCTGCACAAAATCCAGCGGAACAGGCATCAAGAGACACAATCTTAGAAAGCTTCATCAAAAGTAAAACATGGATTCAAAGCCCAAATTTCCTGCTACAGCCAGAATACGAATGGCCAAAGAGACCGGATGAAGTGGACTTGCCTATTAATGATGATCTGAAAATCAAAGGATGTGTAGTAAGTTCAACAAGTGCGGAAGTAAAAACTGAGTCAGTAAAGAGACTTATGGACTACTACTCAGAATGGTTAAATTTAAAGAAAGTAGGGTGGTTCCTTAGGTTCAAAGAAATGCTACTGCGTCTGAAAGAAGAGAGAAAGGCATTCCAATATATGGTCAGTCAATCTGGACACAGCCCAGAAAGACAAAAAACACTAATCACAGAACATATGAAGGAATACAAATCAATAATGAAGCTAAAGCCACTGTTTCTGAAAGACTTGTCTAAAGCAGAAAAGGAACTTATTCGCCTCAGTCAATTACAAGCTTACCCAGAGGAGGTTAAAGCCTTACGCAAAAATCACTATGTAAAGAAAAGTAGCAAAATCTACAAACTTGACCCAGTCCTGCAAGATGGAATACTGAGAGTTGGAGGAAGACGGAAGACTCAGCAAATCAGCTATGCCAGAAGAGGCAAAACACCCTGCAGTCATTCACAAGAATTCACATATTGTTACTCTCATTTTGCGACACAGTCACAAAGAACATGGACATTGTGGATGTAACTACATGCTGGCACAGTTACGTCAGAAATATAGGATTCCAAAAGCCAATTCAGCTATTAGAAAGATTATTTCAAAGTGTACTACATGCAGAAGATACAATGCACAAATTTGTGAGCAAAAGATAGCAGATTTACCAGAGGATCATCTACTCCCTGATCAACCACCCTTTACCAATGTCATGGTTGATTATTTTGGTCCCTTCCAAGTAAAAAGAGGGTGAAGCCTAATGAAGAGGTATGGAGTAATTTTAGTACATTTAGAAATTGCGTATACTTTGGACACTTATTCTTGTATCAATGCCATACGCCCAACCTACCTGGAAGGGGGTCTCTTTTTGAACTGCCTTTCCCAAGGTTTCTTCCATTTTTTCCTTACAAGGGTTTTTTTGGGTGTTTTTTTTTTTTAAGTAAGTCAAGGCTGGGGGGCTGTCAAGAGGCAGGGCTTATTAAAGCCCATTAAAGCCTGTTAAAGCTCATTGCGGCTATACAAAAATAAATTGTATTGTATTGTATTGTAAAATCATGTGCTCAGATAATGGAACAAATTTTATTGGTGCGGAAAGAGAGCTATGAGAAGCAGCTAAAAATCTTGACCAAGAAAAGATTTGTAATGCCATGATGAAGAATGAAATCAAATGGATTCTTAATCCAACAATGGCCTCCCACCAATGCGGTGTGTGGGAAAGACAAATCAGAAGCATAAGAAAGGTCCTAAATTCAGTACTCAGCCAACAAAGTCTAGATGATGAACATCTCCACACAATGATGTGTGAAGCAGAACCCAGCCTAAAAAAAGACCCTTCACAAATGTATCAGATGACCCAAATGACCTGGGGGCACTGACACCCAATCACATGCTATTATTCAAGACACAACCCATTCTTCCCCCAGGACTTTCTTACAAAAATTACCAGTATACACAAAGGCATTGGAAACAAACACAATACCTCTCTGATTTGTTTGGGAAAAGATGGACTAAAGAGTATTTACCAATACTTCAAGAACGTCAAAAATAGCTCACACCAAGAAGAAACTTTGAACCAGGTGACATTGTTCTCATTGTAGATGAATCAACACCCCCTAACTCGTGGGTAATGGGTCGAGTCATCAAGACAATGCCAGATACAAAAGGAGCAGTCAGAAGAGTTTGTGTGCAAATCAAAACCAGCACACTGGACAGACCTGTGAACAAACTGTGCCTGCACCAGGATGCAGCAATTAATTGAAATGATTAATTTTACATTTTGCATGCTTAATTTGCATAATTGTGTTTGTGCATTTACAGTAGAATTTAAGTTTACATTTAAGTTTTAAGTTTCATAAGTTTGGTTTAAGTTCATTAAATAGTTAAGGCTCTTACTAAGTAATGTTAAAGTAATTGATTTTTGCCCTTTCATAAACAATTAGGGGCCAGATATGAAAGAGCCATTTGCTAGTTATTTAAGTTATATAAATGTTTGCCTAAATATTAGTGCATAGTCTATGGGAGGTTCCTACAAACCCATAAGTTTAATTGAATTGGTATATTCTAACTATTTCTAGCTTCTATGACTATACATTATACTCAGTTAGTGACCTGCCTTGCCATGAGTAAGGCACTGAGGGCACATGGTTTTAAACCGTGCCTTACGTGCCAAGTAACATGAAAGACAACAGGCTCTATTGAATGTGCAGTGCCGTAGGTTTAAAGTGTACTAAAGAAAAGTAAAGCATCTTTAAGTATAGAAACAACAACAGTTTGACAGGAAAAGCTATGTTTAGGGAAGACACATTTCTTCTAATTTTTTTTTTTGCCTTTTATTTTATCGCAGGTACAATAGTATAGAAGTGAGCCATAAGGTACACAAGAGTTTAAATAAATAAGTAGTTTTTGTTTTGCCTGCTTTATTCATGCATTTTAAAATCTTTGATGCTTAGCATACACTGTACAACTCTAAAAGTGAAGAATATGTCATAATTGCTATGCATGGAATTTGTTTCAATAAAGTTGTTTTTAAGGCACCTTGTTATGTTTCCTCCTTTTTGAATCATTTTATAAGTGGGATGGTTTGGGTAGATGGGTACGGGTGGACTTGTTTATGTGGGGAAATAATGCAGGTATATGTGAGTTGCACCGCCAAAACTTCCAGGCTCCTTGGGAGTGTAATAGACTCTCTCTAAAGTCTTCTTATAATCCTCTCTCAGGGGTCTGTCACTCACGGTTTCTGTATTGTCTATGCCACACTGTGTTCACCTAAGACTAGGATATGTGCTCCACTCATAGGTGAGTACCTTGCTTCCTTAGAGGCTCAGGTCCCAAGGCTGTCCTCATCCACCAGTCAACAGCCAAGATGTCCACTGTCTCTCAAACACCCACGCATTACAGAATAGAGGCCGAAAAACGCTCGCTGACTCGATAATATCATGGGTGTATAGGTAATGCGTAAGGGTGTGGGACTTTCGTCAAATATTCTACTCTGATTGTCAAGAAAACCTGTCAGTTTTATTTTGGTGCTCCATTATACTACTCACACTGGCAGTAATTGTAGGATTGTCTATGTCTATATGATGCACGGTCCACTGGGTGGTGAACCCTGTATAGACAGGCACAACAGGATTGTGGGGGAGTTGGCCTAAATAATAATTCTTTGCATTTATATAGCGCTTTTCTCACTACTCAAAGCGCTCAGCAATTGCAGGTTAAGGGCCTTGCTGAAGGGCCCAACAGAGCAGAGTACCTTTTTGGCATTTACGAGATTCGAACCGGCAACCTTCCGATTGCCTGGGCATATCCCTAGCCTCAGAGCCACCACTCTGTCCTAAATGGAAGCTTGTGATGCTTGTCTAGGATTCAAGATAATGAAAATCAGGAATTGGCAGGAATGTTTCTGAGACTTGATCCTAGAAGGGAGGTAAAGCTATGTCACATCCAGAAACCTACTGAGTACAGAGTTATGGGTGAGCTGGGACAAATACTTAATTGAAAAGAGTAAGAAAAGCTATTGTCAAGGGTATAAAAGCTACCAAGTAAAAAAATGAACTTCAACAGTTGGGAGGTTGGCATTATTTTATAATTAGTGTTTAATTAGTGTTTCATAATTAGTAGTGTTTTACCTTTTGTAGAACATGTTGAATAGGTGTTTTTGATTCATTATTATTTTAATAACATTACTAATTGTTAATTTCATTTTGCCTAAAAAATTGTCTCAATTTTTTTTTATAATTTCTGACAGAGAGCAGTGCAATTTTGTGTTCAGTGTTGTTGGTTAACAGATTCATAGTTGCTACCACATGGTCTCTGAAAGTATGGTTCGTGATGTCACGGCAACTGACCATACAAAACACAACTGCACCTTTTCCTCCCTGTTCAAGTTTCTGGATAGCATTCTAAAAAAAAAACGTGTGTGTTAGCTATTTAAAAATTCTTACTAGGGAATCAAGACCTTAAGTTTTTTACAACTTTGATTTTTGTTTTCATGTTGGATGTTGTACGAGGGGTCAAAAAGACTATAAAGCATATATTTCTATATACAATGTAGAGGTTTACATGTTCACACTATTGGTTGATCAGTGTTTACTATTGGTTTACATATGTACAATACTGGATTCACCCAGATGAAACTCTATTGGTTTGTGTGTGAAATATACTGGTTTGTTTATGTACCCCAAAACAGTACATTACATTTATTTAGCTGACACCTTTATCCAAAGCAACTTAAAGCATTTGAAATGCAATTGGTTACATTTCTTTTTCAATTGGAGCAAAGTCAGGTGAAATGACTTGATTGGGGTCACACAGTGTCATTGGTGGGATTTGAACCCACAACCTCAGGGTTAGAGGTCCAAAGCTTTAACCACTGTGCTACTCTTCTGGTTTATGCCTTAGCCATATTTATTTGGTTTATGTGCATTTGTTATTTACTTGTTAGTGAACTGCATTGGTTTGCATTCATATGCTGTTGGTTGAACATATGCCGTCGGTTTATATATCAGCTGCATTGGCTTGCGTTCATATCCTTCTGGTTTGTGTACACATAGCAATGGTTATTTGTATGCACTATTGTTATGCTAGTAAAATGGAATTACAGAGTTTTGTACATACAGTTTACAAAACTTAGAGTATTAAGCACTTTCGCTGATGGCTAATTGTTCTAGAATTTCATTCACATTGTAGTGCATGCTGTATTTTGTATAGTTTATATCCCTGTTGCACATTTACTGTATTCATTTTGATATTTATAGTAAGCCTATACATTTTTTTCTAAATTAAAACATATGACTACTTCATTGGAAGGGAGAGCAATTACCGTTTGTCTTGTACATGTAGGACTACTACCGTGATTTCTGTCACCTGAGTTGTATGATGCCTTGGTCAGTGGACCAGAAAATGTTAAATGTGAGTTTAAGAACATTGATGTTGAATTAATAAGGTCAAAACAGCAAAAAGTAATTATATTTAAATTGTTATTTTTTTTATTTAATAAAAAATGTATTATAAATTATGACCAATCATCTCACATTATGTCCTTAACATCTAAAACACAATACTGCTCTTGTCTCTAGTAAATCATGCTCCACGAGAAACTGTATGTAATTATCAACCATAAAGTAGTGTCCTTTCCAAAAATAACTTTGGCATGAGAATAATCTAACATATTAAAAATCTGTGAGGGGGAAAAAGGCATCACAAAAGGACACTTTAGTCCAAGGTGGGAGTAATTAATCAATTTTAGAGGATAGATTGGCTACTTAATCAGTAAATGTTTAAAATCTGTTGTATAACTTTCCCAAATTTACATTGTGATTCTTAATATGCTTCAGATTTAAGTGGCAAAACCTCAGATGAAGTCACTGAAACAGTTTCAGTCTTTATGTTTCAAGATTTTTTGGGTTTAGCAAGGTGCTTGCATGCAATGATTTCTGTTGAATGTTCTAAACAAATTCTTGAAGAAGCTAAAATCATTATTGTTGGGTGCACAAGAGGAGTATTTGAAAGGTACAGTATGCATAGGTTAATGGGAGATATTATCATCTTTCATTATCTCAAATGTTAGCACAACAGAATATTGTTAAAATTTGACATTTCTAGTAGCATAACGGTGAACTAATTTTAATATGTTTATATAACTTTGTCATCATTTACTATTACTTTAAACACATTTGAAAACTGACATTCCTATTAATTAAGATTAGAACCAGCAATCTTATTTTAAGAAATGATTACAATGTGATTACTACAAAGTGTTTAAATAGAAATTAGTAAAACTTCACAGATGAAAAAGAAAGTGAGAATATCATCTTTGCTATAGAGGGATTTGTTTGCAACATTTCAAAATACTTAACGTTATAGTGCTGTAAAATATATTATTTACTTTTCACAATTCAAACTGGGTCTTTGTACTAGGTATTTTAAACAACCTTATGCACACTCAAGAAATGGACAAGATGTATTCTATCAATTTGGAGTGTGAAGGTAGCAATAAGCGATAGTTACAGACAAAAATCAAATAATGGTGCCAAGATTACCTAATAAATTCAAAAGGTTTGTTTTTCCCATGGACTACATAAGTGTATGAATCTTTCTGTTAGGTGGTAGTGGTGGTAGTGATTGTTGCTTTGCTGTTGCTGAACTGCTGCAATTTTTTTTTTTTTGGTATTCTATTTTAATCCCATTCGATTAATACTATTATTACTATTAGCAATACAGTGTATCTTTTATAGAACATTAGAACACTCTAGACGAGAACAGGCCATTCAGCCCAACAAAGCTCGCCAGTAATATCCACTTATTTCTTCCAAGAAAACATCAAGTCGAGTTTTAAAAGACCCTAACATCTTACTGTCTACCACATTACTTGGTAGTTTATTCCAAGTTTCTATCGTTCTTTGTGTAAAGAAAAACTTCCTAATGTTTGTGTGAAATTTACCCTTAACAAGTTTCCAACTGTGTCCCCGTGTTCTTGATGAACTCATTTTAACATAACAGTCTCGATCCACTGCACTAATTCCCTTCATAATTTTAAACACTTCAATCATGTCACCTCTTAATCTTCTTTTGCTTAAACTGTAAAGGCTCAGCTCTTTTAACCTTTCCTCATAATTCAACCCCTGTAGCCCTGGAATCAGCCTAGTCGCTCTTCTCTGGACCTTTTCTAGTGCTGCTATGTCCTTTTTGTAGCCTGGAGACCAAAACCGCACACAGTACTCAAGATGAGGCCTTACCAGTGCATTATAAAGGTTGAGCATAACCTCCTTGGACTTGTACTCCACATATCGTGCTATATATCCTAACATTCTGTTAGCCTTCTTAATGGCTTCTGAACACTGTCGGGAAGTCGATAGTTTAGAGTCCACTATGACTCCTAAATCCTTCTCATAAGGTGTACTCTCGATTTTCCGACCACCCATTGTGTACTCAAACCTAACATTTTTACTTCCAATGTGTAATATTTTACATTTACTGACATTAAATTTCATCTGCCACAAATCTGCCCAAGCCTGTATGCTATCCAAGTCTTTCTGTAATGATATAATGGATTACAAATTATCTGCTAATCCACCTATCTTGGTATCATCTGCAAACTTAACCAGCTTGTTACTTATATTCCTATCTAAATCATTTATATATATTAAAAATAGCAGCGGCCCTAGCACTGACCCCTGTGGAACACCACTCTTAACATCGACCAGTTCTGATGAGGTTCCTCGCACCATCACCCTCTGCTTCCTTTGTCTGAGCCAATTCTGCACCCATCTACAAACATCACCCTGAACTCCCACCTCTTTTAATTTGATGCTCAACCTCTCATGTTGCACCTTATCAAATGCTTTCTGAAAGTCCAGATAAATAATATCATAAGCTCCACTTTGATCGTATCCTTTTGTTGCCTCCTCATAGAATTCCAGCATGTTAGTAAAACACAACCTCCCTCTTCTGAACCCATGCTGACTGCTTAGAATAACTCCTGTCCTTGCCAGGTGTTGCTTGATCTTATCGTTAATAATTCCTTCCATTAATTTTCCTGTGATGCATGTTAAACTTACTGGCATGTTAAACTTACTGAAATAGCATCCGCTATTTCACTGTCTGTATCTTTTAATTCCCCTTTACTATTTCTGATGCACTTGACCTCCTCCTTGACTGTTCTTTTACTACTAAAATACTGAAAGAACCTCTTAGGGTCTTCTTTCACCTTATCTGCTATATTCCTCTCCAACTGTCTTTTAGCCTTCCTGATATCCTTCTTAATGGTTGCCCTCATGTTCTCATATGCTCTACAATTCACTTTGCAGTCATTAGTCTTATATGCCTTATAAAGCAGTTTTTTCCTTTGCAACTTCTTTTTTAAATCTTTATTAATCCACCGTGGAGTTTTTTTTAGTTTCCTATTAATTTCCAAATTTAGGTATGTATCTGTCCTGCATTACATGTAAAACATATGCTCTTTGACTGTCTCGACACTTAAAAGCTTATCCCAGTGTATCCTACTTAGACTTTGTCGCATCTGCTCAAAATTAGCCCTACCAAAGTTCAACTTAACAATTTTAGTCTTTGCATCTGCACTCTTACAAAATACTGAGAATTGTATTACATTATGGTCACTTGACCCTAGTGGTTCAATCACCTCTACACCCTCAATTCTATCCTGATTATTACAAAATACTAAATCCAGACAGGCTTCACCCCGTGTTGGTGCTTTAACATGCTGTGTTAAAAAACAGTCATTGATTACTTCTAAAAACTCCTGCTCTTGTACTCCGCCATCTGTAAGGTTATCCCAGTTAATATTTGGATAATTAAAGTCCCCCATGAGTATAATATCTCCCTGTAAACTTGCCTTTTTGATATTACTAAAAAGATGTATGTTGAAATTACTGTCTGAATTGGGTGGTCTATAACACACTCCTAAAATAAGACCTCTTTCCCTAACATTTTCCAGGTGAAGCCACATGTCCTCACTATGATGGGGCTCATCATCCAACTGAAGAAGACTTACATTTAAATCCTGCTTGGCATAAACAGCAACCCCACCTCCTTTTCTGTTCTGTCTGTCCTTCCTAAAAAATGTGTATCGCTCTATGTTACACTCATCCCCATCTTTGTTATTTAGCCAGGTTTCCGTTATTGCTATAATATCATAATTATGCGCTGCTACATATAACTCCAACTCACTTACCCTATTTTTGATACTTCTAGCATTAAGGCAAGCTATTTTTAATGTATTACTCCTTCTACATTTAAATGTTTGCTTAGAATTTACATTACTATGCATTCTTGTTTCTACACCATTGTTTGTTCTTCCATGTATAGATCTAAACCTGGCCTGTCCTAAACTCCCTGCCCCCCCATTCCCTAGTTTAAACAATCCTCGACTAGCCTACACATACGTCTCCCCAATACATGGGTGCCCCTTCAGTTCAGATGTAACCCGTCACGGCGGAACAGGTCCCATCTGTTCCAAAAGGAGTCCCAATGCCCCATAAACCTATACCCTTCTACCCTGCACCAAGATTTGAGCCACACGTTAAGCCTTCTAATCTCCTCAATCTTACCTGGACTGGCGCATGGCACAGGCAGAACTTCGGAGAAGACTACCTTGTCAGTTCTGCTCTTCAGCTTAGCACCTAACTCTTTGAATTTGGATCACAGAACTGACAGACTACCCTTATGTATGTCATTTGTTCCAACATGTACAATGACAACTGGATCCACCCCCGCTCTGGCCAAGAGCCTAGCCACCCTTCCAGGGAGGTCCCCCACCTGTGTTCCCGGAAGGCAACACACCGTGCGAGACTCTCTCTCTCTCTGGAGCACACCTGTGCTTCAATCCCCCTAATGATTGAGTCCCCAACTATCACTACCTCTCTCTTTTTGGGAACTGGAGGCAGTGTAATAGGAAGTACTGCTGCCTCATGGTTTCAGTGTACCAGGTTTTAATTTAGTGAGTGTCTACTCATGGGGTTGCATGTTCTCCCTCCCAGTGTCACAAAATCACAAAATTAATGATATTAGAAATAATGTAGTACATCCACCCAATACTGATCCTATTAAACCCTGGTATTCCATTTTAAGCAAATTAAATTCTTTCACCAGGATAGATTTACCTGATTTATATATAATCATTTCTCAACTGAGACCATCCACCTGCGCTCTTGACCCAATACCAACAAGTCATAGTAAATTCATTATTAGATATGGGGGTCTTCCCAAACTGTCTTAAGACTGATGTTGTTAAACCCCTGCTCAAGAAAACTAATCTTGACTCCTCTGTTTTTGAAAATTTTAGACCTTTTTATAATCTACCTTTCTTAAGTAAAATCCTAGAAAAGGCAGTCATTACACATTAAATGATCACTTGAATAAAAATTCTATTCTTGAAATGTTTCAGTCAGGTTTTAGAACAAATCACAGTATAGAAACTGTACTCGTCAAAGTAGTAAATGACTTGCGGGTAAATGCAGACAGAGGCTGTTTACATTAAAATGTCTGCTAATACTCTGAAAAAATGTTTATAATGAAAGTTTTATTCTAATTAAAATCACAACACTTTTAAGATCCATCCATCATCCAACCTGCTGAATCCGAACACAGGGTCACGGGGGTCTGCTGGAGCCAATCTCAGCCAACACAGGGCACAAGGCAGGAACCAATCCCGGGCAGGGTGCCAACCCACCACAGGACACACACACAAACACGCCCACACACTAGGGACAATTTAGAATTGCCAATCCACCTAACCTGCATGTCTTTGGATTGTGGGAGGAAACCGGAGTGCCCGGAGGAAACCCACGCAGGCACGGGGAGAACATGCAAACTCCACGCAGGGAGGACACGGGAGGCGAACCCAGGTCCCCCAACTGCGAGGCAGCAGCGCTACTCACTGCGCCACCGTGCCGCCCCACTTTTAAGATACAATTGCAAAATTGTATTTTTTGTATTAGTAAGAAAATTCAAAAAACGTTTATCATGGGTACCATTACATGGTAGTAAAGATATTGCAAACATTGTATTAGACAGTATTGATTTGAAAATTTACAGATACAGTATAATGGTGATATTGTTTTAAGTAAAAAAAAAATTTTTTTAAATGTGTATTTTCATTTTTATGCACTTGCATGCACGATTAAAATTTAGTGTTGATATGCAGATCTATTGCTTTACATGGAAGGAAAGGCTGGTTTATTCTGCCATTCTGCCAGAAAGATGTAGTTCTGCATTACAGTTTACTCTGGGAAGTACTGAGCAATGTTTTTTTACAGAGTAGAGATATAATTAATCAGTTAGGTGTAGGAAATAAAAGACAAAGAGTAGATGACAAAGTAGAACATTGTAAACAATTCAAAAACGTTGGAGCAATAAACATGCAGAGCAGGTTAGGGATAATGGAAGTATGAAAATTCGAAAGACTTAAAAAAATGATAGTAAAGATCGCATTAGCACAAACAAACAGAAATTATTACTTGGAGAAATAATGGAACAGCAAAAAGAGATCGAATATATTGTTCAGATTTAAACTTTAAGTCTAATCCGTGTTGCCATCAGGGAAAAGTAGTGTCTCTTCCCAATGAAGAGGCGTATCCGCGAGAATTAAAAGTTTTGTTGTTTGGGAGCAGAAGAGATGCAAAGTTGCTGGTGTGTAGCACAGGCAGGGGGGTTGACGAGCAAAGAAAGCCCCCTAGTATTCTTTAATATTCAAGAAATTATTAATTCCATGACTATGATCATCATGAAGGAGGTTAACCAGTTGGTGCAAGTGCTTAACCTGTACAGGAGATACAGTGAAAATATTTTCAGGAGCAACGTTTTCTTTCTCAAGTGTATAACTGTGTAAATGAGTAACAACCGACATATTCTTAGCTGTTTACTCTGTCACCCTCAGACGAGAAACCTGGTGGTTAAAAAATATTTTCTATGCTTAAAGTATGGTTGTTCCACTGATTAAAACTTCAGTCAAAGCTACTTTAAATCAAGGAATATATAAGTAGAGTAAACAATAAATAACAAGTTCTGAGTTTTTGTAAAGAACAAGATCAACTTCTATAAATAAAAACATGCCTTTAAAACGTCACTGCTCTATTCCGTTCTGTCCAAAATGCTCAATTCTGTCATAATGCATTTTGCGTCCAACAATAAAGCTTCAAACATGAGATCCTCTATCACTGATCATTTATCTTACCACCAGCACATTGTCAAAACATGTGTCTTCTCAAACCCTTAAAGGCAAGCCAAAATTCCTCACACCTTCTTGAAAAAATGAAAGTACCGTTGTTGCAGAATTGTTTTTAGAACAAATCCCAAAATATTATGCAGCTGGCTGAGAATGGCAAAGGCTTGATTTTCAATAGAAAATGAGAGAAGGACTTTAGAATTACAAAACATAACAGAAGATAATCACAAAGATAATGATCAATTCTTTTAAGTTAGGATGCATCATTCCTGTACAGTCTTTTCTTTCATAATAATATATTTCCAATTATTTGCCTTTTGACTTTCCCAAATGCCAATTTATTGTGTTACCTCAAAAATCTCAAAACAGCAGGAGATGGAAGCTCAGCTCCAAATAAATAGTTTCCATTTAATTTCAGGCTTAGACGCAAATATGCTTAAACAGTAATGTTTACTACTCAGCCCTTTCATAATTTATTGTAGTGGAAATGTTGAGCAGTTCTAAAGTACCTGCTCCTCTTTATGTTTGAAAATGGCTATACCAGCCATAGAGTTCTTTTTTCTTGCCCTTCCTATTCCACTGAAAATCAAGCAATATAGTTTGAACGCAGAACCAATATAGTTCATACACAAAGCTACAAAAGGGGGCATAAACCATTATGTTTTGTGGGCAAAATGAATATAGTACATGCGTAAAACCAGCATGTTAAACTCGCAAAAATGACATGGTACTGGCATTGAATTGATCTAGTGCAGTGTTCTTCAACCTGTGATCCGCGGACCGCTGCCGATCCGCAGAAAATTCCTGCTGGTCCGCGAAAAATTTCGACCGAATCATGTAGATGCACAGTTCTCTTCACAAGTATATAGCACATTTTTTTAGTCGACGCACAAGCTAACTTTTGTCCGAACCATGATTTATTTAAATATTTACTAGCCCCAATACAATGCCTCTCGCGGCTATTTTTCATACTACTTTAGATCGTGTTTCCAGATTTCGCAGTGCATTTGAGACTTCTCTAAGGCACTGGTCTCCAATAAATGCCATCAACTGCGCCGTGTCAGATGCATGGCTGCTGAATGTCAGTATAGCGTCCACTCGTCTGCTGATAACACGTCACACAATTCTTATTTTATTGCTCGTACGTATTGTTTTTTAATATTTTGTTATAGTATTTCAGAAAACAGGCTATTTCTTTCATAAAATTTTTATTTTTATTTAATTTTTAATTTGTAGAGCCTACAAAATGGAGACAAAAAAAGTCAAACAGCAAAATCTTTTAATGTTCTTTAGTAGAGGCAAGGACAATATTCAGGAGAAAATTAGTGATGGTGCTGAAAGAATGCCACGTACTAGTGCTTCAAATTTAGGAGAAACACAGAAAAATAAATACGTTGATACTTTGGAATGTGAAATACAAACCAAAAAGAGAAAAGGAAACTATGTTAGGCATTATGATAAAGAGTATTTAAAGCTTGGTTTCATTGTAGCCCCTGGCAATGAACTATCGCCATGGCCTTTGTGTGTAGTATGTTCCGAAATTCTGTCAAATGAAGCTATGAAACCTTCCAAACTTGCTCGTCATTTGCATTTGAAACATAGAGATTTTACTGATAAGCCACTGAACTTTTTTGAAAGATTATGTGACCAGATAAAAATGCAGAAAAGTCAAATGAAAATGATGATGACTAGTGACATGTCGCTGCTTCACGCATCTTATTTAGTTGCGCTTCGAATAGCTAAATTGAAAAAAACACTTACTATTGGTGAGGAGTTAGTAAAGCCTTGCATCTTAGATGTCGTACGAGAAATTTTAGGTCCTCAAGCTGCTGTAAAACTAGAGGCCATACCATTTTCAGACACCACCATTATGAGAAGAATTGTTGAGATGGCCACCGATATTGAAAATCAAGTTGTAGAGGGGATAAAGAAATCAAGATATTTTGCGATTCAACCTGATGAATCAACTGACGTGAGCAATCATGCTATCCTACTTTGCTTCGTGAGGTATAGTGAAGATGAAGACATAAGGGAAGAACTTCTTTGTTGTCTCGACTTACCTGGGCAAACCACTGGTTCAGAAATATTTAATGCTCTTGATGAGTATTTTCAAGCGCAGGGCTTAGACTGGAGCAAATGCGTTGGAGTGTGTACTGACAGTGCTGCGAGCATGACTGGATGTCGCTCAGGAGTAGTTGCGAAAATAAAAGAAGTCACGCACCCTGAAGTTTTGTCCACTCACTGTATGATCCACCGAGAGCACATAGCTGCAAAGAAGCTTTCTACTGAAGTAAACACTGTGATGAATGACGCGGTGAAGATTATTAATGAAATTTGTAGTCGAGCTATGAACTCAAGGATCTTCATGACACTATGTGAAAGCATGGATTCACACCACCAACATCCCCTTCTCCATGCAGAAGTGATGTGGTTATCGAGAGGAAGGGTACTTTTGCGCCTTTTCGAACTGAGGGAAGAAATAAAGCAGTTTTTGCAAGAGCGAAAATCTGAACTGGAGCCTTTGTTGAATGAAGAATGGCTGGCAAAGCTTGCTTACATGACGAACATATTCAGTCTGCTCAGTGAAGTTAATATTTCTTTGCAGGGGTCATATACAAATATTTTTACTTTAAGAAATAAAATGGATGTGTTCAAAAAGAAGCTAGCTCTTTGGAATAGTCGCTTACAAGAGGAAGATACAGAAATGTTTCCTCTTTTGGAAGAATTTTTGATTGCTGCTGATGTCAACCAGAAAGTCATATTCAACATAATAAGTCAACATTTAAGAGCATTAGCTGAAAATTTTAATAATTATTTCCCTGAAAATGGGGAGCCTCGTAAAGGTAACCTCTGGATTAATAATCCATTCTTGGAAGATATAAAGTCATGTGCACTTGATCCTCGTGAAAAAGAAAAGCTGATCAAGTTTCCTTCTGATGTTACTCTGGTGTCCAGACATAAAATGCAATCATTGCCTCAATTTTGGAGATCGCTAGAAAAAGAATATCCATCTTTGAGTTATAAAGCTATCAAATTATTGGTCATTTTTTCGACTTCCTATTTGTGCGAAAAGACTTTTTCAGCCATGTCAATAATAAAAACCAAACAGAGAAATCGAATGGATGTTAATGCAGTGCTTCATCTCTCAGAAACAACTCTGTAGCCACGTACAGTATATCAAATTTTCTAACAAAGAAGCAGCAGCAGATGTCGCACTAAAAAAATTGTACTTCTATAACTGTATAACATATACTTATATAATAATAAAATACTATCTATCTATATTGGTTTTTATTTGTGTCATAGCTTTCAGCCAGTCCGCAAAATATTTATCCTATTTTCACCAGATGCAAAAAGGTTGAAGAACACTGATCTAGTGCATACATAAAACAAATAGAGTACATATACAAAATCCCAATATTGCCCAAATGAAACCTGTATAAGACATGCATGAAACCAATATAGTGCATACACAAAACCAGCACTATATAGACGTAGGGCAATGAAGTACACTCACAAACTAATAACAAATCCTTGTGAACCTGTAATACACATTAAAAGCAACACAGATAATATGCAAACCAGTAGTGTACATATAGAAACCAATACATTTCACACAGAAATAAACCAATATAGATCATATGAATGAAACCAGTATTGTACATGTGCAAACCAATAAAGTATGCAGAAAATTGAAACTAAACAGTCATAAATCAATAGTGTGAACATGTAACCTCTCATACTTTAGTGGTTGACGTTTGACTTTTGGTTTTGACTTTGGCCATTTTTTGACTTTGATAACTCTTCCTGTCCAGGTGTTGTTTTTTTCTAGTCTGCTGTTTCAAGCCAGGCAGAACCAAGAATACTATGTACATTTACTCTGGTAATGGGTGTTCTCAGGCTCACAGTTTAGTGTGACAGATAGGAGGAATCTGTTTGACGCTATGGTATCTTCAGAATCTAAGATGGATATCATGGGGCATTTTTTGATGCTTTTGTAAATAATGCAACTACATAACTTCTGAAGGGATGAGACGTAGATACTTTGAGGAACAGTTTTAAGGTGAACAATTGAAGCCTTCTCCTGTACATCTCTGAGAATGTCACTCACGACTTTGTTCATTATCAATAAAAGTGACGTTTACCTCAGCATCAGAATTCTATTCTTACTTGAAAAGTCACTAAATATGATTTGAGGCACTTTCAATAAGATGAGTAGTTGAGTTTGTTCAAGTACCCCATCCCCTCACTTCTGAGAGGATATAATAGCATTTTAGTAAAACAGAACTCAATAATAGGTAAGAACAGCACCACCCTTATCAAACTGGAGTCCTAAGCAAAATCTTCTTCTTGGGCTCCTTCTTCTCCCCTCCCTCACCCCACTACATTGGTATTTTTTATATGAGTTTTAATTTGAACAATAAACAGATAAAGAAATAATAAACAAAGAAACACTATTCACAAACTCAGTTATAACATTTTGATTTGTTTCCTTTATAAATAAAGGCCTAATTAGTAATAAAAAAAATAATAATAATAGGGTATCAATGTTACTTGATATAGCAAACAGTATTGCTTGTGACATGATACAACAACAAAAACAATTTTAATACTACTACTAAAAAAATAATAATAAATAAAACTGCTACTACTACTACTAATAGTAATAAAAATACTACTACTAATAAAAATAAAATATAATACTAACACTACTACTACTACTAATGATAATAAAATAAAAACTATTAATACTATTTCTGAACATTCCAAACAAGCTTACTTAGTGCAGCAAATATAGGGTCAAAATTAAGCTGAATATTTAGATTTTTAAAAAATAAACATTAGAACATTAGATCTATCTAGACGTTAATAGACCATTCAGCCCAACAAAGCTTGCCAGTCCTATGCACTTCATTCTACTCAAAAAGCATCAAGCCTAATTTTGAAAGTCCCTAAAGTTTTACTGTCTACCATGTTACTTGGTAGCTTATTCCAAGTGTCTATGGTTCTCTGTGTAAAGAAAAACATCTGAATGTTTGTGTGAAATTTTCCCTTAACAAGTTTCGACACCTGTGTCGCCTTATTCTTGATGAACTCATTTTAAAATAACAGTCTCGGTCCACTCTACTAATTCCCTTCATAATTTTAAACACTTCAACCACGTCACCTTCTTTTGTGTAAACTGAAAAGGCACAGCTTTTTTAACTTTTCTTCATAATCTATCCCATGTAGCACTGGAATGAGCCTAGTCAGTCTTCTCTGGACCTTTCCTAGTGCTGCTATGTCCTTTTTGTAGCCTGAGGCTAAAACTTTACACAGTAGATGAGGCTTCACCAGTGTATTATAAAGCTTGAGCATATCCTCATTGGAATTGTACTCTACACACTATGCTATATAACCTAACATTCTGTTAGCATTCTTAAAGGCTTTTGAACAGTGCCTGAAAGTTGATAGTGTAGAGTCCACTACAGCTCCTAAATACTTGTCATAAGGTGTACTCTTGATTTTCAGACCTCTCATTGTGTATTCAAACCTTTTTACTTCCTATGTGTAATACTTTATATTTACTGACATTAAACTTCATCTGTCACAAATCTGCCCAAACCTGTATGCTGTCCAAGTCGCTCTGTAATGATTAAACAGATTCCAGATTTTCTGCCAATCCACCTATCTTGGGAATCAACTGCAAACTTGACCAATTTGTCACTTACATTCCTATCCAAATCATTTATGTATATTAAAAATAGCAGTGGCCCTAGCACTGATCCCTGTGGAACACCACTCTTAACATCAGACAATTCTGATAAGGTTCCTCGCACCATCACTCTCTGCTTAGTGTGACTGAGCCAATTCTGCACCCATCTAAAAACATCACCCTGAACTCCAACTTCTTTTAGTTTGATACCCAACCTCTCATTTGGCTCCTTGTCATATGCTTTCCAAAATTCCAGATAAATAATATCATAAGCGCAACATATACCCTTTTGTTACTTCCTCATTGAATTCCAGCATGTTTAGTAAAACATGACCTCCCTCTTCTGAACATATTTCAACTGTTCAGTAAAACTCCAGTTCTTACCATGTGTAGCTAAATCTTATCCTTAATAATTCCTTCCTTTAATTTTCCTTTGACTCACATTAAGCTCACTGGCCTATAGTTGCTTGGATCTGCCTGATCAAGCTTTTCATATAATGGAGTAATATTTGCCATTTTCCAGTCCTTCGGAATTTCCCCAGTGTGCAGTGACTTCCTAAAAATATGTGTCAATATATGTATCATATATGTTCTTTTTAACCTCCTTAAGAACTTGAGGGTAAATATTATATTGTCCTGGAGATTTGTTTGATTTCATTTTATTTATTCTAAACAGTACTTCTCCCTCCACAATTTACAAATCAATGAGTATCTCCTTAGTAGTCCCATTTTTTGCTGGGAGGTTATCTACTTCCTCAGTTGTGACCTCAGACAAATGTTTATTTAGAGCATCAACTATTTCACTGTCTCTATTTTTTAATTCCCCTTTACTATTCCTGATGCACTTCAACTCTTCTTTGACTGTTCTTTTAATACTAGTTTACTGAAAGAATCTCTTCAGGTCATCTTTTGCCTTATCTGCTATATTCCTCTTCAAGTGTCTTTTAGCCTCCCTAATATCCTTCTTAATGGTTGCTGTTATGTTCTCATATGCCCTACGATTCACATTGGAGTTATTGGTCTTCTACGCCTTATGCAGCTGGTTTTTCCTTTGCAGCTTCTTTTTTAACTCTGTATTAACCCACTGCAGAGTTTTTTTTCAAATTTCTTATTAATTCCAAATTTAGGTATGTTCCTTTCCTGCTTTACATGTAAAACATTTTTAAACCTGTTCCACTGCTCCTCAACTGTCTCCACACTTAAAAGCTTATCCCACTCTATCCTCCTTAAACATTGCGGCATTTGCTCAAAATTTGCCCTAACAAAGTTAAATGTAACAGTCTTTGCATTTGCACTCTTACAAAACACTGAGAGTTGTATTATATTATGGTTACTTGACCCTAGTGATTCAATCACCTCTACACCCTGTGAAAGGATAAGACTTGACACACTCAAAAAGGTTTGGGGCAGCCACCCATATAATTTCCCTGGCTGCAAAAGGCTTTTAAAGGAACAGAGATATTCACATGACTGAATCCAAAACAGAACTGGTGAGGGTTTGCAAAGATGGCGGCTTTAAAGGATCAGACCGGAAGTGATGTGTAGGAACCAAAAGTGACGTATGGGGAACCGGAAGTGATGTTCTACTGACTTCAGTATGTGTGCTGGAAGTGATGCACTTCTGGGTGCTGGAACCGGAAGTGATATTATTCTGGGTGCCGGAAGTGATGTCATCAGCTCTGAATCAGACAGGTTTTCCCGAAGGCTGGTCTGTAGAGATAACAGGAGAAGGTTTAGTGCACCCCGTCACCCCCTGGCCTGGCGTGGAATTACCTTTCCTTGGTCCATACAATGTCTTCCTACTCGCACGTATGTGAAATCCTCAATTCTGTCCTGATTATTACAAAAAACAAATCTAGATGGGTGAGCCCAATGTTGGTGCTTTAACATACTGAGTTAAAAAATAGTTACTGATTACTTCTAAAAACTCCTGCTGTTGTGCTCCACTATTTTTAAAGTTATCCCAGTTAATATTTGGATTGTTAAAGTTCCCCATGACTATAATATCCTTCCTGTAAACTTGCCTCTTTAATATTGCTAAAAACATGTGTTGAAATTACTGTCTGCATTGGGTTGTCTGTGACACATGCCTAAAATAAAACCTCTTTCCTTAATGCTTTCCAGGCATTATGTCCTTGTCCTTGAAGCACAATGTCATTGTGAACTTGTGAATTTATTACCTACACTTATAAATCTGTCAAAACTTCATTTTGTCCTTCCAATGACAACTTACAACAATAAGACATTAACTAAATTGGTAATGTTAGATACCAGCTAAACCAACCAAACTACCCACCAATAGGCTATATGCATGTAGTGCTGACGTACTTCCAGTAAAATCTCAGCCAGCTCAGTCGCTGATTTTTGTTTAGTGGTGAGAAAGTCTGAGAAAATGAAGTTTAAGTTTCAGCAAACAGATAGCTCTACAACTGTGTAACTTTATGTCAACAAGGTACTTCTTTTTTATACATTTCCCTCCAATGCGGAAACCCAATCTAAATGGATCATTACTATCCAGAGTGAGCTCTACTGTTAGTCCCCATACCTGAGTATGTAGCCATAAAGAATTTTTGTGATCTATGGTCTGAGACGGGGTGGCAACTGTTAAAGAAGAGAGTGGTTTATGCATTGTCTGAGTGGAACAAAGAAAATTCAGAAATTTCAGAAAATTCAAGACCAAGGGTTTGGGAGAGAAGAAAGCAACCAGTGGAGGATGACACACCATGCAAGGAGGATGTTGATAAAATCCTTGAGGACCACAACTACACTTTGGCTCTGGACCCAGCAGTTGTTGACCTATCACTTTATGAGAACATGTATCTCAGAGAGGAGATCCTCCATCTGAGGAAACAAACTGAGACCCTTACAATGAAGCAGCGGTTTAGCAATCACCATTTTGCTGGCTCAGACAGAGACATTTACTTTTTTCCAAGGTAATATGTCCAGTAGACTCATTTTATTATGTATTATAGCATCGGTGCCAAGTGCCACAATGTATGGATTCTTTGCTTTTTGTGTGGCTCTTTGAGCTCACTCACCATCCTCAAAAGGATTGCTTGCCTTTCACCAATCTAGTTGGAAAAAGCATGTGAGACTTTGCAGAGTTGCTTTTTTAGAGACGCTCCTGCTATTGACGACGTAATACCAGCTCATTCTTTTGGGGACTCATCTCTAACTGATATAACTTGTCCAGCACAATTGCTATTACGCTTACATACATATTCACCTATACCTGAATACATTTTAATGAATAATTATTGCAAATTCTGTTTTTTAAAGAAGCCTAACGTAATCACATATTTACATAGGTACTGTAACATCAGATAATACCTATTAAACATTCAATATGAAAACTATTACACATAATGCTATTATTACTCCAGTAAACTGTTAGCTTTTGTGCAGTGGCAACTGATTGGAAGTTGGACAAATTTAGATTTCTAAACATACCTTTAAGTGAAGCATAAGCTGCTTCTTAATGCTTTGATTTTTTTCTGTACTCCTGGCTGGCGTTGACTTGAAGCCAGGTTTGTGTTCAGTAATGGAAACTTATCACAACAGGTGACTGTCAACGGCAGTAACTTGCCAATTCATGAAACAGCAAATAGCAGCTTTAGGTGGACCCCTCTCCCCATCGGTCCTTCAGTCACGGGCCCCACAGGCAGTGCATTACATGCATATTAAAAGGGACAGCTCTGGGTAAGAAACACTATGAAATCAAATTTGATCTTTTCAGTGACATCTTAGGTCAATGAAGTGACAACACTTGATATACTAAGCTTTGCTTTCTGCTCTTTATTACAAGAAATAGAGACTTCTGTATGTTGTAACACTTCCCTGTTGTTTTGTTTTAGACAGAAAAATGACTGCTTAAAGGTATTTATATAAAAGTAAAAAAGTTTTGAAATAAATGTTTGATTTTATAAATTAACAATAGCACTAAATCCAACATGGCCCTGTATGCAATCCTGTATATTTGGAAAATATGAGATTGATGTCTGGCAATGTTACAGTATGCTGTTTTTCATATTTAATTTAAAGTAAGTATTTTGTATAGTGAATGAAAATTGTTTGTGTAGTTAGAAAAACCTGTTTTTGTGCAAGACAAAATTGTTATGTCTGGAGACATCAACAATATGGGCTTTATCAATTAATGTTTTTATTTCTCTCACAATAACATTAAGATAAATCAATGTTAGTATCCAAGTGTCCCTTACAAAAGGGTTTCTAAATAAAATTCTTTTGGAGTTCACTTTTTATAGTTTTCAGTTTCTAGTTTGAGAAAGGCGAAGGAAATCTGATTCTCTCTCAAATATAGTCCTATCCATGAACCCTCGTTGCCTTATGCTGTCCTGGTTCTCATTTACCCCTGACCTAACCTATATAACACATTTCTCATTTTATCTAGCACTGTAATCGCATCTTGGTTACAGATAGTATTTGCTTCATCTTATATTTTCAATGATAATATGAATTTCAAATAGTTAATATTAGCCCTGAGGAATTACTCTTACTTACATATTTTAAGCAGTGTGATAATATTAAGAAGTCAGAATCTATATTTAAAGTATTCAAAATGGCAGTCAGACTTAAACTGTATAAGGGTATGTACTTGAGAGTTGTATACCAAGGCTAAGAAAAACAATAATGCAGTTACTAACAGCCAATAGCTTAATTGGTAACGGAATATTTCCAATGCCATGCTTAGCATTCATAAGCTTTCAATATTAGGCTGCAATACAGTATATCAGCTGACATCTGTTTTACCTTAAATGATCATCTGATTATAGACAAGTCTGGCTATTAACTGGTGTCACTAATATATATTGTATCATTTATACTGTGTGAAAAGATTATGCAGAAATGTTTTCATTCTCTTTCTCTGACATGAATAGGCATCAACTGCATTTACATGCAGACTGCTGCATGAGCAAGAAATTCCCATGACAAATGCAAATCATTTAGTCAGAATAAGAATTATTTATGGGAAGAGAGTATTAAAATGTTAAAATGTATTGTATACTTGCATACCAAAAAATCTGAAAAAGAAATACATAATAAGATGGAAATAATGTGTAAAGACTGATCTGCAAAGCATCACTGAAGGATTTAAAAAAGTAAATTGGGGTACATCTGCTGTCATCTAAAACCTTCATAAAAAATGTAAGATGAGAATTTCAGAAATATCTTTTTTCTATTAAAATATAGATAGATATTTTAAGACTGAACAATCTCACCTGATTTAGCAAACAAGATAAAGACCCTTACTACCCTTTCACTCCTATTTTCTCCCTTCATTTATATGTTCCTACCATCTACTAACTAAAGTGGTATTTGAAAGCATATTAAACAATTACTGGAGAAAATGACTGTGGTGGGCTGGCGCCCTGCCCGGGGTTTGTTTCCTGCCTTGTGCCCTGTGTTGGCTGGGATTGGCTCCAGCAGACCCCCGTGACCCTGTAATTAGGATATAGCAGGTTGGATAATGGATGGATGGATGGAGAAAATGACACGTGTATTAAAGAACACAAAAGTTCTAAGGAGTATGTCAGAATTCTTAATAGTTTTATGGTTTCCTAAATTGGTCCCTTTAATGGGACTCTGTTAAATATTTTCTTTCATGCCAACGAGTTGTAGACTATTTTTACCAACCCTCTTATTTTTATCTTCTATTAGATTATTCCTTCCTGCATCTTCTCGCTAACTATTAACTACAATGGTAGTTCTTAACATCCTGTAGCAAAATGAAAGCACCATTATTTCAACTTTCAGGTTCATTTTATTTTACATAGGACATAGCATAGCATAAGCATAGCTCATGCTTCTGAAATTCAAGTTTTGCAGTGTTCATACACGGCACACCCTGAATACCTGCCTCTTATTTAAAGATTAGCCTTTGGTGTTATAATTTTAAAAAGAAAAAAAAAACTGATGTTAAAATTTTGGTGAAGAAACACCAATGTAAATTCGGCTGAATTTCTATCTTCCATGTCTTCCAGGATCCCAATAATTCTTATTTTCTTCTTATGCACTAATATTTTGAATCAATAACTTTACACCACATAGCTTGTTTAGTGATTCTTAAAGCATTAAAGCACATACTATATGGCTTTCAAACATCCGTTATTCAAAATTTTCAATAATAAATATTAACATGTTTTAATGACTTCCATTTGGCCACTAGTCTTGTTCATTGTAAGCACCATTTTTGCTTCATATACTCCAGTACAATTGCTTATGTATTGGAAATATTCTCAGAACCAAGTTATCAAGTATTTCCTTGTCATGTCATACATTGTCCTATATTCTGCAATATATTGTGTTTTGACAGTAACAATACCCTGTTTAGGAAGATGGAAAATTAACAATGAATTACAGTGGTTATAAAGCATAATAGTAAAACAGAGCTTTCAGCTGGGCTCGTAGCCCAGGCATAGCAGGTTTTGCTTAGAAATCTTCTGTGATGATAGTGTCAAAGTCTACTACCTTAGATTGTACTTCTCATTACTAGCTGGGTCAGCCTTCGGTCCTCTTCAGTTTAGACTGAGCTTGTATCATAGAAAGTCATCCTAGAAGTATCAAAATGAGGAATCTGCAAATAATAATACAAGAACAAAAGTGATATTGTCTTAAAATTCCATGACTAACATCTATATTGGACCAAAAGAGTTTCAAATATTCATGAGGGTACTGCAATCATTGCATATTTGAAAATGCAGTTAAGGAAAACCCTAACATCAAAAGTGTACATTTCCTGCCTGGCAAATAGTTCCAGACAGCCTTTAGTATTAAGCTCCTGATATTTCAGAATAAACAAAATGTACTGTACTGAGCCACAGAGAAAGGTATATTTTTATAGAAAGGCAATAGGATTAGTATTTTGGATTCACTATCAAGATCAAGTCAAAAGGGTGGGGCTGGACCACGTGTCTGCCTTTTGGGTTGCCAATCGGGATCCCAAGCTGTTTCATTATATGATGGGTACGGAAACATGGTGTATCATGCTCCCCAACCTGACCTGACCTGACTTGACCTAATCAAGATCATAAAATAAGAGCATTTTATTATGGCATGAATCAGTTGGTAGATAAGTCAATAAAACACTATACTCTTATGCATCAAGCTCGGCTAAAAATGATTACTGACAATCAGAAGTTAATGTATTACATGTATCAGATTTTGAAGACCAAACAAAGTATTGTTTGTAAACACTTGGTTCTTTTGTGTATTTTTTGGAGGCTTCTTTAATCTTTAATCTTAATTTTTGTCTTAAAAAGTGTTCTTTACTTAATTGCAGTTTGATGCTTGTAGTTTTAAGTTCATTTTTTTAATCATTTCTTATACCTTACCTTGTGCTTTATTAGTAGTTTTCCTTAATAAAATGAAATTATTTTTTTTCCAAAAAACTCTTGTATTTTTTAAATATTCATAGTAACATTCCTTTTGCCTATTGGTCTCAAATCACTATAAAACAGTTGATATTGGAGGTGTAAATTAGACAGTCTTTGTGTCAGTGCTTGTGCAATTCACCTTGGGCATTGGATCTTGGTCCAAAACATTGTAATGAGGCTAAGGGGTACACCTAGGTCATGTTTTTGTCATTACTTTACATTCTCCTACTTTGTCCCTCCCTGGTATTCTTATCATGTAAATAAAATTCTTATTTTTTGATATAGATCTTGCTTTATTTCTTTTGTTCCAGGCAAGGGCAACATACAGGACTGCCATCATCACACCGGCATTTGTAATGTTAGCATTTTTTACTTGTACTATATTTCTTATTTATCAGGAAACAGTAACTTATCGTTTATCTACTAGCACTTCATATGTCTATTGCCATGAGTAGACCTGTTTTTTGGGCTTAGCCGTGTTACATGTCAATATAGTGACTTGTGAGAGAAAGTAAGAAAAATGAAAAAAACAAGATGATACATAAAAAAACAAACTGAAAATCTGATTTCAGGAACATAAGCAAGAAATTTGTTACTGAGAAGACAAAAGGAGAGGATTAGTTTTATTCCACAAACTCATATAGGGACTAGCCACTCGAGGCAACTTTTTAACTCCTTCACATAAGATTGTCTAAAGACTGAAGTTGTTAAACTCCTGCTCATGAAAAATAATCTGGATTGCTGTGTCATTGATTACTTTGGACACTTTATACACTCGATACACTTTTGATGTTGCCTGCCTTTCTTAATTAAAGTTCTAGAGTTAAATGATTACTTGAACAAACATTCTATTCTCGATAAGTTTCTCTCAGGTTATACAACAAATCATAGCACAGAAATGACACTAGTTAAAGCACTAAATGCAGACACAGGCGGAGTATCTTAACACCATAATAATAATAATAAAAATAATAATGCTTTGCATTTATATAGCGCTTTTCTCACTACTCAAAGTGCTCAGCAATTGCAGGTTAAGGGCCTTGCTCAAGGGCCCAACAGAGCAGAGTCCCTATTGGCATTTACGGGATTCGAACCGGCAACCTTGGTGGGTCTCCCTTGTAGTATATTAAGCTGGTTTCAGTCTTATTTAACAGGTAGAAAATGGTGATTATATTTCAGAGGTGCAGGATATTGTAAACAGTGTACCAGAAGGATCTATTATGGGCCTGCTGTTATTTTCAATCTACATTCTCCCATTAGGCCAGATTATCTCAAAACACAAGGTGACATTTATGTACATGACATGCTGCTTTACTTAGCTATAGCACCTAATGACTCTGATGCTCTGTGCTTTCTGACCCTTGTTTTTTTTAACTGCGTAATAACATTCACAAGCTAAATATGGAAAAAGATTAAATCTTAGTTGTTTGCAAAAATGGAAATAACAGTGGTATTAGAAATAAAATTTATCCCTTAGAAAGTCAAGGCGAGGATAAAGAACATAGTTATAATCATTGACTCTGACCTAAACATTAAATTGCATATTAACCATATTATTAATGCATGGTTTTGTTTTTAGTGAACAAGATTACTGTATTGCACTCCTAATAGGACCACCTATGAAGGATGTCAGTTGGTTGCAATTAGTTCAGATTGCAGCAACAAGAATCTTAACCAGAAAAAGAACATCAAAGCACGTCTTTCCAGTTTTAGCATTATTACATTTTTGACCCATAACTTTTAGAACTGATTTTACTAATGGTAAATATCTATCTATCTATCTATCTATCTATCTATCTAAAGCTTGAAATAATCTTGCTACTGCCAATATTTTGTAGTGCCTATTCACCTTCATTCCAAGTCATAACCTTAGATATTCTTATACAGTATTGGAGTTCTTATTATTATAAGAGCGAAGCATAAAAGAAGTGATGAGGCAGCCTTTTGCTGTTATGCATCAAATATGCAAAGCTAAAACTATGAAACATTAAAAAAAAACCTCCTAAAACCCCCTTTTTTAATTTTGCTTTTTCATAGATACATTTTAGTTGTACTCATATTAGACTATACATGCATAGAATTATTATATTCTTCAGGTATTTACAATTTTTACTAATCTGTAATGTTCTCTGCTTTCTTTTATAGTCCACCACCACATGATTGAGACACTATACAGCCACTTGTGATGCTCAATTGAAGGCGGGTGCCCCAGCTGTCCACAAGATCTACTGCATTGAATCCTCTGGGGCAAAACCTGAAAACAATGTGGAATGACTTAATAACATTTATGTTAAGTAGAATAACTAGTGGCAGCTGTGACGTCCTTTGGACTTAGAATCCATGCAGATTTTCAGATTTTTTTTTTTTTTAGCTTAACTGGAGTTTTGTTTTTTCTGTCCTCCCGGCCATCTAACCTTATCATCATACTGTTCTTTAGTGTCTTAGAATATGATATTACATATAATGACTCTACTTTTGTACTAATTATATATATATATATATTCTGTAAGCACTTTTTGATTTATGTTGTCTTAATTATTATTTTTCTTTTCTTGTAACTACTTTCTTGACATCTTGTAAAGCACTTTGGGCTGCATTCTTTGTATAAAATTTTTATAGAAAATAAAAGTTTTTCTTGTTATTGTTATTAAGTGTGCCTTTTCCCTCCTGTCTCATTTAATTTGAATTTGGTTATGTAGTACATGTGTGCCTTACAGATTTTTAACTAATTTATTTGTAGAGTAATCTTTAAAATAAATAAAATATAACAACAAAAACTAAGCAATATATTATATGCTCTTCTGCTATTAAAAATGGTCATGCTAATGAAACAGGATATTTGAAGTACTACATATCTATCCTTCCAGTGTACCTTTTAATTTAAATGTCCATACTTCTTTAACAGTTAAAGTAACTGCCCTATAATTAACAGTGTCTTTACATAATGTTAAGTAGTTATGAGTACTTATGAATTTAATTATTTATATATACCTTCAAACAAAAAGCTGCCAGTCAAGGTGTGAATAATAATAAAGAAAACTCCATCCATCCATCCATCCATTTTCCAACCCGCTGAATCCGAACACAGGGTCACGGGGGTCTGCTGGAGCCAATCCCAGCCAACACAGGGCACAAGGCAGGAAACAATCCTGGGCAGGGTGCCAACCCACCGCAGGACACACACAAACACACCCACCCACACACCAAGCACACACTAGGGCCAATTTAGAATCACCAATCCACCTAACCTGCATGTCTTTGGACTGTGGGAGGAAACCGGAGCGCCCGGAGGAAACCCACGCAGACACGGGGAGAACATGCAAACTCCATGCAGGGAGGACCCGGGAAGCGAACCCAGGTCCCCAGATCACCCAACTGCAAGGCAGCAGCGCTACCCACTGCGCCACCGTGCCGCCCATTAAAGAAAACTCAGAAAATATTAATCTGACTGTCAGTGTCAAAACAGAATGAACCCATCCCAGCTGGCAGACCAGTCCTTTCTTTTGAAATCTACAGTTCACAATTAGACTTTTCCAGGTGATTGACTCAATCTGCTTTATTATATAAAAGGCTTACTGCAGTTTTGGATTCGATTGAAATGCAATTTCTCCAGTTGATCCCTCATCATAGGTTGTTTTTTTATAAGTGAAAAAGAAGCCATGGGAATTGGTGAGCAATAGCTTGTAAACGTAATAGCAAAAGTGATTTTAAGTATAATTCAAAGAAAAATAGACAAGTAATTCATCTTATGAACAGCAGTGCCTAAAACTATAATGGAAGCAGCATGTGCCAAAATATTGGGGTTTCAGCCCTTGCTTTATATCTTGAGAGCCATGGTTTTTCCTTCACTTCTGGTGGAAATTTACTTTAAAATTTGTGAAAATGCAGAAAAATATTCAACCTCTTTCCGTTATTTTCCTTGTCATAGGAATTAGAAACTGGTATACATATTTCTGATCACAAGGTACAACGAGAAGTACACTTAGTAGCAGAAATTTCCTAATCCTAAACTTCCTAAGAAAAAGACACCTAGCAGCAGAGACTTCCTAAACTTGGTGCACACCATCCACAATTTTTTGTTATGATCTTTCTAGCTATTTTAGGCTATGGTCTTACAATTGTGCCATTATGTAAGTGTTCTATTAACCATGGCTTTTGGGAAAATTAGTATACAGTATTTTGAATCCTAAAAAATGTATAGCATACCCTTATCTATTTACATTAAAGAAAGATTCAAGTGGCAATTTCTTTTTAACTTTGTAATGATGTCTGACCTTCAACAGAGCCTGAAGGGTTATGCCATACCAAAAAGTAACCTCTTAAATAGCAAAAGGTTTGTGAAAGAAAAAATAGTTGGGAAATATTGGTATTGTCCCATTCCCAGTCCTTCCGGGTTTCAGGCATCTCGGTGGGGCAAGATCCCTGGCCGTCTGCCACAATATACAGTGGAACCTCGGGTCACGACCGTAATTCGTTCCAAAACTCTGGTCGCAACATAATTTGGTCGTGACCCGAAGTAATTTCCCCCATAGGATTGTATGTAAATACAATGAATCCATTCCAGACTGTACAAACTATATGTAAATATATTTTTTTAAAGATTTTTAAGGACAAAAATAGTTAATTATACCATAGAATGCACAGTGTAATAGTAAACTAAATGTAAAAACATTGAATAACACGGAGAAAACCTTGAACAGAGAAAACTAACATTGCAAGAGTTCACGCTAAAGCCTTAATAACCGCTGTGAAAAACCTTGAACAGAAAAAACTAACATTGCAAGAGTTCACGCTACAACCTTACGAACCGCTCTCTGTAAACACTTTTTTTTAATGAGTTTTAAGCACAGGGAAAAAATGAACATTTGAAAAATCCTTAATTTATACAAAAACTAACCATAAAGAACCAAGAAAACTAACCTTGCATGAGTCGAGTTCTGGCATGAAGGAAGTGAGCAGGAAGCTGAGTGGAGAGGAGATTACAGTTTTGAGGTAAAGTCCCTCTGTGCGATGCACGTCTGACTGATGTACTGTACAGGGATAGACTGAAGACATGCGGAAAACATTGGCGCGTACAAACCGGAAGGGAAACTGGCTTGTTCGTCACCCGGGTGTGTGGTTGTGAACAGATGCAAAAGTTTGACAAACTTTTTGGTCGTAGCCCGATTTGTACGTGTTCCAAGACGTTCGTGACCTGATATACAGGGGGTCCTGGGGTTATGACACAGTTCCATTCCTCCAGCAGTGATGTAACCCGAATTTTGGTGTAAGTCGAAACACACCCTAGCCTAAGTCACATGCCTATCTTAATACATTTGCAAAATCATAATCTAGAACATAAAAACACAACTAAGCCACAGAAAAAGGAAAAGGACATAAATATACTGTACTGTACGCTGTACTGTAGAAACAGAAAAAATGAGTGTAAAAAAAAATCCTTACCTTTATTCCTTCTCACGTCTCAGTTTTTTTTAAGTTTTTATAGGAGTGAGCGTTGTAAACTCGAAACATTGTATGTCGATACGTTGTAACCCGAGAACCCCCTGTATACATGTATATATATATATATCTATACTAATAAAAGGCAAAGCCCTCACTGACTCACTGACTGACTGACTGACTGACTGACTCATCACTAATTCTCCAACTTCCCGTGTAGGTAGAAGGCTGAAATTTGGCAGGCTCATTCTTTACAGCTTACTTACAAAAGTTAGGCAGGTTTCATTTCGAAATTCTACGCGTAATGGTCATAACTGGAACCTGGTTTTTGTCCATATACTCTAATGTAGAAGGTTGGAGTCACGTATCGCGTCATCACGTATTACGCCTCCTACGTAATCACGTGAAGTGAAAACAAGGAAGAGATTTACAACACGAGTCAAACGCGGGAACGAAGGTAAATGACATTAATTGTTGAGTGTCTTTTAATACTGTGTAATTGTTGAGTGTCTTTTAATACTTTGTAAGCATACATATTAACAGATGTGCAATTAAACGTGTGCATTTACAGGGTGATTTCTCAGGCTTAAAGCTCGAAGTCATCATTCGAGTGAAGGCAGCTTCACAAAAAAAACAGATCCTTAACAAACTGTTATTGGTATATTTTCCCTCAATTTTAAAAGGTATTCTTTTCTTCTTAATAAAAATTTAAAAGCAGAACTTCGCCGGTGCGAACCGCGGGGATTTGAGCGACTGACGCATACAGACATATTCATGAGTGCAGGTACTTCAGAAAGAAAGCACCGTGTAAACCTAGAGTTTAAATTAAGTTCATAGACCTACAAAAGGTTGCCATTGATTTGAGGCAAGATTGCTTTTCTCCTGTACAACTATACGTTGCATTCTCAAGAGTGTGCTTGCACAGCTTGGTCATATTACAACCGGAGTGCTGAACTGACAACGTGATATACAAACAGAACAATCGTAAAAACAGGATTAAATAAAAAGGCTGCTTCCGTTGGCAAAGCAATGAAAAAGGAAGACCTTATATGACATTCGTTTATAAAACAGCGGAGAGGCTGTGTGAAGTCAGTTTCACAACAAAACAGATCCTTAACAAATTGTTATTGGTATATTTTCACTCAATTTAAAAAGGTTTTCTTCTTAATAAAAATTTAAAAGCAGTACTTCGCCGCTGCAAAACACGGGGATGTATATATATAGATAGATAGATAGATAGATAGATAGATAGATAGATAGATAGATAGATAGATAGATAGATAGATAGATAGATAGATAGATAGATAGATAGATAGATAGATAGATAGATAGATAGATAGATAGATATCCATCCATCCATCCAGCCATCCATTTTCCAACCCGCTGAATCCGAACACAGGGTCACGGGGGTCTGCTGGAGCCAATCCCAGCTAACACAGGGCACAAGGCAGGAACCAATCCCGGGCAGGGTGCCAACCCACCGCAGGACACACACAAACACACCCACACACCAAGCACACACTAGGGCCAATTTAGAATCGCCAATAGATAGATAGATAGATAGATAGATAGATAGATAGATAGATAGATAGATAGATAGATATATATATATATATAGATATATGTGTATGTATGTAAATATGTATATATGTGTATATATATGTAGATATGTAAATATGTATATGTATATATATGTGTCTGTATGTGTGTATATATATATATATATATATATATATATATATATACTAATTAATAAAAGGCAAAGCCCTCACTGACTCACTGACTGACTGACTGATTCACTCATCACTAATTGTCCAACTATATACACACACACACATGTATATATACACACACACACATATATATACACACACATATTATATATATATATATATATATATATATATATATATATATATATATATATATATATATATATATATATATATATATATATATATATATATAATATGTGTGTGTGTATATATACATATATAATATATGTGTGTATATGTATATATATGACAGTAACACTCATAACAATGACAACACAATTACATTGACAATCATGTTACGTTATTTTTAAAATGTTTCCTTTACTTTTTCATAACCTCTTTAACACACTACTTCTCCGCTGCGAAGCACGGGTATTTTGCTAGTATATATATATAACTTATTTTATAAGAATGCCTACTTTCAGACTTTCATGAAGTGAAATTAACATTAGCTTCTGGATGACACTGAATGAAATAACAGAAAGAAAGAGTGACAGGGAGCATGGCTTGTTCCAAAATAAAGAAAGTAGGCTCAGAAAACTGCACTTTCAAAGATGAATGGACAAACCAAAATATGTGTTCATTCTTCTTGTGGATAGTACAAAACCAGTTTGTCTCATATGTTCTAAAACCATGGCTTTAGTAAAAAGTAGCAATGTGAAGCGTCACGATTAGAGAAAAGACAGATCGTTTGCGCAAACATATCTGTGGTAGTCCGAAGTGAAGGCACTTAAAATAACCGACCTGAGAGCCTACTATGACAGATCCAGAGTCCTCTCACTTCATTAACAGCCCAGCAGCATGCAAATGAAGGCTCAATTAAAGTAGCATGGATTTTGGGGAAACATTTTCTGATGGCACCTTTGTAAAGAAGTGCACTTAGTTTTATTCAGATTGTTCTGTTTTCTTTTATTTAAAATCTGAATGTGATAGACCTACTTTTTTATTAAACAGAGTTGCTTATTTATTTTATGTTATGTTAAAGATAGTTATTTGTATTCTATTCAAATAAAAGTCCAATTAAATTCAAAGGGTTCACATGTTTTAAATCCTTACTGAAAATTGAAAATAAATATTGTTGAAATCATTTGGTAATTATACTTGTTAATTTTTAATAGTCATTCAATTACTTCACGTATTATAGCATAAACATGAGGTTTGGACACTAATACCTCTATATTTAACTCACTGGTCTGCCAGGTAGCTTACAGTGCTGACTGCCCTAATATTATGACAACATTTTATGAAACAGAAGTATAATGATTATCCATACCCATTTTTCCAGTTTACAGTATCTTCACTAATTTATGGAAAGACCGCAAAATAACCACCCAAGTAATGCACGGTGTCAGTTTTTAAGGAAGATAGCAACTACGGGGCACTACACTGTTATTTCCACAGCACACTAGTTGAAAACACTTGTGTATAATATAATTATCAAGTCATCGACAGCGATTAACAATTGAGTATAGTATTTACTGAGTTTTAACACAAGTTTTAATGTATGCCCATTTAAGAGATGCTTATTCTTTCAATTAAATTAGTCGTCAGCAGTGCATTCAAAGTCAACAGTCGTTTCGATTGTTTTTTACTTGACATGTCTGTGTTACATGTGTAATGTCAATTTGAGAATTAATACATTTGCCTAGTTTTTTTATTTCCTTCTTTTCCATTTGCCTTTTAGGAAGGTATTCAAAGTCATGTTGTACTTGCTCAAGTAGTATTTTGTTAAAAGGTCAGGTCTAAGGTCATTGTTTTCATTTAAACTATGCCATTATTTTTTTTAAATTCCTTTCTGTTGATTCTACATTAATTTTGTGATTCAGTGGGTGTTTACTTTATGATTTATGTATTCATTTTATATTTGCATTTTAATGTTAGATGCAATTAATCACAATTAATTATATACATTTATGCAATTAGTTAATTTTTTGAATTGACTTCCTACCCTATATACAGTGCATCCAGAAAGTATTCACAGTGCATCACTTTTTCCACATTTTGTTATATTACAGCCTTATTCCAAAATGGATTAAATTCATTTTTTTTATATACATATATCCATTGCATTCGTAGTCTGAGTCTCAACGACCTGAATTGTGTTGGTGGTTACATACATACAGTACTGTGCAAAAGTTTTAGGCAGGTGTGAAAAAATGCTGTAAACAAAGAATGCTTTCAAAAATTCCTATGTTCCTATGTTTTCGTGCATACTTGAGTCACTTGGCCTTGTTTCCATGTCGGAGGTATGGCTTTTTAGCTGCAACTCTTCTATGAAGACCACTTCTGCCCAGACTTCTCCGGACAGTAGATGGGTGTAACTGGGTCCCACAGGTTTCTGTCAGTTCTGAGCTGATGGCACTGCTGGACATCTTCTGATTTTGAAGGGTAATAAGCTTGATGTGTCTTTCATCTGCTGCACTAAGTTTCCTTGGCCGACCACTGCGTCTACGATCCTCAACGTTGCCCGTTTCTTTGTGCTTCTTCTAAAGAGCTTGAACAGCACATCTTGAAACCCCAGTCTGCTTTGAAATCTTTGTCTGGGAGAGACCTTGCTGATGCAGTATAACTACCTTGTGTCTTGTTGCTGTGCTCAATCTTGCCATGACATGAAACTGTCTTCCACAACCTCACCTTGGTAGCAGAGTTTGGCTGTTCCTCACTCAGTTTTAAGCCTCCTACACAGCTATTTCTGTTTCAGTTAATGACTGTGTTTCAACCTACATGTGACATTGATGATCATTAGCACCTGTTTGGTATAATTGGTTGATCATACACCTGACTGTAATCCTACAAAATCCCTGACTTTGTGCAAGTGTACTTATAAGAATTGATGCTGGTTTGAAGGCAAAAGGCAGTAACAGCAAATATTGATTTGATTTAGATTTTTCTTCTTTTCTTCTTCACTTTGCATTTTGTAAATTGATAACAATAATTATTTATTCTTTATACTTCTTTATTCTTTATACTTCTGAAAGCATTCCTTGTTTACAGCATTTTTTTCACACCTGCCTAAAACTTTTGCACAGACTATATATATATATATATATATATATATATATATATATATATATATATATATATATATATATATATATATATATATATATTCACGGCATTCGTAGTCTGTGTCACAATCTGATTGTATGGGTGGTTACCTATCAGGTAACGCTTGTGGTTGGCCAGCAATCTGCTAACATCCGCCATGGTGCCCTCAGTTTGTGAGGAGCAGATCATAGAATGGTTGAAATAGTTTACTGTCAAATAAATGCAAAGAGTACGCGACACGTGTTTCGCCCTCATTCTGGGCTCATCAGGCGTACAGACTCCACTGCACTCCCTCTCGGGAATCGAACCTCGGACGTCAGTGCCAGAGGCGATGCCCCTAATGTTGCGCCACGGCGTGTGGTTCGTTTATTTGACAGCATGTAGATCGGGGTAATTACATTTACGGCATTCGTAGTCTGTGTCACAATATATATATATATATATATATATATATATATATATATATATATATATATATATACTCACACACGTGTGAGTAGGAGGACGTTGTATGGACCAAGTGAAGGTAATTCCATGCCAGGCCAAGGGGTGGTAGAGTGCACTAAACCTTCTTATATTGTCTTAGCAGACCCGCCGCAGGAAAACCTGTCAGACCCATCCTCGAAGATGTCACTTCCGGTTTTCTGGTGACTGATATGATGCCATTTCCGGGTCCGGCACCTGAGATGATGTTACTTCTGGTTCCAGCGCTTAGGCTGAGGTCACTTCTGGTCCCTGCCCCTTTGATGACGTCAGAAGAAGGTCACTTCCTGTTCCCCTCTGTCACTTCCATTCTTCCCACTTAAAATTGCCATCGTCCTAACCATCAAGCAGTTCATGTCTGGACTCCAACCAAAACACTTCTGTCAAACAAATCAACCCATTACAGCCGGGGATAATATATACCGGTGGCTGCCCCAAACCTTTTTAAGTGTGTCAAGTCTGATCTTTTCACAATACATATATATATAGCAAGGAAACCACAAAGGAAGAAAGTGAATCACATATCTTAAAAAATATATTTTTTTTTATTCCTAATCTGTCAATTCCTATCAGGAGTAATCATTAGAGGGAAATGATTAGACACCCAGGAATTCAAGGCAATATACTGTATAGCAAATAAGGAGAGGAGGGAAGGTGGATGTATTTGGGGTGGGGGGTTAATGAAGTTGGGTTCAGAGGGTGTTAGTTTTATAGTCTTATTTATTATGTGCATGACACTTTATGACCAATACCCTCCGATCCAAGTCAAGTCAAGTCAAGTTGGGGAGCATGCACTGGTACAGTGCGTTGCCACACCCACTACATGACAAAACAACTTGGGATCCCGGTTTGCAACCCCCAAGGCAGACATGCGGTCCAGTCCCACCCTCCGGAAATGACCCTTTATCTGCCACAGCCAGGTGTTACATGGGTGACCCCTTGGCCTGGTCCAATCACTCTGGTCCCCAACAATGAGGATCTTATAAGCCAGATCACCCTCGGGGAAACACGCCACATAGCCGTAGTGCCTAACTGACACTCCCTTACAATGCAGGTAATGTGCCTCATTCGGGACTCCATGAGCAACCGCTCATTCGACACAAAGTCAAACCAACAGTACCCAAGGATTCTCCGAAGAGACACAGTATCAAAGGAGTCCAGTCTTCATATCAGGTCACTGGATATCGTCCATGTCTGGCAACCATATAGCAAGACAGGAAGCACCAGGACTCTAAAGACTTGGACCTTTGTCCTTTTGCATAGATATTGAGAGCGCCATACACCCCTTTCCAGGGACCTCATGATCTCCCATGCTCTCCCAATCTGTCTACTGACTTCATAGGAAGAGTCACCAGAGACATGAATGTCACTGCCAAGGTAAGTAAACCTCTCAACAAGGTCAACACTCTCTCCGCAAACAGACACACTGCTGATGGCTGTGCCTAAGAGGTCATTAAAGGCCTGGATCTTGGTTTTTATCCAGGACACTCACAAGCCCAGACACTCAGACTCCGATCCCCACCTCATTAATTCCCCCCCACATCCACTTATGTGATTTATTTCCTCCCTTTGTGGATTTTCAGCTACAAATATGCAAACCGTATCACAGACCTTCACTGTCATGTATATATATCTGTACCTGTATATATACATGCGTACATATATTTTTATATATATATATAATGTGCTAGTGAAGGAGGGCAGGTGTTCCCACAGCATTAGTGGTGACAGAGAAAGCATGTGAAATAGAAAGCAATTTACTGTGCCGCCTTTCTTTGTTCTTGTATATGAAGATGTAATTCAAATGCCTGAAATCGGAATGTGCTGGTCAACAAAACCTTTACCATATGGACATTAAAATCATGAGTGAGTAATGTTTCTGTCTATTTCCCAGGTGGCTACGTTTGTTTACAATAATTCAGCTGCCACTTTGCACAGAAGAAATCCTTTTTGAAAATAAAACGACACTGTGTCGACGTACAAGATCAGCATATTGTTACTAACCAATCACTTTTTCTTTAAAAACGTCGTTTAACAACGAAGCGATACAAACCTTGTAAAATTCCTGAGTTAGCAATGTCTCTACTGAACTACAGGTAGGTGTGCAAAGAGAGTCAGAATTATGTTTTAAAATACAGTGCACAACAAAGTTTTTGCTTCTTGAACACTGTTGGGTGTTTCTTATAGATTTTTGGGTGCTGATCCCGAATATCACATCAAAATTTACCCATCACATACCGTTTCAGTTTTGTCATGATTTTTTCTGTTTTTTGTATCCAAACATTTTCGCTCCCGTAAGTGACTTAACAACAACGGTTTGTGCAACCTGGGCATGTCCAGGCATGGAATCAGGCCAGATTGGAAGCTGTTCTGTGGAAGTTGACATCCTGGGCATGCCTGGGCAGGTCTGAACGAGCTTGACACTGTCTCAGCATGCTATAAAGGTGGCTTGTATACACCAATCCTGCTCATTTGGTTAATATAGATAGTCAGTGTGTATGTATGGTATCAGTATAGTAAAGTATAGTATCTGTAGCAATATAACAGTAAGTAAGCTTGATGCTATAGACATTTTGGTGTCGGGTGATATATCTAGTCAATGTTGTAACAGCCACGATACATTCTGCTATATCTGTGGCGAATATACACTTGTACTTCAGAAAGGTTGGATGACTGATCTTGTGAAGAAAGCTTATCATCTGTATTTCGGCTGCAAAATTGGTGATCAACACAAGGAATGGGCGCCTCACATTTGCTGTGAGACATGTGCTGTCAGTCTGAGAGCCTGGCTCAGAGGCACTCGAAAGATGATGCTGTTTGCTGTTCCGATGATATGGCGAGAACAGAAAGACCATGTGACGGACTGTTACTTCTGTTTGACTAATGTGTCTGGTTTCTCTGGCAAAAACAAGAAGTCAATTGAATATCCTAATCTGCCTTCAGCAATGAGACCCGTGCCACATGACACAGTCTTCCAATTCCAAAACCACAAGAGGATTGGACCTTAGACGAACCAGATGAAGAAACTGCAATGCAGGGTACTGAATGTGACATTGACCCAGATTTTGAACCGTGCTTATCAGGCAATCCACATATGATAACACAGTCTGAATTGAATGATTTGGTCAGAGATTTGGGCCTGTCAAAAGCAAAAGCCTGCTGGGTTTGAGACTGCAGGAATGGTGTTTGCTGTCACCAAGTACGAAAATTTCTGTGTTTTGAGGCCAACATCATGATATAACCAAATTTTTTGCACAAGTTGACAGTCTCTGTTTCTGTTGTGACATTGAAGGATTGTTCTTGGCTTTGTGTTGTGATCACAACCTGGAAGAGTGGCGTCTCTTCATTGATTCATCAATGTTAAGCCTGAAAGCTATTCTGCTACACAATGGCAACGTTTATCCTTCAGTACCTGTTGGCTATACAGCACACATGAAAGAAATTTATGAGAATATGGAACTGTTGCTGAAGCACGTCCAGTATAGCAGGTACAACTGGAATATCTGTGGAGATCTTAAAGTCGTTGGTCTGTTACCAGGACTGCAGCTCGGCTATACAAAGTACTATTGTTTCATCTGTGAATGACAGAAAACAGAATGACAGAAATGGCAGAGGACAGAAAAATATGGCACATGAATCGCTTGTCGACCCAGCAAAGATATTTTTGCCTCTTCTTCACATAAAACTGGGACTCATGAAGAATTTCGTGAAAGCGCTGAACAAGGAAGGCGAAGGTTTTAGTTATTTAAGACAGATGTTCCCAAGAATAACTGATGCCAAGATCAAAGAGGGCATTTTTGTTGGCCCCCAGATCACACATGTTATGCGTGACAAGCGGTTTGAAGATCTGTTAGTTGGGCTGGAAAAAATTGCCTGGAAAACCTTCAAAGACGTTGTTGACAATTTTCTGGGCAATTACAGAACCCCAAACTACATTCAGTTGGTAGACAAACTTCTTAAAGCATACAAAGCAATGAAGTGCAACATGTCACTCAAGATTCATTTCCTCCACTCACACTTGGACTTCTTCCCCGCAAATCTTGGTGCTGTCAGTGACGAACATGGTGAAAGGTTTCACCAGGATATTGCTACGATGGAGAAACGATACCAGGGCAACTGAAATCCGTCAATGCTTGCTGACTACTGTTGGACACTGCAATGTGATGCACCAGACATTGAATACAAAAGAAAACCAGAAGAAAAACACTTTCAAATCTGTTGAATTTAATAGCTTATGCGAAACATAAACGTCACTAAATACGTTATTGTCAGTAAACATATAAATGTCTATTTCTCAGAGTTCCTACGTGATGCAGTAAAACCAAGACTATATTTGTGCATACCCAGTAGGTACCTGTCACAATCAAAAGCAAAAACTTTTCAGGAAGCAAGACTCTTTAAAAAAATTGTTGTACAGTGATATCTGTCCCCGTTTTTTCAATTTTCTCTCTCTCTCTCTCAAAATACATAGCTGAAATATCATATTCTCTTTGTTCTTAACATTAGCCTTATCATACATATTGCATTCCAGAGATATTTCCTGCCTTGCATCCAAACCTGCTGAGGGTAGGCTCCAGGTTTCCTGAGATCCTGCTCTGTATAGAGAGGTATAGATAATGTATATATTGTTCCTGATTTCAGATGCTGTCTCTGTCATTTTGTGCCCATCCATACACCTATTACCTACTCTTGCTCTGCTCATTAAGGGTTTACTGTTCCTATGCGTGGGCTGATCACGAATATCACATCCTCTAATCTTCACACTACATGCTTGTTTTTCTTTGTTTCCCTCAATACAGCTAGGTGGGGTCTGAACACGGATACCAGCCTAAGAGCCCTGTTCTTCCTAAGCCTCCATAATTTTCATGATCACACCTATCAGAACACAGTAAAATCTATTTTCTGATTTTTGATATCTATTCAGGCCAGCAGCTGGTAAAATTCTGTCTATAAATTGTGTGTGTCTGAGACAGAATCAGAGGTCAATATTGCTGGCAGAAAATAACAAAGCCCACTATGGGTGATTTTTGAATGCAATATTGAAGGCATTTATTATAAGCATATTGTCTTGGAGCAAGATATGTTGTGTGCTGTAGACATTTAGAGTAATAAACCCTCAAACCTTAAAATTCACCTAAATTTCATTACAAGTTGGCCCATTCTGGGCAATAAAAGGAGAAGATGAAAAGTGTCAAAAGTCAGCGCACATTTGTTCAGCACAAATGACATAGAAAATATTTTAAAACTTATAAAATTATATAAAATTGTTCATATTCAGACAAAAACAAAGCCAGATACTAAACAATGTAGTGTAGTAAGCATCAACTAACATTAAACTCGTATCCAAATCCATTAAGTGAGCAAGTTCTGTCTGATTCTGACACAAAACTAAACTCCATAGTAACTCTTTAACCATGCCATAATTACTAAAACTAAAACTGAAACTAATAGATATAAAAATAAAATAGAAATGTCTTTGTGAAATAAAAACTAAATTAAAACTAAAAATATACAACAAAGGAGAACTAAAACTAAACTGTATTTCCAAGTAAGATCAGAAAAAATATAGAAATAAAAACTAATATAAAAAGGAAAAACTATAATAACCTTGAATTTGTCATCCCAATATCTGAGCCTTTACCTAACATTGTGTAAGACACATTAAGCCATATGCCTTACCTGATGCTTTATTTTTAGGACACAGAGAAAAATCCATGCAAATCGAGAAGAATTCTGCTTTCTCCTTCAAACAGTTTAGACATGAAAGATTAACTTACCAGGACAACATTCCACCAAAAAGACAATAAAATACAATCAGAATGTAAAGTGAGACTTCAGCTCAACTGGAGATCTATGGAAGGATTTTTAGATTTTGTTTAACTAGTACTCTAGATTTTACTTAATAGTACCAGTGTGAATCTGCAAGAGAGAATGTATTAAAATGTTCAAATCCAGATACATAAAAGCTCAGGTAGACTCAGCATAAGAACATTCAGAATTTCAATTATTGGCAAAAATATTTTATACAATATTAGTTGTAAGCGATAGATACATTTTTTAGGAATACCAAATAGAACAGCATTACAGCACTATATGTGAAGTGAATAAGGCATTAACCAATACTTCAGTATTGTGTTGTGTAATAACAGGACGAAGTCTAGAAATGTTACAGAGATTGAAGAAGGCATTCCAAGAAACATTATTTATATGGGATGAAAAAGAGAGGGCATCTAAAATGATGCACAGGCTCTTAACCTGGGAAGAAATGTTTGTGATAGTGTTGTTAATTAAAATGGAAGAACAGTTAACCTTAGCAAGTGTAGATTTAGAACCACTGTGCTGTGTTTAGGAAGAAAGACAGATTGAAACTGTTCAAAAGGTTATTTTTGAAAGATGGGACTAAAGTTGGAAGACAACTTTCTTTCTGAGAACCTTTGATATGAATGAAACATTTGAAATAGGCTGATAATTATTAAGTTAATAGAGTTAATTATAGTAGTTATCATGCTACACAAAAAAATAATTTCACTAATTAAAATTGTTGGGATAAATCAAGAGGGAGGCATCTCTTCAGTACATTAAAAATGTCATAGAAATATGACAAAATGTTCAGTTGTTTAATTGAATGCATACTTCTAGTACACAGAAAAAATATTTTGATAATACAGAATGAAAAACAATATGCACAATAAGGAGGTTCACACCAACTACTTCACCATTGGCTTATTAAATAAGAGTTTACTAACTTGTTTATTTATTTACATATTTAGAAAAAGACCACTTTGTGCGGGTAGTGCAGCAATTACACATGTCTTAAATTTGTTAAAGTCAATTGTTTAAAATGTGCCAATATATACTTTTTTGACTTGTTTATTGACTGATGTTATCTGTTCTTGCATTTTGTTTTGTAATTTGTACTACAGTATTGTATTGAATTCCTGAGGTGGCAATAATAAATTGGCCATTTAGCTCTTTGAAGAGGATTAGTTGTGTTCTGTTTTGTGTATTGTATTTACCCAATTTTTTGGACACCCATTGCACTTCCAACCTACCTGGAAAGGGGTCTCTCCCTGAATTCCCTTTCCCAAGATTTCTTCCATTTTTTTTCCCCTACAAGGATCTTTTTCGGGAGTTTTTCATTGTCCTCATAGTTGAGTTGTGGCTTGGTGGCTGTCAAAAAACAAGGCCTGTTTAAAGCCCAATGAGACATTCCTTGTGTGATTTTAGGATATACAAGAAATAAAGTGTTGTTGTTTAGATCAATTAAATTTAATCTCAAAGAAACAGCCCAATAGTTTGATAAATCAAAGAAGTTATTAAATAAAACAAACAGTTTGAACTAAAACAGTTCTTACCTAAAAAGCACTACATTTCCTCAGAGCAGTGGATTTAAATAAAAGATATAAATGCATTTTAATGGCAGTGGGCTGTTGGTTGTTACTGCAGGGTGTAAAAATGGTTTTCTTGCTTGTCATTACAGACATTTACAGGTAAAGTGAATGGTAGTTTATATAATAGAAACCTCTTTGCTCAGGCATTGCATATATTGCTTTGTCCATAGATTTCTGCAAAAACAGTACCATCTGGTGAGGTGTCAAAGTATCCAAAAGCAGTTGGGTGTCAGAGCTACGTAGCATGAGCCATCCACCTGCAGTGTTTTGAGTGAATCCTTCAAAAGCAAACTTTTCATATTTGCCTGCTGAGAAATTCCACTACTTGACCTAATGTAATTCTTCAAGGTCAGGGATAAGGACAGATTTGTTAATTTTTATCACTCCTTTCTTCATATTGATGGATGTCAAAATGGATGGATGGCAAAAACCTTTAAATGATGGAACAACTTTGTGGAAATGTACACTTTTATAGGATGGAGAGAACACACAAAAATCAAATAGCATAAAAAATAGAATCTTTATTAAAATGATAAACACAAGAAGGGCAATAGGGCAAACAAACAGCAGAATAACCTCATTATCTCTGGTTCTACCTATTTTTCAATTATCTTATCTTTTGGTTGGGTGTCTCATTGACGTGCCTACCAAATTAAAAATAAATACTCTGGCATTCTCTCTTTCTGCTTTTTTTCAGTATTGGCTGTTCCTCCAATCGGATGTAACTTTGCCCAAAACCTTTCCCTCTATCTTCAGATTCCTCTTCTCTCATGAGCTAATTTTAAACTTTCTTCTGAGGTCTTTTTGGCCAGGCTTTAGAATCACTTCCAAAGAGGAAAGGCTACCCTACTTGTGCCACTGGGACACCAGACTACACCCCTCTCTGATGCTTAATATTTTATTTCCGTAACAATGTAACTAGACATCGATCCATTATCCAACACGCTATATCCTAACACAGGGTCACGGGGGTCTGCTGGAGCCAATCCCAGCCAACACAGGGCGCAAAGGCAGGAAACAAACCCCGGGCAGGGTGCCAGCCCACCTCAACAATGTTACTATGGTGAAACTAATTTAAAAAATAAATACAATCATGCAGCTTATAGAGACAGAAATTTTGAAGTAAGTTATCATGTTGCCTGTTGATTATCACATGCAAGAAAGAATTTCACTGTTCTCTGTAAATGTGAAAAAATTATCTTATGAACCTATGAAAGAACAACGGTAATGATTATATATGGCAGTTCACAATAACTGTGCCCCATTTAGCATTATTGTGCTATTCTGGGGACATTCCTGCCTAACTTCTTGTTAGCAGCTACTTTTCCCACAGTTAAGAGTATGTTCATGAAAAATGTTGAAAAAACAAATTGTGTATTCATAGAACAAAAATGCAGGATAATTTCCTTAGGGCACCTGAAACATAAATAAACCACAACAAGAATTTAACTTTTGCTATGTTTTCTTTAAATATTACATGTATTAACCCTTTTCTGTTTTGCATTATATACAGTGGAACCTCGGTTCACGAACGTCTCGGCACACGTACAACTCGGTTTACGACCAAAAAGTTAGCCAAACTTTTGCCTCGGTTCACGACCAGACACTCGGTATACGAACAAGCCAGGTTCCCTTTCGGTTTGTTGATGTTCATTCTCTCCCTGTGCATTTCCTGTGCAGCGAGCGAGAGAGAGCGCGCGCACGCGCACACGCACACACACACACACACACACAGAGAGGCAGCGCAAGAGACAGAGGGCTGTACACACACACACACACAGGAACACGCGCGAGAGAGGCGTGTGCGCACACACACAGGAGCGCTCTAGACAGACACACTGTGAGCTGCAAAGCTGATCGCACCCCCCAGAGAATACAGACGCCCCTGGGAAAACCCCTAAGAAACATGGACAGACTACCTTAACATTCCTCCTTTACCTTCTTGCCGGCTCTGTCGCGTAATATGCCTCTCGTGCGGTGCTCCGCCTTCTTAAAAAGCCTGCACGGGCTTCTTTCAGTTTGTTAAATTGGTTGCTTGCTTCTCCTTCTTTCTCTCTCAGACAATCTGTGCTCCTGGAGAGAGAGGCGCGCACACACACAGGAGCGCTCCAGGCTCGCAAAAGAGAGACGCACGCACACACACACAGAGCGATTGAGGGACGCATAAGTTAGAGAAGGCTTGTTTTTGTTTTCAGTTCTGTTTCCGGTGATCGGTTCGTAGCCTGCATTGTTGCAGTGTTACTTTTCTTGGTGGTTTATTAAATTACGGATTTTTCAAATGTTCCTTTTTTCCCCTGTGCTTAAAACTCATTAAAAAAAGTGTTTTTAGCGAGAGCGGTTCCTAGCACTATAGCGCGAACTATTGCAGTGTTAGTTTTCTCTGTTGTTAAAGGTTTTCTCAGTGTTATTCAATGTTTTTACATTTAGTTTACCATTACACTGTGCATTCTATGGTATAATTAACTATATTTGTGCTTAAAAACTGAAAAAATGTATATATTTACATACAGTTTCTACGGTCTGGAACGGATTAATTGTATTTACATACAATCCTATGGGAGAAATTGCTTCGGTTCACGACCAACTCGGTTTACGACCAGAGTTGTGGAACGAATTATGGTCGTGAACCGAGGTTCCACTGTATTTACTTTATTATAACTTGAAACTTGATATATTTAGTAGTATTACAAACACAGATATGAGAATCTAGGATTTTCTAAACAACATGTTATACATAAGTATAGTGATTTCATATTCAATAATCAGAAGTCATTTATGACAAGGTTAGTAAAAGAATACTCAGACCGGCAGATGCAATAGATGAATCCAGAAACTGCAGCTGAAACAAACAACCTTATAACAAGGGAACTCTGATGAACTTGAAGAGTCATCTTTCTCAACCATTTTCACTGTAACACTTTTAGCAGACATCTGCACCCTCATACAAGCCCATCAGCTTTGATTTGTATATATGCAACATTTTAAAATTGGCTATCCCTATAAATCAGCACTTCAGGCATTCTTTCTTTCACCTCATCTTTTTCTTATTTACATTTTCAAGCTTCATGACAGTTTCCAACATTAAATATGATATACCAATTCTGAGATCCAAAAGCAAGTTCAGAGATTAACATTAGTAGTGAGATCAGCTGTAAATAAAGTATATTCCCTAAAGGTGATGCACCCAAGAGTGTTCAGAGATAACTTTAAGTAGCCTTTGAACTATGTAAAGGGCGTGAAATTCTCACCATAGGCTTTTCTCCATCTCTTATTCAAAACTGCTTTCAGGACACACCTGCCATCTGGAGCAAGGGATGAACTAACTGTGGGCAGGATACCTGCATAAAAATTAATTATGCAGATAAAAGCATAGTTAAAAGAGTGGGGTCAAGGGCAAAACCAAGACAGAAGGCTAATTCGTGTCTGGTACTATGTGGGTCTTTGTATAATATGTGTCTCACAGTTTCAGTGGGCCTTACTGCACCAGGAATTAAATGATAGATATTGTAAAGAAGAAGGAAACTTACAATTTATTTTTGAAAATTTAATCAGTAGTAATAATAGACATTGCTGCTTTTGTGCTTAATTTTTGAGCCACAGCGTATTTACTATAAGAACTATTACTAATTAATGTTGAATACATTAGTCCTTGCAAAGAGGAAGAGATAGCAGATTCCTTTACTACTGAAACATTCTCAGGTGCTGGTGGATTGATATATGGCTGATGCCAAAATCCCATTGCCACAGATTTACGATGTAGTAACAGATTGTGAAATCTATTAGAGCTAAAACTCCTGAGATTCTGCATTTTTTATTAAAATAAAATAAAGATATAACTCAAAGTATTTTTTTTAGAAATTTGATATACATAAAGTAAAAAAAAACAGAAGCTTTGGGAAAATATTTATCTTTTAAGTGCATTATTTCATCTCGCAACAAGTGGTATTAATTAATGAAATGAAAACTGTACTGGTTAATGCTATTAAATCTTTCCAAAGGTAAAAGAACATTTGTGTAAATCACCTTATACTGTATGTTGCTTTCTCATATATGAGGAGCATAATATAATTTGGCTTGTTCAATATGTTTTGAGAAAGTTTCACTGATATTTGTAGAAGAATATTGTAATAAAATACAACCTTTTTTGTATAGAACTATTCACTGTTTGCAGGTGCAGAACCCTGTGAAGAATTCACAGTGTATTGTCACACACATGCACTTGGGGAACAATTTACAGGCTTGGATAATGACAATATTACCCTGAGCCACCTAAGGGTGCTAAGCAATAATGGTATCTGTTCTTCTTTCCCCTCTACAGAAAGGAAGATTGACATGCTGCCATCATTGACATCACTTCTGGGGTTAACCCATGTGTATCAGCCTCTTCCTCCCAGAAACCATCTTAGCAGGAATCACCACCATCCTGGGGCAGACTATACTGACTCACCAGAAGTAGTCTCACAGCAGCGTTAACACATTTCTTTTGCACCTTATATGCTATTTATAATATACAGTGTTTGCCTTCAGGTGCCCCAGAACATTTATGAGTCTTTCTATGCTTTCTTAAAAATAGATTACACTAATTAATAAAAACAGAACTGGTTCACACATAAACACAGATTTATTAAAACAAACAGAGAATAAGGCATAAACTAATTAAGCATCAATTGAAACAAACAATATCTGTCCATTAATTAATTGGTGAACTACGGCCAGTTAACAACAGAGAAGATTAAAATTGTAAAACAGAAATCCAGAAATCCTGGAGAACTCGACCAACTGGCCAAATACCCCATCCTGGGTTTTTATAGTCACATCTGTGCAGGTTTTCCAATCTGATGAAAGAATCATTTTGTCTGATGAGCCCAACACTACTTTACCTGAGATGACTTTTCCATACGCAAGAGAGCAGCCCAGCAGTACAGTATGGCACAGAGTGCCATATTCAGGTACAGTGGAACCTTGGGTCATGACCGTAATTCGTTCCAAAACTCTGGTCGCAACCCGATTTGCTCATGACCCGAAGTAATTTCCCCCATAGGATTGTATGTAAATACAATTAATCCGTTCCAGACCGTACGAACTGTATGTAAATATATTTTTAAAGATTTTTAAGCACAAAAATAGTTGATTATACCATACAATGCACAGTGTAATAGTACACTAAATGTAAAAACATTGAATAACACTGAGAAAACCTTGAACAGAGGAAAGTAACATTGCAAGAATTCATGCTATAGCCTTACGAACCGCTCGCTGTAAACACTTTTTTTTAATGAGTTTTAAGCACAGGGTAAAAAGTGAACATTTGAAAAATCCGTAATTTATACATAAACTAACCATAAACAACCAAGAAAACCAACCTTGCATGAGTCGAGTTCTGGCAAGAAGGAAGTGAGGAGGAACTGGGTGGAGAGGAGATTACAGTTTTGAGGTAAAGTCTGTGATGATGCGGGTTCGCTGTATGCTCCCATCTCGCTTCTGGGAGCCCTTAAACACGTCACCGTCAGTAATGTTATCGATGAGCATGACAGTGAGGCACTACAATGGAGCAATGGGATGGTGCAAAAAGTGCCAAGTGCTTTATTAAAATCAACAAAACAACAATCAAAAACAAAGTCCAAATTAAATAAAGTGCAGTGCTTTCAGAATCCTTCAATAAATAAATGGTCCATAAAAACAGGAGTGAAGTGGAGGTTAAAATCCAATAGAAAAAAGTCTTTATTAAATACGAGGTTAAAACAATGCTCGAAGCAGTCTCTTTAAAAACAAGCCCGGTGCATTCTTTAACTGCCTTCTCGGCCTTACACGGCCAGCTGTCCTTCTTCTGGTCAATCCAGCTCCATGATCGCTTAGCTGGAGCGACCGATTCCTTCTGCCCCACTGAGTGTCAGCCAAAAACACCCCTGCTTGGGCTCACTGTCCAGCTGCCTGCCTGCGAGCACTCGCTTCGCTCACTCCGATAGAAAAAAGTCTTCATTAAATACAACGAGGTTAAAACAATGCTCAAAGCAGTCTCTTTAAAAACAAGCCCGGTGCATTCTTTGCTGTAGCAATCAACCATCTCGCCCCCTTGCTAAGCTGCAAGTGCGGCGATTATTTATTTAAAACTGGCCTCTTGACGTCAGCTGTGGACCCGCTATACCACAAAGTCCCCTCTGCGCAATGTACATCTGACCGAGAACAATGTACTGTACAGGGAGAGGACTGAACCACGTGCGTAAATCACCGTGTGCATATGAACCAGAAGGGAAACGAAATAGAGCACAAAGAGTTCACAGCGAATGCACAGCGAGAGACTGAACACTTGCGGAAATCATTGGCCCTTACGAACTGGAAGGGAAACTGGCTTGTTCGTCACCAGAGTGTGTGGTCATGAACAGATGCAAAAGTTTGGCAAACTTTTTGGACGTCACCCGATTTGTACGTAGTCCAAGACGTTCGTGACCTGAGGTTGCACTTTACTATCCATCCATCCATCCATCCATCCATCCTCTTCCGCTTATCCAAGGTCGGGTCGTGGGGGCAGCAGCTTGAGCAGAGATACCCAGGCTTCCCTCTGCCCGAGCCACCTCATCTGACTCCTCTCGATGTGGAGGAGCAGCGGCTCTACTCTGAGCCCCTCCCGGATGATTGAGCTTCTCACCCTATCTTTAAGGGAGAACTCAGACACCCTACGGAGAAAACTAATTTCAGCCGCTTGTATTCACGATCTCGTTCTTTCGGTCACTACCCATAGCTCATGACCATAGGTGAGGGTAGGAACATAGATCGACTGGTAAATTGAGAGCTTTGCCTTATGGCTCAGCTCCTTTTTCACCACGACAGACCGATGCAGACCGATCCGCCTGTCGATCTCACGCTCCATTCTTCCCTCACTCGTGAACAAGACCCCGAGATACTTGAACTCCTCCACTTGGGGCAGGATCTCGCTCCCAACCCTAAGAGGGCACTCCACCCTTTTCCGGCTGAGGACCATGGTCTCGGATTTGGAGGTGCTGATTCCCATTCCAGCCCGCTTCACACTCAGCTGCGAACCGATCCAGAGAGAGCTGAAGATCACGGCCTGATGAAGCAAACAGGACAACATCATCTGCAAAAAGCCGTGACCCAATCCTGAGTCCACCAAGCCGGACCCCCTCAACACCCTGGCTGCGCCTAGAAATTCTGTCCATAAAAGTTATGAACAGAATCGGTGACAAAGGGCAGCCCTGGCGGAGTCCCAACTCTCACTGGAAATGGGTTTGACTTACTGCCGGCAATGCGGACCAAGCTCTGACACCGGTTTGTACAGGGACCGAACAGCTTTTATCAGGGGGTCCGGTACCCCATACTCTCGGAGCACCCCCCACAGGATTCCCCGAGGGACACGGTTTGAACACCTTTTCCAAGTCCACAAAACACATGTAGACTGGTTGGGCGAACTCCCATGCACCCTCCAGGACCCTGCTAAGCGTGTAGAGCTGGTCCACTGTTCCGCGACCAGGACGAAAACCACACTGTTCCTCCTGAATCCGAGGTTCGACTATCCGATGGACCCCTCCTCTCCAGAACCCCCGAATAGACTTTTCCAGGGAGGCTGAGGAGTGTGTCCCTCTGTAGTTGGAACACACCCTCCGGTCCCCCTTCTTAAAGAGGGGGACCACCACCCCAGTCTGCCAATCCAGAGGCGCTGTCCCTGATATCCATGCGATGTTGCAGAGACGTGTCAACCAAGACAGCCCTACAACATCCAGAGCCTTGAGGAACTCCGGGCGTATCTCATCCACCCCCGGGGCCCTGCCACCAAGGAGTTTTTTGACCACCTCAGTGACCTCAGTCCCAGAGATGGGGAGCCCACCTCCGAGTCCCCAGGCTCTGCTTCCTCATTGGAAGGCATGTTAGTGGGATTGAGGAGGTCTTCAAAGTATTCCCCCCACCGACCCACAACGTCCCGAGTCGAGGTCAGCAGCGCACCATCCCCACCATACACAGTGTTGACACTGCACTGCTTCCCCCTCCTGAGACGCCGGACGGTGGACCAGAATCTCCTCGAAGCCATCTGAAAGTCGTTCTCCATGGCCTCCCCAAACTCCTCCCATGCCTGAGTTTTTGCCTCAGCAACCACCAAAGCTGCATTCCGCTTGGCCTGCCGGTACCTATCAGCTGCCTCCAGAGTCCCACAGGACAAAAGGGACCGGTAGGACTCCTTCTTCAGCTTGACGGCATCCTTCAGCGCTGGTGTCCACCAACGGGATCGGGGATTGCCACCACGACAGGCACCGACTACCGTACGGCCACAGCTCCGGTCAGCTGCCTCAACAATAGAGGCACGGAACATGGCCCATTCGGACTCAATGTCCCCCACCTCCCTCGGGACATGGTTGAAGTTCTGCCGGAGGTGGGAGTTGAAGCTACTTCTGACAGGGGGCTCTGCCAGACGTTCCCAGCAGACCCTCACAACACGTTTGGGCCTACCAGGCCTGACCGGCATCCTCCCCCACCATCGGAGCCAACTCACCACCAGGTGGTGATCAGTTGACAGCTCCGCCCCTCTCTTCACCCGAATGTCCAAGACATGTGGCCGCAACTCCAACGACACAACCACAAAGTCGATCATCGAACTGAGGCCTAGGGTGTCCTGGTGCCAAGTGCACATATGAACACCCCTATGCTTGAGCATGGAGTTCATTATGAACAATCCGTGACGAGCACAGAAGTCCAATAACAAAACACCACTCGGGTTCAGATCGGGGGAGCCATTCCTCCCAATCACGTCCTTCTAGGTCTCACTGTCATTGCCCACGTGAGCATTGAAGTCTCCCAGCAGTACGAGGGAGTCCCCAGAAGGTGTGCCCTCCAGCACGCCCTCCAGGGACTCCAAAAAGGGTGGGTACTCCGAACTGCTGTTTGGTGCATACGCACAAACAACAGTTAGGACCTGTGCCCCCACCTGAAGGCAGAGGGAGGCTACCCTCTCGTCCACCGGGGTAAACCCCAATGTACAGGCTCCAAGTCAGGGGACAATAAGTATGCCCACACCCGCTCGGCGCCTCTCACAGGGGGCAACTCCAGAGTGGTAGAGAGTCCAGCCCCTCTCAAGGATATTGGTTCCAGAGTCCAAGCTGTGTGTCGAGGTGAGCCCGACTATATCTAGCCGGAACCTCTCAAACTCGCGCACTAGCTCAGCTCCTTCCCCTTCAGAGAGGTGACATTCCCCGTCCCAAGAGCCAGCTTGTGTAGCCGAGGATTCGGCCACTACCCAACTCACACTGCACCCGACTTCCTTGGCCCCTCCCATAGGTGGTGAGCCCATAGGAAGGGGGACCCACGTTGCCTCTTCGGGCTGTGCCCGGCCGAGCCCCATGGGTGCAAGCCCGGCCACCAGGCGCTCGCCATCGAGCCCCCCCTCCAGGCCTGGCTCCAGAGGGGGGTCCCGCTGATCCGCGTCTGGGCGAGGGAAAACGCTGTCCAAATTTTGTATTCATCATGGAGGTTTTGTTGAACCGCACTTTGTCTCATCCCTCACCTAGGACCAGTTTGCCTTGGGTGGCCCTACCAGGGGCATAAAGCCCCGGACAACAGAGCTCCTAGGATCATTGGGACACGCAAACCCCTCCACCACGATAAGGTGGCAGTTCGAGGAGGGGTCCACTGTACTAAGAAGATAAAAAGAATAGGGGAGGATTAGTAATGGTTGTATTATGAGAGCTGAATGACTTCAGACCTGTCGCCCTGACATCACATGTGATGAAAACCATGGAGCGGCTGCTGCTTCACCACCTGAGGCCACAGATTCGCCACGTCCTCGACCCTCTGCAGTTTGCATACCAGAAGAAGGTGGGAGCGGAGGATGCCATCATCTATATGCTACACCGATCACTCTCCCACTTGGACAGAGGCAGTGGTGCTGTAAGAATTATGTTTCCGGACTTCTCTAGCGCCTTCAGCACCATCCAACCTCTGCTCCTTAGGGACAAGCTGACAGAGATGGGAGTAGATTCATACCTAGTGGCATGGATCTTGGACTATCTTACAAACAGACCTCAGTATGTGCTTCTCGGGAACTGCAGGTCTGACATTGTGGAGGACTGTACTTTCTCCGGTCCTATTCTGCCTATATACATTGGACTTCCAATACAACTCAGAGTCCTGCCACGTGCAAAAGTTTGCTGATGACAGTGCTATCGTGGGCTGCATCAGGAGTGGGTAGGAGGAGGAGTATAGGAACCTCATCAAGGACTATGTTAAATGGTGCGACTCAAACCACCTACACCTGAACACCAGCAAAACCAAGGATCATCAGAGGTGACTGTGTGCAGAGGGTACAGACCTATAAATACCTGGGAGTGCAGCTGGATGATAAATTGGACTGGACTGCCAAGACTGATTCTCTGTGCAAGAGAGGACAGAGCCGGCTATACTTCCTTAGAAGACTGGCGTCCTTCAACATCTACAATAAGATGCTGCAGATGTTCTATCAGATGGTTGTGGCGAGTGCCCTCTTCTACGCGGTGGTGTGCTGGGGAGGCAGCATTAAGAAGAAGGACGCCTCATGCCTGGACAAACTGGTGAGGAAAGCAGGCTCTTTTGTGGGCATGGAGCTGGACAGTTTGACATCCGTGGCAGAGCGACGGGTGGCTCAGCAGACTTTTATCAATTATGGAGAATCCACTGCATCCACTAAACAGTGTCATCTCCAGACAGAGGAGCAGCTTCAGCGACAGACTGCTGTCACTGTCCTGCTCCACTGACAGACTGAGGAGATCGTTCCTCCCCCAAACTATGCGACTCTTCAATTCCACCCTGGGGGGTAAACGTTAACATTATTCAAAGTTATTGTCATGTTTTTACCTGCATTTTTATTACTCTTTAATATTGTTTCTTGTATCAGTATGCTGCTGCTGGAGTATGTGAATTTCCCCTTGGGATTAATAAAGTATCTCTATCTATCTATCTATCTATCTATCTATCTATCTATCTATCTATCTATCTATCTATCTATCTATCTATCTATCTATCTATCTATCTATCTATCTATCTATCTATCTATCTATCTATCTATCTAAAAAATACCTGAACCGGACAAGGAAAGTGCCTGTAAGACCAATGTAACTTTTTCAAACTCTGTAATAAAATACAATGGTCAATGGTGTCAAATGCTGTGCTTATATCTAACAACATAAGATCTGATGTGAAATTTCCTTCATCAGAAGATATCAAAATGTTGTTTTCAACATGGATTACTGCTGTTTAGTTAGACTGTTAGCTAGACTGTTAGACTGCATAGCAACTACTTTTTGAAGTATTTTAGAGAGAAAAGATACAATTGGTCTGTTATTATTAAGCTTATACAGTACAGGTCTGATAACTGACATATTTAGTTCGTTGGGAAATGTTAAGGGTGCTGCCAGGACATCTATTGAGCCTTTTACTAGTTTATTTGGTACTAGGTCTAAGTAGTAGGTTTCATTTTAGAAATTAAAGTTATGACTGTCTGTTTTGTTACCAAATTAAATTAGTGAAGTGGTACAAACAAGATGAGACAGGGTTTGCGAGGTGACACTGAATTCTGAGATTTATATTGTCAATTTTCTCATTAAAGAAATTCATAAAGTCTGCTCTGCTAATGTTTGTAAGTATTTTTCATTGTAGTTCAGAATTACCATTTGTTAAATTAGCATCTGTTGTAAACAATTCACAAGGATATTAATGGTTGTTATCTACTAATCTAGAATAGTAATTTGAGCAGGCTATAAAGACAGTGTTTTTAAACTTTTTAACACTCTCTGCCCATGCAGTTTGGAAGACCTGCAGCTTTGCTGCTCTCCATCCACACACAATTTAGTAGCTCAAGTATTCTCATTAAACCAGAATGATTTTCTATGCACTTTAACCACTATTGTTTTGATGGGAGCCTCTTTCAAAGTAACATTATAATTTGATGTTAACAGATCCAAATTGTTTCAACAATTCTGCTTGAGTCTCTCAAAATATCTATAAATGTTGACGCATAGTTATAATATAGATGTTGCACTGTCCTTGTTTTAATCTGCGAGTATACTGGTAAGGGCAGAACCATGTCAAAAATAATTAAGTAGTGATCAGGAATAACTTAATTGAAGGTGTAATATGTCAGTTTTGAGTCTCAATTCCGTAAATAATAATTAAATCTAAAGTGTGGTTATGATTTTGAGTTGGGCCATTGATAACCTGGAAAAGTCCTACTGAGTTTAACAGATAATTAAAACATTGCTGAAAATATCAGTATTTACATCAATGTGTATATTAAAATCCCCCATCAAACACGACATGATCATAATTGAGGGCTAAATTGGATAAAAGGCTGCCAAATTCAGTTATGAACATTGGATATACAACTGGTGGTCTTTAGATTAGTGCTACAATTGTGCTGTCTTCTAATTTAATATCTAATACAAGTGCCTCGAAAGGATGTTAATTCAGTTACATTTTTTGAGGTGGTTTGCAGTTCATCGCACAGAATTATCCCAAGGCCACCTCCTCGACCAGTATGTGTTGATTTATTAAGGAATGTATAACCATTTGGTGATGCCTTGGCTAAGAGGATTGTGTCAGATTTACTAAGCCAGGTTTCAGTAAGAAGACACAGATCAGATTTAATACTTAATATAATATCATTTACCAAAGCAGTTGAATTTCCCACAGAGCAAATATTTAGTAAGCAGCATTTAAAACTGCTGTTAAAAATGTTATAATCTGTAACTAGCACTGCATTTAAGCACCTTGGGCAGCTACAAAATAACAATCTGTAACTCTTAGCTTCATAATAAGTAGAAAATAAATTATAATAAATTCCCAATTACACATTAAAAGCATTAGAAATAGAAATATATTGTCAATAAACAATTCATAAACAACTATAAAACTCCAGATAGCTAAGAGTTGGGTGGCACGGTGGCGCAGTGGTAGCGCTGCTGCCTCGCAGTTAGGAGACCCGGGTTTGCTTCCCACGTCCTCCCTGCATGGAGTTTGCATGTTCTCCCCGTGTCTGCGTGGGTTTTCTCTGGGTGCTCCGGTTTCCTCCCACAGTTCAAAGACATGCAGGTTAGGTGGATTGGTGATTCTAAAATTGGCCCTAGTGTGTGCTTGGTGTTTGTGTGTGTCCCTGCGGTGGGTTGGCACCATGCCCAGGATTGTTTCCTGCCTTGTGCCCTGTGTTGGCTGGGATTGGCTCCGGCAGACCCCCCGTGACCCTGTGTTTGGATTCAGCGGGTTAGAAAATGGATGGATAGATAAGAGTTTTAATTTGAGTTTTGAAGGAAATATATATTGCTGGCAGATATTTTGTGAGCTTATAAGTTTTGAATTGCAAGCAGAGTGTGAGGTAGACTTAGAAAATGAATGATCCATGGCTGGGTTAAAAATGCAGTTAAAATCACGAGAAAAAGCACTGTAAGTCTGTGTGTGGACATTGTAAAAACATAAAATGATGTAATTGAACAAAATGTATGTGTGTAAGTACAGAAAATAGGACAGAATGATCAAACTTGTTTGTGTTTTGCGTACGTGACAAAAAGCATATATACTTTCTGGAAGTTTTCTTTCAATGATGTGTGTGACAAGAAAATATACCTTTAGGGTAAAGACTTTACCATTTGGAATAATACAAAATGAGTCAGGACGCTATTTTTATTGCTTACGTGGTCAACGATCAGGAGACTAGAAAGCTATAAAAGAGCAAGGATATCTGCGCTCGAGGCAGATGAAGTGCGGTGTTCTAGGACTGTATTTCTCTGTCATTTTACCCTTGCCTGGTATGTATAAATAAAAGGTTTTTACTAATTTTAATTTTCTTCTCTGTCTTCAATCACAAAAAGTGTCCACAGTTTTTTGGCGCCCGGACGTGGGGCAAGAGACGGCCGGTCGACTCCTCCAGCGAGACCATTTCAGTGATCCGTCTTACCAGCGGACTGCCGTCAACTTGAGTACTCCGGCAGCAGAGCATGCAGCTCCGGCAAAAGTTAGGACTGCCCTGTCCTGAAAGAGTTCTTGCGTGAGGAGCCCCTGGTCTCCTCTTTGCTACATCCACGGTGACTGAACGGATTTCCAGACAGAGCTTGCACACTTCCAGGCTGGGGTAAGCACCGGGGAATTTCCGAACATTTTTTTATTTTCTAAATTACGGGAGGGCGAGTTTCCTGTTGACCGTCTAGTCATATTCATATCTCAACGGGTTGCTTAAGGTGATGGAGACTTGACCCAAGCAGTTTGACGCATACGAAAGGTCTGACGAAAGGATACTGGCCTCACCCATATCCTAGGACTCGGCTGGACATATTGATGTAGTATTCTGCTGAACCGAATCGGACACGAAATCACCTGAGCTGGAATCCGGGGATGTGAGCGGACAGGCTAATGGGACGAGTAACGGGGTGGTATATATATATATGGAAACATAAACAGAAAAAGAGCACATATTGCAGGTTTGCTGTTAGGACGGAATAAATAAATCTACATACTAATAGGAATACCGTGTTCTCCTGGGAACTGGGACAGGACCGATAGTTGGGTGTCTCCCCTTGGGACTAAAGAAGGGAACAGTAAGGGAATAGTGAGTGGCACACTTAATACCTCGCTGATTCATACGTACAAGGTATTAGACGAATCAGTATATAGTTGGAAAATTAAATACAGGACCCGGGAAGAGCAAGGGACATAATGGGAACTTATAACAGTAAGCCTGTTAATCGCCGCACAGGGGGATCAAAATCATTAATGCTGGAAGAATTATTTTTGGAGGATCAACAGATGCCCCGTAAAAATGGGTCTCCTAGGAAATTTATAGAAAAGAAGACAGGTTTAGATTTCAAGAAGGCATGTAGGAAATGGAATAGACAGAGTGGTGGGCGTTGGCCGATAGAGGGGACAGGAGATGCAAGTGCAATACAGGAAGCTAGGAAGATCCTGTGTAGGAATAAGCAGGGTTGTTATAATAGTGGACCGTATCGAATGGATATGTTTGATAGATGGGAATTAGTAATAAAAGACAGAAATTTAGAAGCAGTACAGAAACAGAATGAATTGTTGCGGGCAAATGAGGGAAAGGCTAAAAAGGAGAAAGAGGAATTACTAATTACATTACAGAAAGTTCAGACAGGCACTGAACCACAGGCAGACGGGAGGAAAAGGAAGAATAATCCAAATAAAGACCCCCTTTATCCTATTATTTGTTCCTCTCCTCAGTACCAACCTCAGGCACCTCCATTATCCCCTCCTCTATCCCCCATTCCGACTGCCCCCCCTGCACTACAACTGGCAGAAGTTTCCCCCGATGATCCCCCAGGCACAGATCACTATGACCCCTCTACCCATCGTGATGACCCACCCCCGTACTAGACAAACCCCCCGTCGCCCAACGCACTCGAAGTCAAACCTCCACTCACAAACCAGCTCCAACTTTTTTCTCTCCAACCTCTTCTGATCCTTCACCTTTACTTACTTGCCCTTTAATAGAAGTTCCCAATCCCCATTATAACCCTGCCCATCCAGCCGGACCCTAAAATCCCACAACAGTTATGATAAATCAGAACTGGGACATCCAAGAACTAAAAGATGTCGTGAATGCACTTCCAGATCCAAAGGAAGTAGGAGGACTAAAATTTGTTGAACAACTTGATCAGTTAGATAGCATGTATAAGCCTAACGCTGCTGAATGGACCCAGGTACTTCGTCGAAAGCTTGGGACCACATGGGCCACTGTTTGCAGGGGTGTCCGCAAGGACTGGTCCCTTATTCCTGCTGCAAAACAAAAGAGAGACGAGACGGATGATGAATGGGCACATAGGATTCAAGACCTTATGGCTAATCACTCGGGCTTGGAAAATGTTGATGACCGCACCCGAGCTGCAGTTCCACCTTTTGTTTCCGGTTTGCGCCTTGATATACAAAACAAGGTCCGCACTTCCTGTATTGGGTGGGAAAGTGCCGCGTTTGATGAAGTCAAATGACATGCTGAACATGCCGAAAAACAAACTAAGCAGAAGGAATCGGACTCTCATGCCAAATTATTGGCAGCACAGATGAACTATTATACCAGGAATACTCCTGACCGAGGCTGAGGATATGGCCTTAGAGGAAGGGGAAGAGGACGAGGTGGTTTTGGAGCTCCTCCTGCTGACCACAATAAGAATCGTTTTATTCCCTCTCCCTTTAATCCCAATGTTAATTCCTACTCTTGCTACGCCTGTGGTGAAACTGGACATTTTCGTCGGGTGTGCCCTCACAGACAGCAACAGCCCCCGCCTCCCCCTATTCCACCTGTTTTTTCTGACACCCCTGACCAACAATACTGGCCATAGGAAAACGCAGGGACCTCCAGCCACTCTTTTCAACTACCTTTGCTCACCCATAATTCAGAGACTGATCCTTTACTGACATTGTTCGTTGAAGGCACTGAGACTATTTTCTTAATCGACACTGGTGCCACTCGATCTACCCTCTCGCTGGCAAAGGTCCCTGCCTCGAACGAGACTGTTACTGTGCTTACTGCTTCTGGACAACCTCACCTTCTCCAAGTATCAAAACCTCTTCAAGTCCAGTCACGTCCTGGCGGACATACCTTACTGCATCGTTTTCTTTTAAATCAGCTCTGTCCAGTTAACCTTTTAGGAAGAGATCTCATGACAAAACTTTCTCTTTCTATTTCTATGACTGACAAAGGTTTTTTCTGTTCTACCCCCAAGTTGTTGTGTCAAATTGCCCCTTACCCCAAACCCTCTTTTGCAGCTTGGACTTTAAATATTTCCCTACACACCATTCTCCTCAAAGCCCTACACCCTTTTTTCCCCCTGTCTCTTTCCCAATTTACAGGCCCCTGACATTTTACACTGTACTGCCCAATACTTCCCTATAGAAGTAGACACCCCCTGGCTAGAATCTTTCCTTACTTCTGGTACTCGCCCCGAAACCCTTCACATCTCCTGTGTTTTTATTTCATCCACAAAGGCAGCTGCTTCTGTTCATCTTACATGCTCACAACATATATTTTATCTTGGCGGCTCAGTGCCTCATATTTCCTTAGCTAAATCACGCACTGTTAAATGGGGGGAAATAGGACCATGGGTAGAAAAATGCCTTGAAAGAACAGACTGGTTACAAGTTACTCCAGGTATTTTTGATACTCCTGACCGTTTAATAACTAAAGTGGTGTTTCAAACTGATTTTTTAGTACATCGCGCTTTGTGCCGTCCTTCCTCTTTTGCTTGTTCATTGCAAACCACTTCCCTTCTTGGCTCTCTATGCTCCCTGATTCACTATGGTCCCAGGGAAAGAATGATTATGGAAGGATAGCCCATTGTGAGCCTCTGGTGATCCACCCGAAATCCTCCTTCCGCCCGCACCGTGCCCAATATCCTCTGTCTCCCGAAGCAGAGGCTGGCATCTCCGCCGTACATTCCGATATCGTCAAACGCGGTGCCATTATTCCAATTGAATACTCTCCAGTCAATTCCCCCATTCTACCTGTAAAAAAGGCTGACGGTTCATGGCGTTTCGTACAAGACTTGCGACAAGTAAATTCTGCCATCTTCCCTAGGGCCCCCTATCATCCCTAATCCTTCCACTATCCTCTCTACTATCCCTCCTTCCGCTCGGTACTTCTCCGTTATTGACCTAGCTAATGCTTTCTTTTCTATCCCTGTACACCCTGATTCTCAATCTTGGTTTGCTTTTACTTTCCAAAACCGCCGTTGGACATGGACCGTCATGCCTCAGGGATACACTGAAGCCCCTTGTGTATATGGACAAGCTCTTGCCCAAAATTTAGAAGGCTTTTGGCCGGACAGAGGTAGTACATTGATACAGTATGTAGATGACATAATGCTATGTAGCGCTACGGAAGAAGATTGTGCAAAAGATACCCAGAAATTGTTGCTGTTTTTGGGGGACAATGGCCATAAAGTTTCTAAAGTTAAGCTGCAGCTAATCAAAACAACTGTAAAATATCTAGGTCATGACATTATGTATGGAACAAGAGCTCTCTCTAGCGATCGCATTACAGCCATCCAAAATCTTCCTAGACTGGTCACAAAACAACAGGTTATGTCTGTTTTGCCTGATCATTCTCGTCCATTCACTTTGTTCGTGGACGAAAAGCAGGGATTTATGAATGCAGTACTGACGCAATAACACGGAGATAAACAGAGACCGGTGGCTTATTTTTCTAAAAAACTGGATCCAGTGGCCGCAGCACTTCCTCCATGTCTTCGTACTGTGGCTGCAATAACAGAAGCTGTATTAGCAAGCACGGATGTAGTTCTCATGAGCCCCCTAACAGTTAAAGTGCCTCACGCTGTACATTCTATCCTAGTACAAGCCAAAACTTCACATCTCACTACTGCTAGGGCAATACACTATCAGAATGTACTCTGTACTTTGTCAAATGTTACAATTGAAAGATGCTCCACTTTAAATCCAGCCACTCTTCTCCCAATTAACAACGAAGGAGAACCACATAATTGCCATAATGAAATAGCAAAGGTTGTAAAACCTAGAGTAGATCTACAGGAAACACCTTTAGAAACTGGAGAAATGATTTTTGTGGATGGATGTTCCTTGCGATTGAAAAATGGAGCACCCTCAACCAGTTACGCAGTGGTCCAAGGGGACCGCCTGCTGGAAGCAAATCGAATTTCATCAAGCTTGAGTGCACAAGCAGCTGAACTCGTAGCACTCACTCGAGCGTGTCAGCTGTCCGAAGGGAAGATCGTAACAATTTATACGGATTCCAGGTATGCTTTTGGAGTCTGCCATGATCATGGAGCACTATGGAAACTAAGGGGATTTAAGACCAGTACTGGCAAACCCATCCAACATCAGAAATTGATCGAATCCCTTTTAGAAGCTATAACCAAACCATCGAAGCTAGCGATTGTTAAATGTCAAGCTCACACAGGAAAACAGGATCCTGTTAGCAAAGGAAATGAATTAGCTGACCACTTTGCTAAAGAGGCTGCATATAATAACACACCAATTTCTTTATTCCAACAGAGAAATGACCAGGACCCTGATAATCAAATTATTTCTGTACAGAGTGCAGCCACGGATATCGAAAGGAGAAAATGGTCCAAAGAAGGGTCCCTCTCTGATGGAGTCTGGACTCATAAACACACTAACAAACCTTTTCTCCCAAAAGCCTCTTTCCCAGGAATGGCAAAAATCGCCCATGGCCTCGATCACGCAGGTAGAGATGCCATGGTTCGAGATGTTGAAAAACATTGGGAAGCTGTAGGTTTCTCTAGATATGCAGAGCAATTTTGCAGACGCTGTGCAATATGTCAAAAGTTTAATGTGGGAAAAGGTACCCAGGTAAGTCCCGCCGTTACCCCTAATCCAATGGGGTCAGTTTGAACACCTCCAAATGGATTTCATTGAACTAACCCCGTCTAAAGGGTACCGATATTGTCTTGTGATTGTCGATGTGTTCTCCCGATGGTAGAGGCTTTCCCTTCAAACACAACGATGCCAAAACAGTAGGCTAAAGCACTATTTAAAGAGATTATTCCAAGAGTGGGGTATCCCTCAAAAGTTACAAACAGATAATGGCACTCATTTTGTGAGCTCCGTTATAAATGAATTAACCACCTGGCTCCAAATTAATGTGCACCATTATTGTAAATACCATCCCCAAAGCGGAGGCATCGTAGAACGATGCAATGGCACTTTAAAAGCTAAACTCGCAAAAATTTGTGAACAAACTAATTTATCATGGCCGGATGCACTACCCTTAGCTTTAATGGGACTAAGGGGACGGACACACCGACAACTGGGACTATCGCCGTTTGAGATTCTGACCGGACATCCCATGCCCATTGGCATGGTTTGTAGGAAATGTGAATTTGCATACTGTGGACAATGATCTTCTCTCTAGTCTTGCAGGTCTCCGAACCTCGTTGAAGGAAGTCCACCAGCAGGTTAATCAAGCCTGGAGGACCAGCCCACCTTCTAAGGATTTACCAATTCCCTTGGGCACCTGGATCCTGGTTCGAGATACTCGGAGGAAACACTGGCATCAGCCTAGGTGGAGAGGACCATTCCAAATTCTTCTATCCACACCACATGCCGTGAAAGTTGAAGGACTGCCTGCCTGGATCCACGCATCGCATTGCAAGAAATGGCTATCTTAAAAATACTTTTTCTGTTGACTGTTACCCGCACCCTCTCAGGCTTACCCAAGGATGGGTGGTGATCTCTATCTTTATAAGGTAAAACAAAACCAGAATCAGAGATACCCGAATATCACAGTCACACAGGGACTCACCACTTCAGTGCAAATTGATTTCTGCTCAATTGTGGACTGTGGAGTCGGACGACAAGAACAATGGACCTGGTCTGATAAATATGTTTGTGTTTCAGCTTCTACGGATTACGAAGACTGGTGCAGTCGGTGGGGTTTAGTCTTTGCAAATACAGGGTCAGATGACTGGGGATATTCTCCTTATAAAAGCCTGCAATACAGCTTAAAGACTCGATTCTCTATGGAAAGGGCATATATGCTACATGAGGAGCACATGTCTCATATAGCTTCTTCCCTTTCCCCCCCCCCCTTCCCCTTCATCAACCATTTCAATTTAATTCTACTGCCCACATCATTTTGTTCAAAAAGGGAGGAGTGTAAAAACATAAAATGATGTAATTGAACAAAATGTATGTGTGTAAGTACAGAAAATAGGACAGAATGATCAAACTTGTTTTGTGTTTTGCGTACGTGACAAAAAGCATATAGACTTTCTGGAAGTTTTCTTTCAATGATGTGTGTGACAAGAAAATATACCTTTAGGGTAAAGACTTTACCAATTGGAATAATACAAAATGAGTCAGGACGCTATTTTTATTGCTTACGTGGTCAACGATCAGGAGACTAGAAAGCTATAAAAGAGCAAGGATATCTGCCCTCGAGGCAGATGAAGTGCGGTGTCCTAGGACTGTATTTCTCTGTCATTTTACCCTTGCCTGGTATGTATAAATAAAAGGTTTTTACTAATTTAAATTTTCTTCTCTGTCTTCAGTCACAAAAAGTGTCCACAACATGTTAAGAATAGATGACAAAAATTAGACCTACATTTAGTATTGTGCCAGTTAGAGCTTTACTCATTAACAATAAAAAACAGTTTAATCTCACATAGTTTTCCAAATGCAAAAACTCCAAAGGAAACTAATATGAATTAGTATCCAAACTCAAGTACTGGATTAAAGGCCAGAGTGAAACAACAGCTCTATTCATCCCTCCTTAATTCATTCATCCATCCATCCATCCATTATCCACCCCGCTATATCCTAACTACAGGGTCACGGGGTCTGCTGGAGCCAATCCCAGCCAACACAGGACGCAATGCATGAAACAAACCCCGGGCAGGGCATCAGTCCACCGCAGCCCTTCTTAATTCCATCCATTTAATATATTATTTTGTTATTTAATCCTTCGATGTAACCCTTTTAATAAATCAGATACACTGGAAAGTTGGATATATTCTTTTCTTTAGTTTAAGGCAGTGCTACTCAACCTCATTTATCTCAGGGGCCAAAAATGGGAAATTTGCTTGAAATTTTTGGCGTAAGTTGTTTCCTAAAGATTTAAATTATAATGTTGTAAAACTATCAAATCTACTTAACAAATTTTCTTTCAATTTGTCATTAAGTTGAAATTAACAATCCTTCAAAAGAAAAATAAATGTAGCAATTAGCACTTTATTCAAAATTGAGTTAACATAAGATTTGTTTGCTGTACTAGGGTGTTCTACCATGTTAGCCATTATGGATGTAATGAGTCAAGTAAAATGATACCTTTTATTGGCTAACTACAAAGATTACGATATGCAAGCTTTCAAGACAACTCAGGCCCCTTCTTTATGCCAGAGAGCAGAACAACTGATGTAGTCTTTGTATTGAGACAGCTCATTAGACAAGCATTGAGAAAAACAGAAAGGACTGCATATGGTGTTTATTGATTTGGAGAAGACTTGAGATAGAGTGTCACATCAAGAGGTCTGAAGGCACATGACAGAGAAAGGAGTACTAGAGAAATATGTGAGGATTAGGGTTAAAAGTAGTGTTGGGTTAAGAGACAAGATGTCAGTTTGAGAAGGTCTAGCAGGGATCTTCTTTCAGTCCTTTGATCTTGTTATGGATGTGTTGAGTTATAGGATAAAAGACCAATCACCCTGGCACATGATTTTTGCTGATGACATTGTGTTACGTAGCACCAGAAAAGTGCTGGTGAAAAGTGGAGAGGAAGCTGGAAGAATAGAGAATGGCTTTGGGTGATATATATGAGGTTTAATGATGGTAATGTTTCAGAAGTTAGCCTGCAGGAAGAGCTATAAAAAAGAGTAGGCAAATTTAAATATCTAGGATCAGTGGTACTCAAAGATGGAAAATTAGATGAAGAGGTAAACCCACAGTTTTGGATGGAACAATTGGAAGACGGTATCTGGAGTATTTTGTGATTATAGAATTAAGGCGAAGATTAAAAGTAAGGTTTTTTAAGACAGTGATGAGACCAACAATGAACAAGAAAGGACAGAATAAGAAATGGGACAATGAGGTACAATAAAATTGGGAGAGATATCTAAGAAAATACATGTGATGAGGAGAGACAATGCATATGTGGGCAAAAGAATGATGGGAATGGAAGAATAGGGGAATTAAATGAGGGAGGCCAAAATGGAGGTGGATGAACAGACTAAAAGAAGATTTGAAAGTAAATGGTTTGACTGGGGAGGAGGTTGATCAAGCACAATTTCTAGTCTGTTCAAATGAGATTAAGTTTGTGAATTGAAGACCTGCCTCTCCTCATTCTTTCCTCATTCTTTCATGAATATGCACAAATGCAGGTCATATTTTCCACTTGATAATGTTTTCACTTGCTTTTCTTTAACTGTTAATCTCTAATTGCACTCCTTTCTCAGAGCTGGCTTTGCGTTGTTGATATTATATGAAGCAGGAAAGTAGTCAATGAATGAGCTGTGATTGAACAGGATTCCTGACTATCATGCTCTTCGGGTTCGGAGATATAAAATTCCAATACAGTTGAATGTAACACAGAGTTTTTTAAAGAAAACTTTATCTGATTCATTTATAAAGTGCTACACTTACAGGTCAGCCATATATCATGTCTCGTTCCATGAATTCTTAAGCAGGAGAATCTAACAATTAACAATAACTAAACATAAATTGAAACATAACAGATTCCTCCATCCATTTTCCAACCCGCTGAATCCGAACACAGGGTCACGGGGGTCTGCTGGAGCCAATCCCAGCCAACACAGGGCACAAGGCAGGAACCAATCCCGGGTAGGGTGCCAACCCGCCGCAGAACATAACAGATTGTTTGAAAATTACTTATCCTAATATCATCCAGTACTCTACCTTAACAGATACAGTAAGTGAATAATGCAGGTTCTCACATTTTATTTTTATAAAACATATACAGCATAAATAATGACTTATCTCTGCTTGTTGCCAAATGTGCTGGTCGATCATCAAGTTCCACATCAGTATAAGAGAAAGAGGCGAGTGCTCTATGTATGCATAATTAGCCACGTAGAAAATGAAAGCAAACCTTCAAAGAGCCTGACTCCATCCCCCCCAAACACAGAATACTCTATGAAATAATAATAATGAAAGAATTATTTATATTTACAAGACGTTTTTATCATTTTGATGGAAGAAAAAGTGTAAAGCATCAGCGCAACTTCAAAAAACAGAATAAGCCAGCAGCTTCAATCATGACATTGCCAATTTAATTTTCTGCCTTTAACTCTTTTAGGGGTGATTTTTATTTTCCTTTTTTACCAGGGCAGAATATTTTCCCAAAAAACTCAGTTTTCTGAAAAGCACATAAAGGAATAGTTTCTCAGATAAATCAATATAAAACAACCTACGTATTTTTTCAGACTGTTGACTATTATTTCGCCATTTCTGTTTTGTTTTGATGAAATATATGTTTACATGTCTCTGACCGTGTTCTTTCTTCTTTGATCTCACTGAGGCACGGTGGTGCAGTGTTTGGCACTGCTGCCCAGCACAGCTCATTTTGCATTTCTGGCCACAACAATCTGTTTTTCTAGCCCTTGAGGACAATTTAAAGATGATTGCACCATTATAATCAAGTCAAATCTAGTTCAGTTAATCTGTCTCCATTGACGTCAATACATTGTGCTAAGTTCAAAGATATTTGCGAACACTTCCACAGTTTCACAAAGCGAACAATGCAGAGTTTGCTCATAACTATTCAGTGCTTTCTTATCATTTCTCAGTGATATCATCTAAACACTGTATCATTGTTTATTACAATAATGTATGATCTTGGTTCTACTCGTTCCTTTACAATTCCTTGTAGATTCCATGTTTTTCTTGGATTTTCCTTTACTCTGACCTCTTCTAATATTTCCAGCTGTAGGACAGTTCTGGTTCTTTTGTCATAATATATTTTTGTTTTCTTTTCTGGTTTTCCTTCTCTCTTCCTTTCCAGATTTTAGCAGGTTCTGCTTCATTAGAAGGTTTGATCGCAATCGTTGTGCCAATCAGCAACTGTACTGGGAAAGCTCATGTTCAAGGGGTGTACTCCAATATACTAGAAGTAGTGCTGGGAGGTATACCGGTTCATAACGAAAACCATTTTTTATTTTTGTTATGATATTGATTTTTCTTATACCGCAACACCAGTTTAAATAGCCTAAACAATGTTCGAAACGTGGCGCAGCAGGAAACTGTTTAAGGGGGGACTTTTTTCACTGCTACACCGCTAAACACGCATGCAATGGAGTACATGCGTTAGTGGAGGTATTAAGCAGTGAAAATGGACAGAGAACATTCAGAAACTGAAGCTGTAGCAGACGATAATGATGACACATGTTTTGTCGAAAAAAGGAGCTGTGTCTGTTGTTTGGAGATACTTTTGCTTTAAAAGGTCGGATGTGGACCAAACAACTATTTACTGCAAATGCTGTTGAGCTAAAGTTGTCGCCGGAGGCAGCAACATGAGCTATTTGCTGCACCACCTTAGCCGCAGACATGCTTCGGAGTACCAATGCTTTGGACACAGACTTCACACAGCCATAGGTATGTAGTAGTTATTAAAATAATAAACTATTTTAAGTAATGGTAGTAAAACATATCATAGTAATAAGAAATGTATAATGAATGTGTGTATAATCAGTTTTTTGTTATCTCTATTATCAGTCAGTACAGGTAGTCCCCTACTTACGATGGTTCAACTTAGATTTTTCGAAGTTACGATGTCAAAAGCAAGACGATAAAATTGTGTAAAATATAAATTTTTAAGTTGGCACAGCAAGCAAACATTTCTGTGGGCCAAGCAATCCGAGCAATGCAGTACAATATGTTGCCGGAAACTCCCACTGACCAAAATTCTATATTACGCTATTTTTCAAAATTATACCTGTTTCACGGTATTCAACAGTATTTTTTTCAACAACAAGATCACTGATCTCTATCGATCGCTAGCTAGACTGAGACATCTCATGATCAGCACCAGGATGATCAGGATGGTTGTGCCACTCCATTAAAAGATTAATATGTAAAATTTGTACTGGTTTCCGCCGCCCAGGAATTCTGACTTTATAATTCACTGGGGACTTATGCTCTTCTATCACACCCAGCCCTTGCCTTTCAGGCTGAAATTTATGTGGATTGGACGGGATCAATGCCAGCATGAGATCCCCCAGCAGTAATCAAAGAGCATATGTCCCCAGTAAATAATAAAGTCAGGATTTCCAGGCAACAAAAACTGGTACAAATTTTGCATATTAACCTTTTAAAGGAGTGTCACGACCACCACAAAGTTCTCATCATGTCCAGAGCGGTCCCCCAGACTGAAGTCACCATTAAGGATGATTTAACTGTACTCAGTATCATTAACGACTAGGAATCTCATCTCATCCACCTTTGGGTGGTGCTTGACAGTTTGTGGCTGGCGGGGTTGATGGCTAACCCTAAGAAGTGCAAGCTGGGTATGTCGGAAATGCATGTGGCTGATGGGAAATGCACAGCAGTAAGTGCCGCACTCCAATTGCCAAAGAAAATCATACATGACCCAAGAATTGGAGGTTCAGGTTTCCTTTGTCATATTAGGGGGCTTCAAGTTTGTCAAACACATAGCATGTCTGTTAGAAAAACAACAACATATGGGTGGCAGTGACGGACATTGCAGCAGCCATATAGGAGTCACCTGGGGTTCTGTGTTTCATGAGAGGTGCATGCACCATTTTTCTTTGACGATGAAAGGTCAGAGTGTTACTAGTAGAGAATAAGTACATAGCCTGTAACCATTATTGCACACTCTAAAGTACTTCAGACAATATGTCTAATTGTAATAGAAGCCTGTCATGCCTCCTTTACAGTACATTAGATTATTAACAAAATTCTAGAGATGATTTTTGAAATGGCACTGCCAGGTCTCTGATTAGCACTTTTCTGCTGAGTAAAGAACTTTTTGTCTAAGGTTTCCTTTGTTTATCATAAGTACAGTAGTAATGTCACACACTTGGCACCAGGCATGATTAGTATTAGGGAATCTGCTATGGAAGTCAACATGCAAACAATAGGATTCACTCAGAAGAAATGATGATGCATCATGATGGCTTAAGAACTTTTCTTTTCAGTGGCTTACAGTTAACACACATTATTCCCAAGTTGCATCGAAGCATCTTCAATAAAATGCCCCCATTAGATGAATGGGGTGACAATAATGCCCAAGTAACACAGTATTAAGGCAGTGTGTATGGGCATATACTGTAGCTCAGTAGGCGAATGAATTACTGATGTTAAGATGCTTGTTTAAATATTAATCTTCCAAAGGCAAGCATGACCATGCAGAAAGACTGTATTCTCAGTCCCTGCAGTCTTCAGAGAGAATGTGTCCTAGGTATTTGAATGATTACAGTTCTTTAAAACATTTATGTTTGGATATTTTCCTTGTTTAGGAAATATCCACAAAGAGGGCTCTAATCTGTCAGAGCAGGTATCAGTGCCATTTGCAAATTTAATTTTATATGTGTCACAAGTGAACAGTCAAGCTGGATCTAAAAAACAGTGGATTTTCATGATACAGGCCTTATTATTTGCCTCTAGTAAATAAACACATGTTTAATTATATATTTTTAATAAATATAGTGGAAAATATTTATTATAAATTTAATATATCATTCCTTGTTTTACCAAGACTAAAAACTCAAAGAGGAATCCTGCAGATGACAAGGTAAGCTCTTAATCTAACTGGTGATATTGAGAAAATTGCAAAAATAGCTTGATCTTCCAGCAGATGGCACAATTAATTTGAAAGTGTAGCAAAAAATATTCAGTAGAAGGCAAGTACTGTATAAAGTATACCAGTTGGCTGTGAATTATTATCTGTTTGAAGAAGCATATTCAAGAAGAAGATATATTGAAATAACCACTGAGAAGGGTGTATAAACAAAGTAAATAAAAGTAACACAAAATCTCTGAGTGCCTGACTGGGGAATTAAGCCTATTTTTACCAGCTAAAATCAGTGTGTGAGCATTATTCTTAACCTGTGAGATTTCCCCCTGGGATTGCAAATGTAAATGAATTTAATAACAGCGAGTTTAAAACTGTGAATAAAACAATTAAGTAAACTCCATCATAAATACAGTATGACTTGACTTCCAGTTGGTCCTGCCATATGCATATCTGTTTTAAACGGTTTAAAAATTTGTCAGTGTGTTAGAAGTTTTTGATTTAAATTCTGTATTTCTTTATCAATTACAAAATTACCTTTTGCCTCTTCTTACTAATACAGATTTCCTCACATTTAGAGGTCTTAGTAAAATTTGTATTTAATGTATACAGTGATTCCTCGCTATATCGCGCTTCGCCTTTCGCGGCTTCACTCTATCGCGGATTTTATATGTAAGCATATTTAAATATATATCGCAGATTTTTTGCTGGTTCGCGGATTTCTGAGGACAATGGGTCTTTTAATTTCTGGTACATGCTTCCTCAGTTGGTTTGCCCAGTTGATTTCATACAAGGGATGCTATTGGCAGATGGCTGAGAAGCTACCCAACTAACTTTTCTTTCTCTCTCTCTTGCGCTGACTATCTGTGATCCTGACGTAGGGAGTGTGAGCAGGGGGGCTGTTCGCACACCTAGACAATACGGACGCTCGTCTAAAAATGCTGAAAGATTATCTTCACGTTACTACCTTCTGTGTGCAGCTTTTAAGTATGCTGCACGGTGCTTCGCATACTTAAAAGCTCAAAGGGCACGTATTGATTTTTGACTTTGTTTTTCTCTCTCTCTCTCTCTCTCTCTCTCTCTCCCTGCTCCTGACGGAGGGGGTGTGAGCTGCCGCCTTCAACAGCTTTGTACCAGCGGTGCTTCGCATACTTAAAAGCAGCCCTATTGATTTGTTTGCTTTACTCTCTGTTTCCTTTGAAGAGGAAGATATGTTTGCATTATTTTAATTGTGAGACAGAACTGTCATCTCTGTCTTGTCATGGAGCACAGTTTAAACTTTTGAAAAAGAGACAAATGTTTGTTTGCAGTGTTTGAATAACGTTCCTGTCTCTCTACAACCTCCTGTGTTTCTGCGCAAATCTGTGACCCAAGCATGACAATATAAAAATAACCATATAAACATATGGTTTCTACTTCACGGATTTTCTTATTTCGCGGGTGGCTCTGGAACGCAACCACCGCGATGGAGGAGGGATTACTGTATAGTTTTATTGCCTAGCTTGCCAAAAATAGATTCCCCAATGTTGATGAAATGTTCTAATTTTGACATTTTATTGATTTTTGAAAACACTGTAATACTGGATTATGTAATTTTCAATATAATGCCTTTTTCCCTTATGAATGTTTCTAGTCATTCTCCTATACCACTTTAACAGAAAACAAAAGCAGAAGAGAAAGGTGTGTAGAATCCCCAGTAAATTAGGGATCTTTCAAATTCTTTAAATCAAGAGGTTATAACACCCACTTAGACCAAGAATTCATTTACAAAGTGCTTTGGGATTCAAAGGTGCATTATTGTGATGCAGGCCCGGTCTTAGGTATTATGGGGCCCTAGGCGAAAGGGGGGGGGGGGGCAGAGCCCCCCTGGAAGCTCTGTGAAATGCGTGAAAATTAGACCAAGGTGTTGATCCGGGGCCCCCCGGACGCCGGGGCCCTAGGCGGTCGCCTACTTCGCCTATGCCTAAGGCCGGGCCTGTGTGATGCACTGTCCTATCTGACTCAAAAATGCCTATCTGAGCAGGGAATATTTAAGGAGCAGCTTGAATAGAATAAAACAATTAGAATTATATTGTTGTCACATTTCTAAAGTTGTGAGAAAGACTCCTTGAATAAACATTGACACATCAAAGGATTGATACATCCTAATAGACAGTTTCCTTACATCGAATTATATTATTGCTTTATACAAAACTTCTAAGATGAAAAGGCTGTAATTAAATCAGATTAGACTAGATTAGACAATCCCAAGGGGAGATTTTGATGCATAAAACAACAGAAACAATAAAAGGCAAGAATACATTCTCACAGGACAACTACTACAGTCAATCAATCAATCAATCAATCACTCAATCAATAAATAAATCAGTGTATATTGTGCAGAAGTTTCACAATGGATTTATAGATTACGTCAGAAGGAAACATTGAATTGCTTGATAACATTTGGAAGAGGTGCTTGTTAACACAAGTTGTGTAATGAGCTGGTGGATAAAATTGCTCCAAGAGAGTTCCTCTTAGAGTAGATAGAACATTTCCAGCAGCTTGCTGCATGCATCAAAAAACCTGAGGAAGTACAATCTGCTTTGGACCTTCTTTTACAGTGCCATTGTATTGTCAGACATGTCCAATTTGTTGTTTATGTATTTATGTGAACCCACAGGTACTTGTAGCTCTGCACCAACAGGTTGTTTCTAGGAAAATGTTATCTGTATTTTACATTAAACAGTTAAATTATATTGTTTTATTACTACAGTCCTTACACAGTCCTCCATAAATGAACATTTTTAAATAATCTAAAATTTACACAATAAAGAACAATGATAATCTCCTGTGTTTGTTTAAAAGTAACAGAAAGCTAAAAGGATAAAAAGAGGAGATACAAGAACAGAAATTAACAAAGGAAAAATCATTTAGCGTGAAGCACTTGCATCAGGATTAAACAATATTTAGTCCAGTATCACACGCAGGTGCATTGGAGGTAACCTAAGGGCTTTTGTGATGGTAATAAGGAGTGGTGCTGTTATCTAATCGAGAAACAGGTTGCTTGTGACATCCTGGTTAAAATCATCTCCCATTTCCTTGGCATGCCGGTTTGGCAGCAAGAGTATAAAAGCATGGAGGCCCTCATCATAACCCTCCAGTGGCACAAAGCAGCTTCACAAACTGAGAATAGGAAACACCCCATTGGTCACAATACCCTTCAGATGGGGTGAGTCGCTAATTATGAGCCTTCCCACTGCGACACGGACCCTGCAGTCAAGTGAACGAAGAACCCCACACCTCTTCTCCACTGTTTCAAAGGTTGGGGATGTGGGACTTATCATCCCATCCCTCACCTTGACTTAACACTGGAAATACATGAACCACACTGGGTGATAAATATGGTCCTCTCAGTAGATGGTGAAACCTCATCTCAGGCTGTTTCCATGCAGCGCTGTCAGCCAGGTTGAGAGAGCGATCACATGGCTATCCAATGTACTGTAGTTGACGTCCTGATAACCCACGGCTCTACAGTGATGCAATCTGAGCAATCGCAGCTTCTCAATCTGCTCCAAGAGATCGCCTCGTATACAGTCTGGAATTACATTTTCAATTTTGGCAAACTCTGGCTTCTTTCAAAAGAGAATGGTGGAATGATGATTCCCTCAAACTTGCAAAAAATGCTGTTTTTGGTAGATGGACAACACCCTCTCTTTCTATGCCAACTGGGCTGCACTTTGTGCTTAACAATGATTTCACTGCACAACAAAGTTTTAGCTTCTTGAACACTGTTGGGTGTTTCTTATAGATTTTTCGGTGCTGATCACGAATATCGCATCAAAATTAACCCATCATGTACCGTTTCAGTTTTGTCATGATTTTTTCTGTTGTTTGTATCCAAACATTTTCGCTCCCGTAAGTGACTTGTCAACAACGGTTTGTGCAGCCTGGGCATGTCCAGGCATGGAATCAGGCCAGGTTGGAAGCTGTTCTGTGGAAGCTAACAATCTGGGCATGCCTGGGCAGGTCTGAACGAGCTTGACGCTGTCTCAGCATGCTATAAAGGTGGCTTGCATACACCAATCCTGCTCATTTGGTTAATATAGATAGTCAGTGTGTATGTATAGTATCAGTATAGTAAAGTATAGTATCTGTAGCAATATAACAGTAAGTAAGCTTGATGCTATAGATGTTGTGGTGTCGGGCGATATGTCTCGTCAATGTCGTAACAGCCACGATACATTCTGATATATCTGTGTGTGGCGATTATACACTTGCGCCTCAGAGACGTTGGATGACTGGTCTTGTGAAGAAAGCTTATTATCTGTATTTTGGCTGCAAAATTGGTGATCAAGACAAGGAATGGGCACCTCACATTTGCTGTGCGACATGTTCTGTCAGTCTGAAAACCTGGCTCAGCGGCACTCGAAAGACAATGCCGTTTGCTGTTCCGATGATATGGCGAGAACAGAAAGACCATGTGACGGACTGTTACTTCTGTTTAACTAATGTGTCTGGTTTCTCTGCCAAAAACAAGAAGTTAATTGAAAATACTAATCTGCCTTCAGCAATGAGACCCGTGCCACATGACAACAGTCTTCCAATTCCGAAACCACCAGAGGATTGGACCTTAGAAGAACCAGATGAAGAAACTGCAATGCAGGGTACTGACAGTGACACTTACCCGGATTTTGAACTGTGCTCATCAGGCAATCCACATCTGATAACACAGTCTGAATTGAATGATTTTGGGTCTGTCAAAAGCAAAAGCCGAGCTGCTGGGTTCAAGATTGCAGGAATGCTGTTTGCTGTCACCAGGTACGAAAATGTCTGTGTTTTGTCATGATATAACCAAATTTTTTGCACAAGTTGACAGTCTCTGTTTCTGTTGTGACATTGAAGGATTGTTCTCGGCCTTGGGTTGTGATCACAACCCGGAAGAGTGCCGTCTCTTCACTAATTCATCAATGTTAAGCCTGAAAGCTGTTCTGCTACACAATGGAAACATTTATCCTTCAGTACCTGTTGCCTATGCAGCACACATGAAAGAAACGTATGAGAATATGAAACTGTTGCTGAAGCATGTCCAGTATAGCAGGTCCAACTGGAATATCTGTGGAGATCTTAAAGTCGTTGCTCTGTTACTAGGACTGCAGCTCGGCTATACAAAGTACCGTTGTTTCATCTGTGAATGGGACAGCTGTGCCAAAGAGTCGCACTATTCTCGACAGAATTGGCCACTCCGTAAAAAGTTAGTTCCAGGACAGAAAAATGTGGCACATGAATCGTTTGTTGACCCGGCAAAGATATTTTTGCCTCCTCTTCACATAAAACTGGGACTCATGAAGAATTCCATGAAAGCACTGAACAAGGACGGCAAAGGTTTTTGTTATTTAAGACAGATGTTTCCAAGAATAACTGGCACCAAGATCAAAGAGGGCATTTTTGCTGGCCCCCAGATCAGACATGTTATGAGTGACAAGCAGTTTGAAGATCTGTTAGTTGGGCCGGAAAAAATTGCCTGGAAAGCCTTCAAAGACGTTGTGGACAATTTTCTGGGCAATTACAGAGCCCCAAACAACTTCAGCTGGTAGACAAACTTCTCAAAGCATACAAGACAATGAAATAATCAAGACAGAATTGAGGGTGTAGAAATGATTGAACCACTAGAGTCAAGTGACTATAATATAATACAGTTTTTAGTGTTTTGTAAGAGTGCAGATGCAAAGACTAAAATTGTTAAGTTTAACTATGTAGGGCAAATTTTGAGCAAATGCAGCAAAGTCTAAGGAGGATAGACTGGGAAAAGTTTTTAAGTATGGAGACAGTCAAGGAATAGTGGAACAGGTTTAAAATGTTTTAGATGTAATGCAGGACATGTATATACCTAAATTTGGAATTAATAGGAGGCTAGCCAGTACATATATAAACCCTTGACGCATATTTTTAGGAAGTCACTGTACACTGGGGAGATTCCAAAGGACTCAAAAATGGAAAATATTTTTACTTTATATAAAAAGGGTGACTGGGCAGATCCAAGTAACTATAGGCCAATAAGCTTAAAATGCATCACAGAAAAAATGATGGAAGGAACTATTAAGGATAAGATTGAGCAGCACATGGCAAGTACAGGAGTTTTTCTGAACAGTCAGCATGTGTTCAGAAGAGGGAGGTCATGTTTTACTAACATACTGGAATTCTATGAGGAAGCAACAAAAGGATATGATCAAAGTGGAGTATATGATATTATTTATCTTTACTTTAAGAAAGCATTTGATAAGGTGCCACATGAGAGGTTGGGCATCAAACTAAAAGGAGTTGGAGTTCAGGGTGATGTTTTTAGACAGGTGCAGAAATGGCTCAGACACAGGAAACAGAGGGTGATGGTGCGAGGAACCTCATCAGAATTGTGGTCAGTGCTAGGACTGCTGTTATTTTTAATATCTGTAAATGTTTTAGATAGGAATATAAGTAACAAGCTGGTTATGTTTGTAGATTATACCAAGATAGGTGGATTGGAAAATAATAAAGTAAAGTATTATACATAGTAAGTAAAACTGTTAGTTTTGAATACTCAATGGAAGGTCTGAAAATCAAGAGTACACCTTATGAAAAGGATTTAGGAGTCATAGTGGACTCTACGCTGTCAACTTCCCAACAATGTTCAGAAGCCAATAAGATGGAAAAGAGAATGTTAGGTTATATAGCACAATGTGCAGAGTGCAAGTCCAATGAGGTTATGCAAAAGCTTTAAAATGCACTGGTGTACTGTGTGCAGTTTTGGTCTCCAGGCTACAAAAAGGACATAGCAGTGTTAGAAAAGGCCCAGAGACGAGTGACTAGGTGCCATTCCAGGGCTAAAGGGATGAATTATGAATTATGAAGAAAGATTAAAAGAGCTGAGCCTTTTCAGTTTAAGCAAAAGAAGATTAAGAGGTGACATGATTGAAGTGTTTAAAATTATGAAGGGAATTAGTACAATGTAGCAAGACTGTTATTTTAAAATGAGTTCATCAAGAACATGTGGACTCAGTTGGAAACTTGTTAAGGATAAATTTTGCACAAACATTAGGAAGTTTTTCTTTACACATAGAACCATAGGCACTTGGAATAAGCTACCAAATAGCATAATGGACAGTAAGACTTTAGGAACTTTCAAAACTAGACATGATGTTTTTTAGAAGAATTAATTGGATAGGATTAGCAAGCTTTGTTGGGCTAAATGGCCTGTTCTTGTCTATATTGTTCTAATGTAAAATGTAAAAAAAAAAATTACTATATTGTGTTGCTGAACACGAGGGTAAGGTTAAGCCATTGTTGCTAGTCCCAAAATCCTTCCAGTGGTAGTTTTGTGGACTAACTCACGCTCACCACCCAGGCGCCTACTTGGGTACCTAGAAGATTAAACGTTTTTTCTTTGCGCCCTCCCCCTCCATAACCTATCGTCTATTGGGTAGCAGCAAAAGCTTTAGAATCGTCAAAAATTTCAATCTACAGTTTTCGATGGATCTCACATTTTAGGGTCCCCTGATACTGAAAATATCAATCCTGATGATGGCCGTGTGTCTGTCTGTGTGTATGTTTGTGTCACAGTTTCTTGAGGATGGTCTACAGCTAAAATGGCTGGATGGAAAAATACCAAACTCAAAACTTAAGCCTGTTATGAAATGACAATTTGTTGATTAGTTTTTGAGCCAAATCGTGCAAGAGAAAGAGGCACTCTAGAGAAAAACCTAAATAATTCTGCAATTAATTATGAATTCTTCTTGTCAATTGCTATCATAATGGCCTATAATATGATCAGAAAGATCAGCATCAGATCGGTAAATAATTGTTTGGGTAACTTGGTTCCTAGAGTTAAGCCTTCTGACACTCACATCTGAATTTTTTTCAATGAGGAGGTCCACCACTTTTGCGCCTCTTGTCCAGAATGTTAATTGTATCAGATTCCTCAGAAGGGCTGAGGTCCTCTTGTTCCTGTGCTGCTCATCGATATCCCATTTGAGCTCATAGGGGTAGACATTGTAGTACCCATCAAAAACTCTGCCAGAGGCTATAAATACATTTTAGTACTGGTGGATTATGCTACATAATACGGTGAGGAGGCTATTCCCTTGCAAAAAGCCATAAAAACTGCACAAGAACTAGTATGGGTCTTTGTACATGTCATCCCTAAGAAAGTTTTAACAGACCAAGGGATGTTCAGGGAGGTTTCCAAGTTACTCAATATTAAACATTTAAAAGCCTCAGTATACCATCATCAAACTGACGGTTTACTGGAGCAGTTCAACCAAAGTTCAAACAAATGTAGTCAATGAGGATGGGAGGAACTGGGATCAGTAATTCCCCCTCGTGTTATTTGTCTACCGGGAAGTCCCACAAGCCTTCATAGGGTTCTCACCCTTTGAATTATTATTTGGACAACAACATCGAGGGCAATATTAAAAGAAGCCTAGGAAGAAGAGGCACTCCCTTCCACAAATATACTAAAACAATATAGAACAAACTTGTTTGTCTGATTGTGGTACAAGTCTCCATGAGGCCACACACAATCTTTTAAATTGTTTTTTTTTTCAATCTGTGCACATGTCTTCACTAACTGATATTGTTGTTTTACTCTTTCAATGAATGTCATTCTGAGCTCATTTTCAGACATTTCACTTGGGTGATTTTCCCACTTTATTTTTTGTACAGATTCAACCATGGCTATTGATCCAGAGTAGTCAAAGGGACCCAGTCACAAACCTCTAGCTAATTGCTGTTCCTTAAACCTATAGATCTAGACTAATAAAAGAATGTTTACTGCAAGGTTGTCCTAACAGCTGATTTACTTGCCATAACTTAAAACCTAGTGACTTAGACAGGCAGAAGACCATTATTATAAATATATATACCATTCCCTGATCCAATGAATCTTCCTGTCTAATTACTACCCACGAGTATAAGTTGAGTTCTGTCTTTATGAATTATATATTTAATGAATATGGGGTCTGTCTCTTCTAATCCTGCCACAACCTACCCAGTGAACCACTTTACAAAACTCTGTTGAGAGCAGAAAAATAGGGAAAGCACCCACTGTATCTCTGACTCCCTTAGCAGTAATAAAATCTCCTTCTGATTTGGCTTGAAAGATCCCTAATTTAGTAGGGATTCTACAGGTTTAATGTCTCAGACTGTACTGGAGATTAAAAAAAATCAGCTGCAGCTAAATTTCAGAGTGAACTTTATTTTCTCTATTTCAGATTTGAGCAGGTGATCCACAAAGTTGTTGTGGAAAAAAGGTGGTTAAGAATCCTTACAGTATAACAAGATTAGGCAGCTGGCTTAAAATGGCAATTTCATTAAAATCATGACAAAGGAAGCGTGTACCATATGGGATAATTCCAAAGAGGGCTATAAAAACATGAGAGTGTATTGTACTGCCTAAAGCCTCTCATGTCTCTATAGCAATAGATGTCCATTAGATTCTGAATTGAGAACAAACAAAAAATGCAGCCAAAGCAGAAGTCTGGTAGCACTTCACGCATGTTAGGCTGCTGATTTTCCCTAGTAAAGTAGAAATTGGTACTGGTTGGGAAATGTATAACTTGTGCCAGAATCCATTTGCCCTTTTGATTTCCTATTTCAGTTGAATGAAGATGTAACTTCTTCTCCAGTTTTAAAAGGACAAGATAGGTTTGGAAAAATGAATACATTGAAAAAGTAAAGGCATTTCAGTACGATTACTGCATTTATTCATCCCATCAGTGAGTGATGTGTGTTGGTCTACTTATAATGATTTCCTTTATGTTTCCTAAGAAAGGATTAAAATGCATCTTAAACAAATAAACAACTGAATTTGTGTGACACAGTGAAAGAAAATTATTCAAATTTAGACTGTCATATTGATTAGACATAATGACTAAAATATTACTTTCATACAGCTAAACATAATGTTCCAAACTTTTCTTTCGAATTTCCTGACCTTCAATATTTTTGTTCAACTAAAGGGAAATCAAATAAAAAGGAGAAAAGGAGGGCCGAAAGAGGACATACATGACATTGACCAAAAATGCTTGATATTCTATATTTGTACAAACAGAAGAAGCAGGATTTTAGAACAATAGTTTTATCCAAGTATTTATCCATAGAGATATAGTCAGAAAAGAAAAATGGCAAGAAAAAGAAAGTGGCATAACTTCCCAGCCATCCAAGCTTTGACAATGAAATACTTGCAAGAGCCAGCAGTTGTAAGGAGAAAAGGAAAACAATTTGGAAGTTGCTAACTGCTGAGTGACTCTAGTGCTTACTATATACAGTACATGTCATGAATACATTCATAATAATAATAACTAGCCAACCCGCGGCGTACCATACGCCGTATAATCAGGCCGCTTTTTTAATGATTTTTAAGCACAGGGAAAAAATTAACATTTGAAAAATCCGGAGGAGAGGGGAAGAACGCCCATTACGCCCCATCCGTCATGCTAGTCTGCTGATTTCTCGTTCAGTAACCTGTGAGTAGTGATGGGCGGGGTGAAGCCTCGCGAAGCATCAACACGTTTGAAGCAAGTGTGTCGGAAATCGTATCGAAGCTTCGAAGCATTTGACACTCACCTCTCTCGTGACACCTCCTGGTCATTTTCATTAACGTTACAGAAACTTATGATACACTTCAATGACGTCTGTTAAAAGTCGTATTGCTTTTATTTTTTCGTAGCTACAGACTGACAACGAAGAGAAGGGTTCGTCAGCAGCTTCTAGTGTCTGATGTCTAAAAAATATAAATATAACTAACGCAGACAGGCAGAATGCACTATACGATAGCAAGAGTTAAACAAAATAAGACGCCTCACCTCATGCATTCCCGGCTCTTTCAATTAGTATTTACTTTTGCACTGTATCATTATAATCGCTTCTGTTATTAGTATTATAATTAACCCTGATCTTTTCTTGAGATCACATTTAATAGCCTTAAATGTTTTCTTTGGTCTGTCTTAATTAAAACGGAGTAGACAGAAAATAAAGGTTTATCCCTGTATTTTGCCATGCTATAGGTAAGCACATTTGAGAAAGAAAATGTGAAATCCTTAAATCACAGATGTCATTATTGGATCAAGTATTAAAATCTGCAGTGCTTTGAAAGCTCGACACAGTGTCGAAACCTTAGTATCGAGCGGCCCATCACTACCTGTGAGTCACGTAGAGTTTTCATTGTTGTTTGCGATTCTGGCCGCTTTTCGCGTACTGAGTTGTTCGGGAGTCACAGTTGAGAAACAGTTTTTTAATATCTTTTAAGCACAGGGGAAAAAATGAACATGTGGCCCGGTGCATTCTTTAACTGCCTTGTGGCGCTGTAGTAGTACGGCTGCTTTGCAGTAAGGAGACAGTAGAAGATTGTGGGTTCGCTTCCCGGTTCGTCCCTGTGTGGATAGCAAATTATCCGCAACAAACAAACTGTTTTATACGCTGCAAAGCAATCCGCGCCGCTTTTTCAATGTTTTTTAAGCAGAGGGAAAAAAATGAACATTTGGAAAATCCGTAACGCTGCTTTCAGTAAGTACAATGCACACGCGTTTAATTTGTCAGCTACATTTTGCCAGCTGTCTTTTCTGGTTTGGGCCGCTTTTTCAGTGTTACCTCTTGTGTATATTATATATTGAAATTCTTCGAGTTGCTAATTAACTAACTAACACCCACCCACTCAGCTTGTGTGAAAAAAATGCGCCCGTTCTTTCATCATTTTGTTGCAGCCTATCAAAGACTTGGTGATCATGTTTTGTAGACTCAATATATATTGGCTTTTCACTCAGCACGAGGGCGCGCATTCATCTCGGATTATTACATCTTGCTAGACTAATCTGCTACACGGCTGCGTTTGAAAAACCGACTTATCCCGGATGAGTTTCACCGGCATTAATGATTAGGAATCTGGTTGGAACAAAACCCTGCAGCCACAGGGGTTCACCAGGACCGAGTTTGGCAAACACTGCTGAACACAGACGAAACCGACTCAGGTGAGGAGTGGGGGCGGGCAAAGTAGTTGGAGCTATTGATTATTCAGTGTTGTTTGCCTGGGTGTCTGATCTACTCAACAGGATTATAAATAAAAGGAAAACAATGTGAAGGCAATGTCACAGGTGATCCTGTGGTATAGCGGGTCCACAGCTCCCCTTCAAAAGCCCATTTTTAAATAAATAATCATCGCACTCACAGTGTAGCGAGGGGCCTTGGAAGTGTGGCTGAAACGGTTTCAGGGTAGACTCGTGCTTCAAGCATTTCTCCCCTGTGCAGTGTGTGAGCGAGTGAGGAGAGAGAGAGAAAGCCGGTACGTTAGAGTGAGCGAGAGCAGGCTCGAAGGCAATGTGTTCCTGTGGTATAGCGGGTCCATAGCTCTCCTTCAAAAGGTCATTTTTAATCAGGCGACTGACAGTAGTGGAGTCAGGCACAGAGAAGGTCAGCTGCAGAGAGAGCATCTCGACTGTTGCAGGGCCTGAAGCAGGTGAGACGCTAATGAAAAAGAGGCACAGGGCTTATTGGTTTTTAAAGACTGCTTCCTTCATTGTGTTTTAACTTCAGTTTTAAAGGATTGCGCGGCTCTCTCTTGCGCTGCCTGTGTGTGCCTCTGTCTCTCTGTGGCGCTGCCTCTGTGTGTGTGTGCGTCTCTCTCTCTCGCGGTGCCTGTGTGTGTGTGTGCGTCTCTCTCTCTCGCGGTGCCTGTGTATGCCTCTGTCTCTCTCTGGCGTTGCCTCTGTGTGTGCCTCTGTCGCTGCCTGTGTGTGCGCGCGACTCTCTCTCTCTCGCGCTGCCTCTGTGTGAACCAAGATTCCACTGAGGTTGACTAATGAAAAGTCAACGTGGCTCAGAGCTGCAAGTGGACTGTGGCACAGACAAACAGAAATGACGGCATGTTTTTCGAGGCGTTGCGTCCGAGTTGGTGGGCGTGACTGTGATTTTTTAGTCGTATCCAATGGTCTAAGAGTTGGTGGGCGTGGCTCCTTCCTGCGTGCGCCATTGGCGTCTTACTTGTCGGCGGTTTAGTGAATCCATGCCCCTTCCGGCGTGCTTTCCATGGTCGGCTACTTGTCTCCTGGCTTAGTGAATTATATATATAGATAATAATAATTATTATTATTTATTTTATTCTTTCTTTAAACATTTTTACCAATATGATGTTGGAATCATTACCATTAATTTGATAAATGATTTCCTCTTAGATGCTCCTATTTTGTGTGTTTGGTCAGTATGATACTACATGGTTTCTCAATAAGCTATGCATATGCCATGTGACCTCTTACAACATAATGTCCATGTAAAACATGTACTGTCCAAATTTTGTTGTGAAATAAGGAAAAGATTAAGGCTTACTTAAAAAAACAAAAAAACATTGATTTTTGTTGGATTTTTCTGATTATGAATGTTGTTTTGTTTATGACTTTGTTTCCAATGTTGCCTTCATCTGACTTCCCTTCTGCAATGTTCCTAAATTCACTCAGCTTATAAATTCAGTTCATATGGACTTTTATTTTATGTCTCAAAGTCACTAATACATGTATTATATATAATAACATAATATATTTGAATATATGTGAGTGTATATACTGTAGTAGGTAACAGGAAGGAAGGACAGGCATCCTGGCTGGTATAAAGGAATGATTCATACCCAGCCAGGAAGCCAAAATGGAAGGTCCAGAAGAAGAGCAGGTCATTCCCCCACACAGCAGGTGACAGTATTCTTCATATCTGGACCAGTATAAGACACCCACAGGGTGGCATGGCAATTGGAGTCCATAGACAAACCCCTGACAGGGTCTTTAGGTACCGCCAAAGGGCATTGGCAGAGGAGAACTGCCCTGGTTTCCACGCAACTCAGAAGTGCTTTGAAGGACATTGACAGGAGATCAGAAGCAGTTCCAGTCGAGAGGCAGTGGGAAACAGTCTATTGGAGAAGGAGGGAGGATTGTGAAATTGTGAATTGTATATTTTGCTGGTGTTTGAATGAAGAAGGTGTTTTGTAAAATAAAATTTCTTTATTTGAACCTGTATTTGTGTTGGGTATTGCCGTGTCTGAGGTTTGGATCTCAGTGATGCCACTAGTGGTTACAATATATATATATAGTTCCAGCTCCCTAAACCTGACACAGACAGACACATGCACAAGTTCAGCATGGCACACAGGTTTATTCATGTGAATCTCTTCCCAAAGAGTTTCCTAGTAATCAGGACTCAGTACAAATAAGCACAGCAACATAAGTACAAAGCAGCCCAATGCAACACTTTGTCTTCTTTCTCTCTCTCTCTCTGTCTGTCTTTCTGCCTCCACTCCTCCTCCAGCAAACTTCATTTTCTCCCCATTGGCAGCTGGCTTCTTTTATACTGCACCCAGGAGTACTTCACGTGGCCTCTTAGTCTGGTCTTGCAGGTAAGGCGGAAGCTCAGTGAAGTAGGACTTTGCAGTACCTGCAGCACCCCAGGGCAGCACCCCCAAGCAGCACCCCCAGAACATAACAGGGCTGAGCCACCAAACTCCAAATCACATGATGTCCTGAGGCACTGCTGCAACTCACGGGGGCCACCATTTAGTGATCCCAGGGAGATAGTGCCCCGTGCATGCTCTCTCTCTTGCTTAATCCACCTTGCAGGAGTCCTGGCCAGTTAAGGGCGATGGACATCTGCCACAATACACACACACACACACACATATATATATAGTGGGGAACAGCCAAGATGGTTTCACCACACACACGTTTATTATACATTATTTACAGTTGTTCAAGTGCACAAACCCAGTGCCGCAGCACCAATCACCCCTTAAGACCTTGGCCACACAACACAATGCCTTCAGTCTCTGGTCTGCCTCCACTACTCTCCTCTGAGCTCCGTCCTACTTCCACCCGACTCTTGCCAATGACTGGAGGGAGGTGGCCCCTTTTATACACCCCGGATGGGCTCCAGGTGCTTCCCGACACTCTTCCGTTGACACTCCCCTGTGTGGCGGAAGTGCCGGCTGTGCAACCGGAAGGACACCGGGTGTCCCTGCTTCTCTTCCCCCCAGCACTTCCGGGTGTGGCGGAAGTGCTGAGGTCCAGGGCTCCCAAGGCATTGGGGAATCCCCTGGCAGCCCCCAAAGCAACCAGGGCGGTCGCCCCCTCGTGTTCTGGAGGAGGCACAGGACCTCCTCCGGTCCTCCTGGGCATCCTGACCGGGTACGAACCCCAGCCGGGTGCCACAATATATATAATATATATATCTATATAAATAAGATTCTTTTCGCGTTTGAAACGGAAATTACGTATGCGTTTGAAACGGAAATTACGTATGACCACATGAAGAGATGTAAACACAAACACACCGATCTATCCCATAGAAGTGTGCCCTGAAGTAATTCTTTTCGCGTTTGTAAACACAAACACGCCAATCTATCCCATAGAAGTCCCACAGAACCCCGACTTACTGATATTGAAAAGAAGTAAAAACAAACACGTCGATCTATCCCATAGAAGTCCCATACACAAACATGCCAAGAGACTGGATATGGAGGGATTCAATTATAACATTGAAAAAGATTATTGCCTACATCCAAAAAATTACAATAGGAGAAATGGACATCGTCTGTGAGTACTGCCAAGCAAAGAAGTTTAAATTTGAATCATGTGGGATGTGTTGTTCAGACGGCAAGGTGAAATTAACACCATTAAGCCATCCACCTGAACCGTTGTTGTCTCTTATTTCTGGCGCAAATCCACATTCAACTCTATTTTCTACAGAACATTAGAAAATACAATTCGTGTTTTCAGATGACATCATTTGGCACCATGGCTGCTACCGAAGAGTCTGGGTTTACGCCGACATTTAAAATACGGGGGCAAATCTATCACAGAATTGGGTCATTAATGCCGTTGCCTGATGAGAGCCACAAATTCCTCCAAATGTATTTTTTTGGGAATGAAGACGAAGAAGCAACATTACGTTGTGATACAATTCCTGGTACTAAGAAAGAAATTGTTCTTGACATCCAAAAAATTATGCATGAACATAATGCATTAGTGAAAATGTTCAAGACCACTCTCAAAAGAATGCCGACAGATCAATACAAATTAATCATTAGAGCAGATAAAACTCCAGTTAATTAGCATGAGCGAAGATTTAACACACCTACCATTAATGAAGTGACAATTATATTGGTCAGAGAACATGTCGGCACCAGAGACATTGTCCTTCAAAGACGTCAAGAAGGCTTGCAGCGTATTTCAGAAATGCACAGGTCATACAATGCTCTGCAATATCCCATAATTTTTTCCAAAGGAGAAGATGGGTATGACTTTAATTTAAAGCAAATTAATCTCAAGACTGGAGCTCTCACAAATAAAAAAAATTCAGCCATGGACTATTATGCATACCGCATAATGATTCGAGCAGGTCAATTGAACAATATTTTACTTTGCAGACAGCTGTTCCATCAGTATATTGTCGACATGTATGCCATTGTGGAATCGGAACGACTCTTATTCATCCGGATGAATCAGAAGAAGCTGCGTGTTGACGATTATATTCATTTAAGAGATGCTATATCTAACGATGGAGTTGCAAATAACATCGGAAGAATGGTGATTTTACTGGCAACATATATAGGTAGTCCGAGGCACATGCATGAATATGCATAGGACACTATGTCATATGTTCGTGCATATGGATGCCCAGACCAGTTCATCACTTTCACCTGCAATCCAACATGGTCTGAGATTAAAAAAGAACTATTCAGCGGTCAGTCACCAGCTGATCAACATGATTTGACAGCCCGAGTATTTAAGTTAAAGTTGCTCAAGTTGATGGACGTGATTACAAAAAGCCACATCTACGGAGAGCATGTTGGATGTACTCAATTGAGTGGCAAAAAAGGGGTCTTCCAAATGCTCACATCTTGGTATGGTTAAAGGAAAAAATACGCTCTACACATGTTGGTAGAGTTATTTTGGCTGAGCTTCCGAATCCTCAGGATGATCCAGTATTATTTGAGATCATATCTAAGCACATGATCCATGGGCCCTGTGGTGCCATCAACATAAGGTCTCCATGCATGAAGAACAACAAGTGCACTAAACGGTACCCAAGGGAAATGATTCAGGAAACAGAAACTACCGACGATGGTTATCCTCGATACAGACAACGGAAACCAGGTAATGGAGGGTACACTGCAATTATTAAATTAAAGGTGGATAATCAATATCAAGATGTAGAAGTTGATAACAGATGGGTTGTGCCTTACTCTCCTTTGCTCTCAAAAATGTTTCACGTGCACATAAATGTAGAGTTCTGTAACTCTGTGAAGTTGATAAAGTACATTTGCAAATATGTCAACAAAGGGAGCAACATGGCTGTCCTACAGGTTAATAATGACTCCTCCAATGATGAAATAACACAGTACCAAATGGGATGGTACATTAGTAGCAATGAAGCAGTATGGCATTTGCTTCGTTTTCATATCCACTAACGTTATCCAACGGTTGTACACCTATGTGTACATTTGGAAAATGGACAACGTGTATATTTTAATGAAGACAAAATGTATAATGTAGCCTTGCAACCACCCAACACAACACTGACTGCTTTTTTTCAACTCTGTCAGGACGATCCATTTGTGAGAACATTGTTGTATACTAATGCACCAAGATATTATACGTGGAATGCATCCTCAAAAATGTTTAATAGAAGGAAACAAGGTGCAATAGTTCCAGGGCATGACGGAATTCGAATGACTGATACTATAGGACGTGTATACACCGTTCACCCAAACAACTCAGAATGTTATTACCTGCGCCTCTTGCTCCACACGATCCATGGACCTACATCTTTTACTTCATTGAAAACTGTCGATGGACATGTATGTGAGACCTATCGTGAAGCTATAGGTTACTACACATGGGTTTACCAGCTCCAAACAGGGCATCATCAGATGCAATAGATATGGATATCTTAAGAGTAAGGTCTTATGATGTAAATGTTTTAAGACAACTTATAGCCACAAACAAACCCCTTTTAACACCAGACCAGTTAACTGCATTCAATCATATAATGGGTTTGATTAAAAAAGGAAATGGTGGTGTTGTTTTCCTTGATTCTCCTGGAGGAACAGGATAAACATTCTTAATAAACCTGATTCTTGCCAAGATACGAGCGAATGGTGACATAGCTCTGGCTGTAGCATCATCGGGAATCACTTCCACATTATTAGATGGAGGCCGTACAGCACATTTGACATTCCAATTACCATTAAACCTCGCTCACGACGAAAATCCAATTTGCAACATACGCAAAGGCTCTGGAAAGGCAAAAGTCTTGCAACATTCAAAGATAATAGTTTGGGATGAGTGTACCATGGCACATAAAAGAGCTTATGAAGCCTTGAACCGAACAATGCAAGATCTCAGAGATCCTACCAAAATAATGGGAGGTACTGTCGTTTTACTTGCAGGAGATTTTCGTCAAACATTACCGGTTATTCCATGAGGGACACCAGCGGATGAACTCAACACATGTTTAAAATCATCTACAATTTGGAAACATGTTGAAACAAAAACCCTAACTACCAACATGAGGGTGCGTATTCTCGGTGATGACACGGCAGATAATTTTGTGAAGCAGCTACTCAGTCTTGGAAATGGGAAATACCCTTCGGACACTCTTTCAGGATTGATTTCCTTTTCACCTGATTTCTCTGTGTTGTTACCGTCAGTACAAGAAATAATACGGAAAGTTTTTCAAAATCTTCCAACTAATTGTAAAGATGAACAATGGCTTTGCGAACATGCAATTCTCGCTCCAAAAAACAATAATGTCAATAATATTAACAACACCATCCTCTAAGAGCGCCCAGGATCATGCATGACATATAAATCTATTGATACTATTATGAACCCGAACCAATCAGTTAATTATCCAACTGAATTTTTAAATTCATTGGAGCCACCAGGTCTATCGCCTCACATATTAAATTTGAAAGTTCATTCAATCATTATACTCCGGAATTTAGAGCCTCCCAAACTGTGTAATGGCACAAGATTGTATGTCACAAAATTAATGCCAAATGTCATTGAGGCGACAATCTTGAGAAATGCCGGTAGAGGGAATAGTGTCTTCATACCATGTATCCTGCTCATCCCTGGGGACATGCCATTTGACTTTAAAAGGCTACATTTCCGGTCCACCTTGCATTTGCAATTACAATAAATAGAGCACAAGGCCAATCACTTAAAGTTGTAGGAATCAATTTAGAAAATCCATGCTTCTCCCACAGTCAGTTATATGTAGCGTGTTCTCGGGTAGGTACACCAAAAAATTTATACATTTATGAACCTAATGGAAAAACAAAGAATGTTGTTTACCCAAAAGCACTGCAGTAGTACTCAATGTTTCTTTACTTCTTAAATGTTAATCTTTTACTGTTTAATAATTTATACGCTTCTTATATGTTGTTCAAATTCTGTAATCAAAATATTTTACTGTTTAATAATTTATATGTATATGTAATGTGCTTCTTATATATTACTTCATATTCTCATATGATGATGATGTTAATAATGTTGTTTATATTGATTTATATGTTATTGTAAATGCTCTTTATTTATTGAAAAATAAAATAGGTAATTAACAAACTTATTATTTTTTTTTTTTTTTGTTCTTTGTTTCACCTTATACAATTTCTTGTATTAGGAATTTGGTAGTTGTCACATACCCCTTGGGGTCAGAGCGCAGGGTCAGCCATTGTACAGTGCCCCTGGAGCAATTACAGGTTAAGGGCCTTGCTCAAGGGCCCAGCAGAGCAGTGGCCTTTTTTGGCAGTATTTTATAAATACTGCATTTTATTTTTTTCCCTTCCACTCAGTGAGTGAAGCCACTGGGTAATCAGCTAGTATATATATATATATATATATATATATATATATATATATATATATATATATATATATGGCAGCCCATGAGATGGAAGGATGGGAGAAGGCAGCTTTTCCAGGACACTGCCTCCCCCAAAATGCTAGATGGCAGCTCCCCTAGAGTGTAGCGATGCCCCGGATTTTGGCAGGGCATCCTGGGACTTGGAGTCCAGTTTCTCCGCTCTCTTGGGTGCCGTAGGTGCCACCAGGGGGAGCTGTGATTGAACCTGGGGAGCCATGCTTCCCTTATAGCCCGGAAGTACTAGGGAGTCATAAGGATGGAAGCCCCAAAGTACTTCCGAGCTGATTAAAGAATTGAGTTCTCCATCTGACCCGGAAGTGCTAGCAAGTCACGTGAACAGAAGAGGAGAAGAACTTCTGGGTCGAGGACTATATAAAGAACTGCTGGAGACCCAGCAAGCAAGCCGGAGTCAGGAGTTGGAGGATAGAGCTTGCTGGGAGGAGTGGAGGAGAGAGTAGTGTTTATAATTGTGATTGATTGTAGTATTATTTATTTATTTGGGGGTTGATACGGGTCGCTAGCGTCAGGAGAACAGCGTATATCTGCAATACATGTTCCTCCCAGGTGCCGGAAAAGATGACCACGTCATCCAGGTAGGCAGCAAAATAGGACTGGTGGGGCCTTAGCATTCTATCTACCAGATGCTGGAAAGTTGCTGGCGCCCTGTGCAGCCCAAATGGAAGGACCTTGTACCTCTAGCTCCACCTCAGCATGTTTCGCCTCCGGGAGGCGATAGGGTCGTTCCCTGACTACCACCCCCGGGTCCGTCATGATGCTGTGCTGAATCAGCGAGGTCCGGCTTGGTGCTTCACTGACCACTTCTGGGACAGACCGGATTGCTCCTTCTAGCTCCTGTAGTTGGTGGGCCGTCAAATTGGAACCAAGGTTAAGCTTGGATTTCATCGAGAAAAGGGAGAGGGTCGGTTCAGAGGGGTGTGGCTCTTCCCTAGCCCTCCAGGGTTTCAGAAGGTTCACGTGATACACACTCTCGCTCGGCCGATGATTTGGCTGGAGGCCCAAATAGTCAACGATCCCTTTCCTCTCTTTAACCTCGTAGGGGCCCTGGCAATGAGCCAGTAATTTGGAATGGGAAGTGGGCACAAGCACTCCACTCAATGCGGTCTCCAGGCTGAAACTCACTTAGGGAGGAGTTCCTATTATAATTCTGGGTCTGCGCTGCTTGAGCCCGAGACATGTGTTCCTTTAGGAGGGACCGGATTTTCTCTAGTCTATCACGTAACTGCGCGATATGTTCCAGGACGTTAGTGGAGGGAAGGGCCTCCCCTTCCCAGCCTTCTTTTAACACATCCAATATGCCCCAGGGTTGGCGCCCGTACAGGAGTTCAAAAGGGAAAAAACCCAGTGGAGGCCTGTGGCACCTCCTGGTAGGCGAAAAGCACCAGCAGTAAAAGTTGGTCCCAGTTCCTACTGTCTGCGCTGACTACCTTGCGGAGCATCTGTTTCAGGGTCTGATTAAAGCGTTCCACGAGCCCTTCTGTCTGGGGGTGGTACACTGACATCCTGAGATGCTTAATACGGAGTAACTTGGTGACTTCCCTGAACGTATCCGAAGTAAAGGGCGTCCCTTGGTCCGTAAGGACTACTTTAGGTATGCCCACCCGGGAAAAAAGCGCTACTAGTTCCCGTGCAATGTTTTTGGAGTTGGCAGCTCGCAGGGGAACTGCTTCGGGATATCGAGTTGCATAGTCGACCATCACCAATATATATTTATGGCCCCGCGTCGAAGGCTCTAGGGGTCCTACTAGATCGACACCGATCCTTTCAAATGGCACATCTATGAGGGGAATCGGGACGAGATGAGCGCGGCCCCTCCGGGGAATCTGACGCAGTTGACCGACTGGGCAAGACTGACAAAAGTGTCGGACCTCCTCGTTGATCCCGGGCCAGTAAAAGTGGAGCTTCAGTCTCTCCAGCGTTTTTTCGGCCCCGAGGTGGGTGCCTAAGAGGTGGGCATGTGCTAGTTCACACACTTGCCGCCGGTAGGTCCACGGGACAAAACAGCAATTTCGCACCTCACCTTCGTGTTCCGCAACTAAATACAACAAATCATTGTCCAAAACAAAGTAGGGTCCCGATGGTGTGGAATCAGCTAACGATATGTTGTTCGCGGATACAATAGTATTCCGGGCAAATTTCAGGGAATCATTGTTCCACTGTTCTCTTTTAAAGGACTCCGGCATGAAGCGAAACTGATATTCCACACCAGTGAGAGGATCGGGGCTAGGCACATTCTGACCCGGAGCCTCCTGGATTTTCAGGGTGAGGTCTGTAGCCAAAAAGGTCCCAGCCAGCTCATCCACGTCATCATCAGTCGCCGAAGAGCAAGGTGTGGGAGCAGCTGGGGTGGGCGCTTGCCCGTCCATAATTAGACCCAACCTGGATTTCGGAGTGGTAACAGTTCTACCGCGTTTACTTTCCAACCAGTCTTGTCCCAGTATAACCGAGAAGGGGGGAGCTTGGGTAGTACACCGACGAGCATCTCTCTAGTCGAGAGGTATTACTCTATGTCATCTGCTTCTGACAGCGGTATAATATGAGGAGGTGGGGGTCATGCGGGCTCCGGCTTTACCACCTCCGCCGCTGCCAGCCGTCTCTTCGTCTCGGCATGCTCCACCATTGTGGCCGCCTGGTCCACCTGGAGCGCCTGGAGCTCATTGGCCATAGTGGTGAGGACTGTGTTCAGATCCTGACATCGTGTTCAAGCTGTATCCTGCTGGTTACGCCGCTGTAATAATGAAACAGAAACAGATCAAGGTTTGGGGTTTTTGAGCCCCGTATACTGCAACACTAAGGTCCAACTTATTTTCAAAAAAAATTATTATTAGACAAAAAAGGAGTGTGAGGACGGACATTTTAAGGAGTCGGACTGGAAATGTAGACACGTGGAATGCTGGGAAGGTGTGGTGGTGGATGGGTAGTGGACGTCATCAATGGGGGACCAGAGCGAAGAAAGGAACCCAGAAGTGTTGTTGTTTTGGTTCTCCAGGCAGGATTATGGCGGCAGCACTTTGTCTTTTCTACGGGAAGAGAGAGAGAGAGGTTAGTACATCGTCCCCTGGCACGACTTGTCGCAACGCGCGTCGGGTCTTTAAGCTGCTCCTCATGCGCTCGTGCGTGACAATATATATATATATAAATATTCAATCCTCCAATCTACACCCTATCAAATAAGCAAACTAGCCGCCATAGTGCCATGTCTGAGACTTTGCCTTGGCTGTGGATGTCTGAGGTTCGATCCACACAAGAGGAAGCAAAAGTGCGTACATATCATGAGCTCAAATTAGGATGAAACACATGTTGTGTACTCTTTGTATTATTTGGCAGGTACTAAATATCATGTCTATGATCTGCTGAAAAGACAGATAACAGAACAGCTACTTTAAAAATGTTATACCATAGATTAGTTTAGCGAATAATCGTATTTATTTGCAAAAAAAAAAAACTATATTAAGAAAGTATAATATAGTATTAACAAAATTAATTAATTTATATAATACTGTAATGACCAGCGTAATAAGAAAATACAACTCAGAGGTACTGGAGTTTTGTGTTTTATATGGAGTCTTTGTTCCATAACAAACAGTGCTGTGTCTTATAGTGCGTTATTTGGGTTACAGAGTACATCTCCAAAACAGTAAAAGAAAGCTTTCCCTACCAATAATTATTTCCTACCACTCACTCACTCATCTTTTTCTATACTACATACATTCCTGCTGATTGTTTTTTTTTTTTTTTTTTTTTTTGTTCTTTATTTCGCCTTATACAATTTCTTGTATTAGGAATTTGGTAGTTTTCGCATACCCCTTGGGGTCAGAGCGCAGGGTCAGCCATTGTACAGCACCCCTGGAGCAATTACAGGTTAAGGGCCTTGCTCAAGGGCCCAGCATAGCAGTGGCCTTTTTGGCAGTGACGGGGATTTGAACCAGCAACCTTCGGGATACCAGCACAGATCCTTAGCCTCAGAGCCACCACTCCACCTGTCTTCTGACTCCCTTATCAAAACTTCCTCCTTCCGCACCTTCCTTTTTCTCCTTGCTTCTCCTGTCACTCATCAACTAAGAGGCGTGTCCGCCCCTCACAGAACAGAAGCCCTCCAACCAGTCCTATCACTTATCCTGGGCATGGACTGACAGCAAAGTAAACTTTGGGAGTAGGCCTATATAAACAAGAAGCAAATACACAGAGGTCGTCCTTTCACCCAAGCCGATGACTGTGGAAACATTTTTGTGCATACGCACTGTTTGTACATGAGGCCCCTGGTCTCCTGGTCCAATAGTTTCCAGCCCAGGTACATTTTCAGGTTTTCAGCTCTATCAACGCTTTGGCTCAGCACAGCACACAGACCTGAATCCAAAGTGTTGGACTGGAGGATGAAATGGGAGAAAAAAGTGAGGAGTCATCAGTATGGGTGCTGACGTGAGGGCCAGCTTAAGGTCATGAAGTGCAGCATCCATTTTTTCATCCATTGTGATCTTATTAATAGTGTGCTTCTTCATTAAATTGATGAAGGGCATTGCTCTTTCAGAGAAACGGGGCACAAAGCAGTGGTCGTACCCTACTAACCCTAAGAAAGCTTGAAACTGCTGCTTGGTTTGTAACCAGGACCAATGCAAGATAGAGACTTTAGAACACTGTAATAGAATAGTCTGCCCCCGTGTTTCCTTAGGAGGCACTAGCTCTCCGGAATTGTGTTCTTTTGAAATTGCGCCGTGTTAAGTAACCGAAAAATATAGAGATATGATATTAAAAGGCGATATCCCTCCCATAGTGCTACGGCGGTACAAAATCACATCAGAGAAAAAGATATACTTTAGCTTTCTTTACTGACGACTTTACGCGGCATTACAGAACGGGAAGCTTATGACAAACTTTTATCAAGGTGGGATCTTGATCTATGCAGTCTGCTATCTTTCGTTCGCTGCGCTAAAAGGATTTTCCGGATGGATGACATAATCTTCCATCCATCAGCTTCAAAGTGTATTGGCAGCAGTTCAAGCCTTATATACTGGTTTCTCCATGTGCAGGCTTTCTCTCTGGTCTCCAAACAAGGACAGGAAAGGACTCAACCCCACCTCCAAAAATACAGGAATAGCACAATACCTAATTGCAGTTGTCTCATTCTCCAAACAAGGAAAGAAGATTTTGTGTTGATAGAGGACAGATGTATACTACTCTGTCTTTAGGCTGACTATACATTCCTGCAGCTGTCTTTGGCTATCTAGTCCTATGCTTGACTTGGCAATTCTAAATGCTGAGCCCCTTTGTACTAAATCTGGCTCAGCTATGCATGTACAAACAACAGAGTTTAAAATGTCTGCACAGAGACAGTGACATTAAACTTAATATTATAACAAAGTTATTATAACACCCCACTACCATGTATCCCAAAGTTTTGGCATCCATTAGCCCAAAGTAACATTTTTTTGGGTTTATGTGGAACCCGGCTTCACAAAGTTTGAGGACTGCTTGAATATGCCGTACATGTTCCTCCAACATGCCGGAACAGATGACGATGTCATCCAGGTAGGCAGCACTATAGGAATTGTGGGGCCATAGCACTTCATCTACCATATGTTAGAAGATAGCTGGTGCCCCATACAAATCAAATTGGAGGACACGATACTGCTAGTGCCAGCTCGGTGAACTGAATGTGATCTTTTCCTTCACAGACTCTGTTTAAAGGAATTTGCCAATGCCTTTTTGTCATGTCAAGTGTAATCAAGAATTGTGCTTTCTTAAGCCATAGAAGGAGTTCATCTACTCTCAGCATTGGGTATGCTTCAAACCGGGAGACTTGATTAATCTGATGGAAGAAACACCAACTGCCATCCGGCTTTGAGACCAAAACAATTGGGCTAGAACAAAGAATAAAACTTTTTTCACTTACACCAAGGTCCAACATTTGCCTAATCACAAGCTCCACTTCTGCTTTTTTGTCTCCAGGAATTGTATGGGTATTCCCTAACAACCACTCCCAGATCAGTAATAATATTGAGTACAATCAGAGAGTTCATGCCTAGTTTCTCATCCATTACCTTTGGGATGAACTGGAGAGCTGCTTCCAGCTCCAGCCATTGTTGTGATGTCAAATTAGGTCCAAAGTTTAGCTGTTCCCTATGGACAGAAAGGGAGTTTAACTGTCAAGAGTAATGATCTGCTTCCCTTTCCTTCTATGGTTTCAGCAGGTTGGTGTGATAAACATGCTCAGTCGATTGATGATTTGGTTAATTCACTAAATAGTGTACCAAAACTTTTCTTTCTTTTATCTCATAGGACCTTACCAATGGGCTAAGAATTTAGAATGGGAGGTAGGAATAAGGACCATGACTCGATCTTTGGGAAAGAATTCACAGGGGGTTGAGCCTTGGCTGAAAACACAGACCTGTGTTGCTTGTGCACGCTCTGTGTTTTCTTTTAAGATGGGCTGATTTTTTTCAAATCTATTGTGTAACTGCACAATTTACTCAAGCATATTAGTACAAACCCCATTTCCAGAAAAGCTGGGATTTTCCAAAATGTAATAAACATAATAATCTGTGACATGTTAATTCACGCAAACCTTTATTTATCTGCAAAAGTACAAACAAAAGATTTTCAATAATTTTACCAACTTAATTGTATTTTGTATATATACACAAATTTAGAAATTGATGGCTGCAGCAAACTCCACAAAAGCTTGGGACAAAATATTCAAGTAACACTGATTTGGAAGACTCCACATTAAGCAGGCTAATTGGTAGTAGGTGAGGTATCATGATAGGCTATAAAAGTAGCATTGATCAAAGGATAGTCTTTTCAAGCAAGGATATGTCATGGCTCACACCTTTGGGCCAAAATCTGTGAGAGAACTGTTATTCAGTGGAAAAAGGAACATTTCTCAATGCAAGATTGCAGAAAATTTAGGTCTTTCAACATCTACAGCACATAATATTGTGAAAAGATTCAGAGAATTCAGTGATATCTCAACCACTGTTGAATGCACATGATCTTCGAGCCCTGAAGCGGCACTGCCTAAGAAACCATCATGCTACTGTGACAAATATACCCACTTGGGCTTGGGAGTACTTCGGAAAACCATTGTCAGTTAGCACAATACATCGTTGCATCCAGAAATGCAACTTGAAACTATATTATGCAAGGAGCAAGCCACATATCAACTCTATGCAGAAACACCAGTGAGTTCTGTGCGCCCGAGCTCATCTCACATGGAAGAATAGACTGTGGAACAGTGTGCTGTGATTAGATGAGTCCACATTTCAGCTTATTTTCGGAAAAAAATTAGCATTGAGTTTTCTCTGACAAAGTTGAAAACAACCATTCAGAATGTTATCAACAAAAAGTGCAAAAGCCAGCATCTGTGATGGTATGGGGGTGCATCAGTCCCCACAGCATGGGTGAGTTGCAAGTATGTGAAGGTACCATATATTTTCTTATGAGCCATATATTAGGATTTTAGAGAGAGACATATGTTGCCAACAAGGCAACGTCTCTTTCCAGGACGTCAAGGACAATGCCAGACCACATTCTGCATGGGCTATAACAGCGTGGCTTCATAGACAGAGTGTGTGTGTTTGTCTTACCTGCTGCTAGTACAGATCTATCTGCTATTGAAAATCTATAGCCCATCATTAAGAGAGGAATCAGAAAATGGTGACCAAAGACTGTAGAGCAGCTTTAAAAAGCTCTCCTTTTTTCCTCTGCAGACCAGCCGAAGAACTTAACTCCCAATTTTTAAGTATACAGGGAGGCCATCCGCAAAACTTTTTGTGACTCCATTTGTTTTTATTACACCAGATACATAAAAGTCCAACTTGTTCGTTTGATTCTTGATCCTTCTAGCATTAAGACATGTATATTAATGCAATTGTGGTTTTATGTGTGGGCTAAAAATGTTACAGTTATCTTGTATATTTATATCAGTACAATTGTCTGTTCCTTTATGTGATGTTTAAATTTGCACACAAATCAGCTTTCTTAATAAACTCCTTATGACTGCTCTTATTCCCTAAAACCTTGTTGGGAAAAAACATGTTTTGTAAAGTATAAGCGTGGGTGAAAAAAAACACAACAGAAAATAAAAGCACAATATTTGTTACTGTTCTTGAATTGTATTTGCTCTTAGATTTTTCACTTTTTTAGCTTCCCCTTGCAGTTTTCCTTTTTTATTGAAAGTGAAGTTTTCCCCTATAGTTTCATTTTTATTAAATGTTACATTTTTAAATTGTTGCATTATATTCTTGTCGTGTTTTGTTGTAATTTTATTACATCTATTTTTCTTTCAATTTCAAATACAAAACACAAAATACATTTTCAAATACAATAATATTTTCAGACAGATGAGTCTGGTTTTTGAATGAATAAAACTTTACTTGCTTTCTAAACAGTTATTCTTGTGTTTACTTCTTGGTGGGAAACTGTTTATAAACTGTTCTCCTGTTTCAATTTTCCAGGAAACAACGGAGAAGTACAAAGGTGTTGAAAGAAAAATTAAAATATTTTATTAAAATATTTTATATTGATACTAAACAGTATTTAGTAAAATTGCTTTTTAATTTTGTCTTGTTTTTGAGGATGTTTACCCCTTTTTGCTCATTAGTCTTTCTATACACAGTATATTCAGATTTAAGTCAAATTACCCAGCATGGAGCTAATGAGCTAAGGATGGCACTACCAGGGATCGGTATTATTATAAATCACTAGATAATCTTGTCACTCAGCTTCATTATATATTCCATGTGAAAATTTCAATACATGCAGATATTGTCATACTGAGTATTTCTTTAATGGGAAATAATAATAACATTGTGGTTATTTATAAACATTGCCATTCTATGCAAAATGATTTACCACCCAGAGACAAGTTTTATTGATTTTAACATGTGTCTTAAAATGGTTGTTTTAGCATTTCAATGTCCAGCTTTTCCTAAAAAATGTAGCAAACATTGAAAAACAAAACAGCAAACAATGATAGAGTGCCAGTCTAATTAATGGAAATCATATTTTAACAATTTGAAAATAATGTGGAACAATGTAAATACAATGTAGGGTGATTATTCATACTGTTGAAAAGTATTAACAAAGACGAACAAAAAACTGAAATGTTTTTATAAAAAATACATTCATATTTATATGCAGAAGACAATCATTGTGATAGTGGATTTCCTTTTCAAATCATATTAAATTAGTCTTCACTGAATAATCTTAGCTAGAAGGAGGTGTATTATTATTGAAAATCAATAAAATAGATAATAATATAATAATAATAACATTTATTTGTATAGCACATTTTCATACAAAAAAGTAGCTCAAAGTGCTTTACATGATGAAGAACAGTAAATAAAAAAAATAACAACATAAGAAATTAAAATAAGACAATTTTAGTTAACATAAATAAAAGAGTAAGGTCCAATGGTCAGGGTGGACAGAAAAAACAAAAAAAAACTCCAGACGGCTGGAGAAAAAAATAAAATCTGGAGGGGTTCCAGGCCACGAGACCGCCCAGTCCCCTCTGGGCATTCTACCTAACATAAATGAAATAGTCCTCTTGTGTCTAGGGTTCTCACTGAAGGACTTGATGATGATGGACATGCAGACTTCTGGCTTTTAATTCTTCACTGTTGGAACATCATGCTGCTTTGAGTAGCCACCACCAAAAGGACACCAGAAAAAGAAACAGAAGAGAGAATAGGGGTTAGTACAGATTTTAGAGCTACCATGGATAGTTATTATAATGAATTGGATATACAGAGTATCAGGATTAAATTACAGTGAAATTATGAGAAGGCCATGTTAAAATAATGTGTTTTCAGCAGTTTTTTAAAGTGCTCCACTATATTAGCTTGGCAAATTCCTATTGGTAGGCTATTCCAGATTTTAGGTGCGTAACAGCAGAAGGCTGCCTCACCACTTCTTTTAAGTTTTGCTCTCGGAATTCTAAGGAGACACTCATTTGAGGATCTGAGATTACGATTTGGAATATAAAATGTCAGACATTCCAATATATAAAATGGGACAAGATTATTTAAGGCTTTATAAACCATAAGCAGAATTTTAAAGTCAATCCTGAATGATACAGGTAACCAGTGTAATGACATCAAAACTGGAGAAACGTGCTCGGATTTTCTTTTCCTTGTTAGGATTCTAGCAGCTGCATTCTGCACTAGTTGCAAGTGATTTATGTCTTTTTTGGGTATTCCTGAGAGGACTGCGTTACAGTAATCTAGTTGACTGAAAACAAACACGTGAACTAATTTCTCAGCATCTTTCAATGATATAAGAGGTCTAACTTTTGCTATGTTTCTTAAGTGAAAAAATGCTGTCTTAGTGATCTGCGATTTAAAATTCAGATTACAGTCAACAGTTACCCCTAAGCTTTTTTTTTTTACCCCTAAGCTAATGTTACCTAGCACTTTAATGATTGCTTTACTGACTTTCTGTGTCAAAACTATTTTTGTTGTCTAGGCAAAATCTATTTCTAACAAGCCCCCTCTTGCAATATTTTATGAAGGCTGAAGTACAAATTTAGAGCACACTTACTAGCATTCCCTTTATGGAGATTATTTTTAATTTTCTAAGATCTTCAAGATGAGGATTTTGTTGTTTCCCATGATTATAAACGAAAATAAATATAATCAACTTCAGGTTCTGTGATTTCTTCTTTTTCTGCAATCTTTTTGTAATATATATAGTGTAGGTTTGGAATGCACACAACTGGGTTTTTCAGCCTAACAGTGTGTGGGTTGAAAAGTGGGATGGATTTAACTACAGCCAAGTTCTCATATCAGTTCAATTTTCTTATTTGTTTAATTAAACAAACGAATCATGTAATGTATTTTTAAAACCATACCCTAAAATGGCTGTGATAATGAATAAGACCAATATTCCATCAGGGTATATCTACCGTATATCACATTGATTCTTTGTTTGCCTTTAGAGTAGTCTGAATTGAATGAGGGAATACACTCCACTGTGTATTAAAAGTGTGGTGCTGGGATATTGGTCTGTGTTAACTTCAATGTGTCATACTGCATGATTACTGCCAATCAACTGATTGTTTAATTCTTCTCCCAGTAGCTCATTGCATCTCATCACAGACACTTGTCTGGATTGAGACTGTGTGATTGGGGAGAATATTGCATTAAGAGCTCATTGTTGTCATCTTTCTGGAACCATTCAGATACTTTATGGTTCAGGGATGAGTCAGATTCAGAAGGGCTGATATTCCTGCAGAGTTTTGTTCCAGTCACTTAGTAGGCAGTTACTGCTGCTAATGGGCTAAATTAATTTTGCCTTAATTTCAATTGATTTGCCTTTTAAGATTCAAAACCCTTTTTTCCCTTAACTACCAGGAAAACAACAATGAAAAACTCAGGCGGCAGCATAACAGTCCTGGAAGGTTACCATTTTAGTTCCTTCCAATTTCATTATTAGACACCAAAACCCTAATGTTAAAGAAACTCATTATTAAATTCTATAGCTTCCATTGCTCTCATTGTGTCACGTCAGACATTTCCAAAACTATTCATTTTATTTTCTTTGAGACCAGCCTCAAAATATTTTGTAGACCAGAGGAGATCAATATTTCTTTTTTTTTCTTTTGAGATCTTTTATTGAAATAAATAGTCACTTAGGTCCAAATGAGATCACTTTTTTCTGGTTGTCTGTTAGTTTGCTTTGCATTATATTATTGTTTGGCTTCTGGTTAAAAAAAGAAATAAACAAAGAAATATGGCTTCACAAATCTTAAAATGCAATTCAGCCTTATTCAATGCAACAACGTCTGGCCCATAATCAATAGTAAGTGGTTACTAATAAAGAAAGTGGCTAGAATGAAAACCTGCAGTGACAGTGTCTATCCAGGATGTGAGTTTGACATCCCAGCCTAGACTCTCTATTCTGCTGAAAAAAACCCTTTGCTTAAAGTTACACTGCTTCTATATAACCATAAACATCAATGTTTTTATATATTATTGCACCCCAATGCTATTTTATTCATTTTAAGGCATATAATATGTAAACTGTAAATAACCGTCAACATATAACACTCCCAAAAACTTGCAACATTAAAACCTGAAGGGATCCATGGATTCATGTCTTTTTTCTCCATATGGTACTTCTTCAGTTAGCGTGAATCTTTGTTAAAAATTGATCTTGTTTTAAATAAATTTTTTCTGTTGCTCTTTTGTGGGTCTTTGAAAGGGTTTAACCTAAAGAAATAATAATACATATGTGTTATTTATTAATAATTTAGTTATAAGCCAGTGTAAATGCTTTGTATTGTTTAATTTCAAGTGTGTCATATCTGCAATTTGCAGCTTCAGCATTTTATTGCTATATTGCTAGGATGTGCTGCACTGTTGCTATATACAGTGCATCCGGAAAGTATTCACAGCGCATCACTTTTCCCACATTTTGTTATGTTACAGCCTTATTCCAAAATGGATTGGGGTTTGCGTGTCCCAATGATCCTAGGAGCTCTGTTGTCCGGGGCTTTATGCCCCTGGTAGGGCCACCCAAGGCAAACTGGTCCTAGGTGAGGGATGAGACAAAGAGCGGTTAAACAAACCTCCTATGAAGAAAAACAATTTTGGACGGCGTTTTCCCTTGCCCGGACGCGGGTCACCGGGGCCCCACTCTGGAGCCAGGCCTGGAGGTGGGGCTCGATGGCGAGCGCCTGGTGGCCGGGCCTGCACCCATGGGGCTCAGCCGGGCACAGCCCGAAGAGGCAACGTGGGTCCCCCTTCCCATGGGCTCACCACCTATGGGAGGGGCCAAGGAGGTCGGGTGCAGTGTGAGTTGGGTGGTGGCCAAAGGCGGGGACCTTGGCGGTCCGATCCTCGGCTACAGAACCTGGCTCTTGGGACGTGGAATGTCACCTCTCTGAAGGGGAAGGAGCCTGAGCTAGTGCGCGAAGTTGAGAGGTTCCGGCTAGATATAGTCGGACTCACCTCGACGCACAGCTTGGACTCTGGAACCAATCTCCTTGAGAGGGGCTGGACTCTGTACCACTCTGGAGTTGCCCCGGTGAGAGGCGCCGAGCAGGTGTGGGTATACTTATTGCCCCCCAACTTGGAGCCTGTACATTGGGGTTTACCCCAGTAGACGAGAGGGTAGCCTCCCTTCGCCTTCGGGTGGGGGGACGTGTCCTAACTGTTGTTTGTGCGTATGCACCGAACAGCAGTTCGGAGTACCCACCCTTTTTGGAGTCCCTGGAGGGGGTGCTGGAGGGCATACCTTCTGGGGACTCCCTCGTTCTGCTGGGAGACTTCAGTGCTCATGTGGGCAATGACAGTGAGACCTGGAAGGGAGTGATTGTAAGTGATCAGTAAGTCGAACCCGTTTCCAGTGAGAGTTGGACTCCGCCAGGGCTGCCCTTTGTCACCGATTCTGTTCATAACTTTTATGGACAGAATTTCTAGGCGCAGCCAGGGCGTTGAGGGGGTCCGGTTTGGTGGGCTCAGGATTGAGTCACTGCTTTTTGCAGATGATGTTGTCCTGTTTGCTTCATCAGGCCGTGATCTTCAGCTCTCTCTGGATCGGTTCGCAGCCGAGTGTGAAGCGGCTGGGATGAGAATCAGCACCTCCAAATCCGAGACCATGGTCCTCAGCCGGAAAAGGGTGGAGTGCCCTCTCAGGGTTGGTAGTGAGATCCTGCCCCAAGTGGAGGAGTTCAAGTATCTTGGGGTCTTGTTCACGAGTGAGGGAAGAATGGAGCGTGAGATCGACAGGCGGATCGGTGCGGCATCCGCAGTGATGCGGGCGCTGCATCGGTCTGTCGTGGTGAAGAAGGAGCTGAGCCGTAAGGCGAAGCTCTCAATTTACCAGTCGATCTATGTTCCTGCCCTCACCTATGGTCATGAGCTATGGGTAGTGACCGAAAGAACGAGATTGCGAATACAAGCGGCTGAAATGAGTTTCCTCCGCAGGGTGTCTGGGCTTTCCCTTAAAGATAGGGTGAGAAGCTCAGTCATCCGGGAGGGGCTCAGAGTAGAGCCGCTGCTCTTCCGCATCGAGAGGAGTCAGATGAGGTGGCTCGGGCATCTGATCAGGATGCCTCCTGGACGCCTCCCTGGTGAGGTGTTCCGGGCACGTCTAACCGGGAGGAGGCCCCGGGGAAGACCCAGGACACGCTGGAGGGACTATGTCTCTCGACTGGCCTGGGAACGCCTTGGGATTCTCCCGGAAGAGCTAGAAGAAGTGGCTGGGGAGAGGGAAGTCTGGGCATCTCTGCTCAAGCTGCTGCCCCCGCGACCCGACCTCGGATAAGCGGGAGACAATGGATGGATGGATGGATGGATTAAATTAATTTTTTTACTCAGAATTTTACACACAACACCCCATAATGACAATGTGAAAAAAGTTTGCTTGAGGTTTTTGCAAATTTATTAAAAATAAAAAAACTGAGAAATCACATGTACATAAGTTTTCACAGCCTTTGCTCAATACTTTGTCGATGCACCTTTGGCAGCAATTACAGCCTCAAGTCTTTTTGAATATGATGCCACAAGCTTGGCACACCTATCCTTGGCCAGTTTCGCCCATTCCTCTTTGCAGCACCTCTCAAGTTCCATCAGGTTGGATGGGAAGCGTCGGTACACAGCCATTTTAAGATCTCTCCAGAGATGTTCAATCGGATTCAAGTCTGGGCTCTGTCTGGGCCACTCAAGGACATTCACAGAGTTGTCCTGAAGCCACTCCTTTGATATCTTGGCTGTGTGCTTAGGGTCGTTGTCCTGCTGAAAGATGAACCGTCACCCCAGTCTGAGGTCAAAAGCGCTCTGGAGCAGGTTTTCATCCAGGATGTCTCTGTACATTGCTGCAGTCATCTTTCCCTTTATCCTGACTAGTCTCCCAGTTCCTGCTGCTGAAAAACATCCCCACAGCATGATGCTGCCACCACCATGCTTCACTGTAGGGATGGTATTGGCCTGGTGATGAGCGGTGCCTGGTTTCCTCCAAACGTGATGCCTGGCATTCACACCAAAGACTTCAATCTTTGTCTCAACAGACCAGAGAATTTTCTTTCTCATGGTCTGAGAGTTCTTCAGGTGCCTTTTGGCAAACTAAAGGCGGGCTGCCATGTGCCTTTTACAAAGGAGTGGCTTCCGTTTGGCCACTCTACCATACAGGCCTGATTGGTGGATTGCTGCAGAGATGGTTGTCCTTCTGGAAGGTTCTCCTCTCTCCACAGAGGACCTCTGGAGCTCTGACAGAGTGACCATCGGGTTCTTGGTCAACTCCCTGACTAAGGCCCTTCTCCCCCGATCGCTTGGTTTAGATGGCCGGCCAGCTCTAGGAAGAGTCCTGGTGGTTTCGAACTTCTTCCACTTATGTATGATGGAGACCACTGTGCTCATTGGGACCTTCAAAGCAGCAGAAATTTTTCTGTAACCTTCCCCAGATTTGTGCCTCAAGACAATCCTGTCTCGGAGGTCTATAGACAATTCCTTTGACTTCATGCTTGGTTTGTGCTCTGACATGAACTGTCAACTGTGGGACCTTATATAGACAGGTGTGTGCCTTTCCAAATCATGTCCAATAAACAGAATTTACCACAGGTGGACTCCAATTAAGCTGCAGAAACATCTCAAGGATGATCAGGGGAAACAGGATGCACCTGAGCTCAATTTTGAGCTTCATGGCAAAGGCTGTGAATACTTATGTACATGTGCTTTCTCAATTTTTTTATTTTTAATAAATTTGCAAAAATCTCAAGTAAACTTTTTTCACGTTGTCATTATGGGGTGTTGTGTGTAGAATTCTGAGGAAAAAAATGAATTTAATCCATTTTGGAATAAGGCTGTAACATAACAAAATGTGGAAAAAGTGATGCACTGTGAATACTTTCTGGATGCACTGTATATTGTGAGGTTTCTGAACTTTTTTGGGACCTCCCAATGGGATGACATTCTGAAGCGTGATCGCCGTGTCTGTGGAGGGCTACATGTCTGTTGCTGAGGCAACCGCAGGTTTACAGGACCACAGCATAATGCAGAGGAAACAACTACGAGCCAATCAAGATTGCACTGTCGCCGATGGGGAATGCATTGAACATTATACTGTAAATGCAGAGAACAGTATAACTTTGCCACTGACCTGGCCTCAACCCTGCCCGTTTGCTGTGTCTGTGTGTAGTGGAGTTGTTGATCCTGCTGCAATAAATAACTGTGTTGTTCCTGTTTCAAGTTGAATAAAGCTGGTTTTGCTAAAGTACTGAGTCTCAGCCTCCTTTTTGGGGTGCAAGACAATGACTCACACTTCACAATATATTGCTATTATATGTTTAACACATATAATTTTACTTAGTTTATGCTTGTGTTTCATATCAAGAATTCCAATGTTGTGGTTATTAAGATTTTTTAACTTGTTTTGAAAAAGTTTATTTTGGTTCTTTGAGTGATGTCATTAAATATGATGACATTCATAATAATAGCTTTCTCTCTGTGGTTAAATATAGAATTTCCATCAGAATCTTAATGATAGTTTCTTTTAAAGTAGGCCCTGGGCCTAGGGTGAAGTTTTTTTTAACTTCCTTTTGATCTTCTGTAGTGATCCACTCACTTGGGATTGTCAAAGTGGTGTGAGGCCTCTAAAATGGCTAAAAAAGCAGACCAGAATCTCCACAAGTCTGGTCAAAAAGGGTGCATACAAAAGCAGCCTGAGATTTGCCAATATATATATTATTAAATGTCCCAATATACAAACATTCCTAACTAGAAAATGGATGACTGTACACCCTTGGCTATGAGACGAAAAAGGCAAAGAATGTTTATAGATAAAAAATGTATTACTAAATAATGCTCTTTATACAAAGAAAGCTCTAGGAGCAGTTAGGCATAAAAAGGAGTTGCCTAATATAAGGTACTCCAGAAATAACAGAGTCACAAAATCCAATTAGAGTTGTTAAAAAGCAGAGCAAGAATGTCAAAGTAATCAAGTAATTCACTAATAATAATAAGAAAGACACAAACAAACACACCAACACCAAGCACAGAAAATGTACCACATTCCACTACCTGTCTCCTCAGCTGTTACAGGGCTGGGTAGTCTGTATAAGGGAGATGAACAGATGGCCTCACCTCTTGGAGAACCACACAAAATACAAGGAACTTGATAAAAGAAATTCTTATACAAACTATCTAAATAGTAAACAAAACTGACAAAAAACATAATTATGTAAAGAATAAACATAAATAACAATATTACCATGAATAATAACTATTAAACAATTAAAAATAAGCTTAAAATACATAAAAAGGAGTTTATACAAAAGCCAACTTTTTGCTGTCCTCCTTGGTTTTGGTTGCTCATTCTTCTTTTTTCTGCACGTAATAGTGTATGTTTTTATTCTGTTTATTCTGCATTTCCTTTTCTTTTTTCCTCACAACAATTCACAGAGACCTTGCTTTTCATAATACTAGGGGCTGCCACATCACAGATGCTTCACTTTAAAGCCCCATGCAGAATACAGCAAAGTGTCTAAGATAACACATTCAGCCCTTAAACAACTTCAGCCTTTGCCCTCTTTGTATTTTTTGCCTTCTGTTCATAACTCTTAGCATTTCCTTCTTACTTTTGTTAATGGTTTTAGTGTCTTGGTTTTATTGACAAATCAACTTCTAGTTAGTTACTCCTGGCAATCCTTATTTAAGCTTAACTTATAGTTTAAATCTTTGTTTTTTAACCATGGTTTCTCTGAGTTTTAGGCATTAACTGTTATTAGAGAGGGCAGGGATAGGCAGGGACGAGGATCCCCAATGGGCCACCTCAAAACCATTTCCCAGAAAGAGAGAGGTAGTGATAGTTGGTGACTCATTCATTAGGGGAATTGAAGCACAAATGTGCTCCAGAGACAGATAGTCTTGCACGGTGTGTTGCCTTCCGAGTGCACAGGTGGGGGACCTCCCTGGAAGGGTGAATAGGCTCTTGGCCAGAGCAGGGGTATTTCCAGTTGTCATTGTCCATGTTGGAACAAATGACATACATAAGGGTAGTCTGTCAGTTCCAGGCTTAGGAGCAGAACTGACAAGGTAGTCTTCTCTGAAGTTCTGCCTGGGCCACACGCCAGTCCAGGTAAGATTGTGGAGATTAGAAGGCTTAACATGTGGCTCAAATCTTGGTTCAGGGTAGAAGGGTATAGGTTTATGGGGCATTGGGATTTCTTTTGGAACAGATGGGACCTGTTCTGCCATGACGGGTTACATCTGAACTGGACGGGCACCCATGTATTGGGGAGACGTATGAGTAGCCTAGTCGAGGATTGTTTAAACTAGGGAATTGGGGGGCAAGGAGTTTAGGACAGGCCAGGTTTAGATCTTTAAATGGAGGACAAACAATGGTGTAGAAATAAAAATGCGTAGTAATGTAAATTCTAAGCCAACATTTAAATGCAGAAGGAGTAACACATTAAAAATATGTATCAAAAATAAGGTAAGTGAGTTGCAGCTGTATGTACCAGAGCATAATTATATTATAGTAAAACAGAAACATGGCTATACAGTAATCCCTCCTCCATTGCGGGGGTTGCGTTCCAGAGCCACCCGCGAAATAAGAAAATCCGCGAAGTAGAAACCATATGTTTATATGGTTATTTTTATATTGTCATGCTTGGGTCACAGATTTGCGCAGAAACACAGGAGGTTGTAGAGAGACAGGAACGTTATTCAAACACTGCAAACAAACATTTGTCTCTTTTTCAAAGTTTAAACGTGCTCCATGACAAGACAGAGATGACAGTTCTGTCTCACAATTAAAAGAATGCAAACATATCTTCCTCTTCAAAGGAGTCAGGAGCAGAGACTGTCATAAAGGCAGAGGAAAATCAATAGGGCTGTTTGGCTTTTAAGTATGCGAAGCACCGCGGCACAAAGCTGTTGAAGGCGGCAGCTCACACCCCCTCCGTCAAGAGCACAGAAAGAGAGAGAGAGACAGAGAAAAACAAGCAAGCAAAAATCAATACGTGCCCTTCGAACTTTTAAGTATGCGAAGCACGGTGCAGCATGTCGTTTCAGGAAGCAGCTGCACAAAAGATAGCAACGTGAAGATAATCTTTCAGCATTTTTAGACTAGCGTCTGTATCGTCTAGGTGTGCGAACAGCCCCCCTGCTCAATCCCCCTACATCAGGATCAGAGAAAGTCAGCGTAAGAGAAAGAGAAATGTAAGCTGGGTAGCTTCTCAGCCATCTGCCAATAGCGTCCCTTGTATGAAATCAACTGGGCAAACCAACTGAGGAAGCATGTACCAGAAATTAAAAGACCCATTGTCCGCAGAAACCCGCGAAGCAGCAAAAAATCCGCGATATATATTTAAATATGCTTACATATAAAATCCGCGATGGAGTGAAGCCGCGAAAGGCGAAGCGCGATATAGCGAGGGATTACTGTATAACAAAAATGGGGATGAGTGTAACATAGAGGGATACACATTTTTTAGGAAGGATAGACAGAACAGAAAAGGAGGTGGGGTTGCTGTTTATGTCAAACAGACTTTTAAGTCCTCTTCAGTTGGACGATGAACGTCATCTTAGTGAGGACATGTGGCTTCGCCAGGAAAATATTAGGGAAAGAGGTCTTATTTTAGGAGTGTGTTATAGACCACCCAATTCAGACAGTAATTTCAACACACATCTTTTTAGTAATATCAAAAAGGAAAGTTTACAGGGAGATATTATAGTCATCTGGGACTTTAATTATCCAAATATTAACTGGGATAACCTTGCAGATGGAGGAGCACAAGAGTTTTTAGAATTAATCAGTGACTGTTTTTTATCACAGCATGTTAAAGCACCAACATGGGATGAAGCCTGTCTGGATTTAGTATTTTGTAATAATCAAGACAGAATTGAGGGTGTAGGGGTGATTGAACCACTGGGATCAAGCGACCATAATATAATACAATTCTCAGTATTTTGTGAGAGTGCAGATGCAAAGACTAACTGCTTTATAAGGCATATAAGACTACTGACTGCAAAGTGAATCATAGACTGTATGAGAACATGAGAGCAACCATTAAGAAGGATATCAGGAAGGCTAAAAGACAGTTGGAGAGGAATATAGCAGATAAGGTGAAAGAAGACCCTAAGAGATTCTTTCAGTATTTTAGTAGTAAAAGAACAGTCAAGGAGGAGGTCAAGTACATCAGAAATAGTAAAGGGGAATTAAAAGATACAATGATATAGCACATGCCCTAAACTTATATTTTTCTGAGGTCTTCACAAGTAAGCAAGTGAATAACTTCCCAGATGTAAACGGGACTACTAAGGAGGTACTGAGGGATTTGGAAATTGTAGAGGGAGAAGTACTGTTCAGATTAAATAGGCTAAAACCAAACAAATTAGGACCAGATAATATTTACCCTCGAGTTCTTAAGGAAGCCAGCAATTACATATATAAACCCTTGACACATATTTTTAGGAAGTCACTGCACACTGGAGACATTCCAAAGGACTGAAAAATGGCAAATATCATCCGTTCATATAAAAAGAGTGACAGGGCAGATCCAAGCAACTCTAGGCCAGTAAGCTTAACACTAGAATTACCAGAGCCTACGAAAAAACTCGTAAATCCGTCCCACCTTAAATCGCGTCTTAAATCCGTTTGCACCTCTCCGCCAGAGTCCTTTGTCATCTAAATGTGCTGATAAACAAAAGCTACTAGCAGCCAGCTATTCCATCCCCCCACCGACTTAGAACGAATTTCTCCTAGCTCATGCCTTGCCTTGATTTGATTATCTGGGATTGAAGTGGAGTTTTAGAGTGGAAATAATATAGTGTTATTTGGAATACACGCATTTCATGTGTGTTCTGTTCCGTTCAGTAGTCTGTGCAAACACATTTTTAAAACAGAAACGTTTTTCATATTCTAATAGTAAATGACAAAATGTAGGCCTAAACTATATAACGTATGAAGTCTGAAGTCCATATATCAAAGAAACACTTTCACAAAAGGTACAAATAAGAGAACACGTGCGCTTTTATTCAAAAATATAACTGCACAAAAAAAAAAGCCGCGTTAGCATGCCACATTGACACTCTGAATACAACTGCTGCGGGGCGTAATGGTATCAGCTCCTGACTGGGAATCAAAGGGTGGTGAGTTCAATCCCGCACGGCTCCACTTCTTTGAGAAGTGAACTGCTCTTATTCTTACAATTTTAGAATAACAACATAAATTTGATTTCAGTCTGTAACAGCCGGTGTAACTTATGATACTGGTAAAGGTTAGCTTTTTTTTTTTTTTTTTAATTCACTTTTCATTCTCGCAGTCGCTTTCAGAATCAATCCATACAACCCCATCTGACATAAAGACGCGCTATAGGTCTGCAGTGTACCACGATGCATACTACCGCCCCCCCCCACCCCAAAAGGGTTCTGACACACAAACGCTGGCGAAGCTGCCTTCTTCGTATCTCACTGTCACTTGAAATCAGCAGTTCTTAGCATTGCACCACGCGAGCTGTCTTATCAACCACCAACTGTAACTTGCTTTCTTTATTCTTCGGTTATAGTCTTGAATAAAAGTGCACTTTTATTTATGTGAAAACAGCTGTGTCAGATGGGGTTGTATGGATTGATTCTGAATGCGACTGCGAGAATGAAAAGTGAATTAAAAAAAAAAAAAAAAAAGCTAACCTTTACCAGTATCATAAGTTACACCGGCTGTTATAGACTGAAATCAAATTTATGTTGTTATTCTAAAATTGTAAGAATAAGAGCAGTTCACTTCTCGAAGAAGTGGAGCCGTGCGGGATCGAACTCGCCACCCTCTGATTCCCAGTCAGGAGCTGATACCATTACGCCACCGCGTAAGTGTCAATGTGGCATGCTAACGCGGCTTTTTTTTTTTGTGCAGTTATATTTTTGAATAAAAGCGCACGTGTTCTCTTATTTGTACCTTTTGTGAAAGTGTTTCTTTGATATATGGACTTCAGGCTTCATACGTTATATAGTTTAGGCCTACATTTTGTCATTTACTATTAGAATATGAAAAACGTTTCTGTTTTAAAAATGTGTTTGCGCAGACTACTATAGAAACGGAACACACATGAAATGCGTGTATTCCAAATAACACTATATTATTTCCACTCTAAAACTCCACTTCAATCCCAGATAATCAAATCAAGGCGAGGCATGAGCTAGGAGAAATTCGTTCTAAGTCGGTGGGGGGATGGAATAGCTGGCTGCTAGTAGCTTTTGTTTATCAGCACATTTAGATGACAAAGGACTCTGGCGGAGAGGTGCAAACGGATTTAAGACGCGATTTAAGGTGGGACGGATTTACAGTTTTTTCGTAGGCTCTGGTAATTCTAGTGTTAACATGCATCACAGGAAAATTAATGGAAGAAATTATTAAGGATAAAATTGAGGAACACCTGGCAAGGACAGGAGTTATTAGGAACAGTCAGCATGGGTTCAGAAGAGGGAGGTCCTGTTTTACTAACATGCTGGAATTCTATGAGGAGGCAACAAAAGGATATGATCAAAGTGGAGTATATGATATTATTTATCTTGACTTTCAGAAAGCATTTGATAAGGTGCCACATGAGAGGTTGGGCATCAAACTAAAAGAAGTGGGAGTTCAGGGTGATGTTTGTGCACGGTTAGGCTTAGGGTTAGAATTAGGGTACGGGATAATAGCATTACTGCTGGCATTGGCTCTCTATGCCCTTTCTTAACAAATTAAATCATTCTAGTTTAAAAACCGATTATCCCGAATAATCTAAATAATTAATTTACACTAATTAAACCAACAAAAAAGATTAATTAAATTAACAAAATAAAACAATTTAAAACACAAATAATCCCTAAAATAAAATGGACAAATGTTTAATTTTTTTTTCCATTTAGTCCATTTGGATGATATGTCCCCAACGTATTTATCCAGTCATTCTCTTTCCTTAATCATATTCTTTTACTCAAATTTGTGTTCTGTTCTAAGCCAAACATAACTGGTTGGTGTGTATCATCTGAAAAGTGTTGGTAAAGGACTGTTTGTTTCTTTTGATTTTCCATAAATCTTAAATGCTCTACAAACATTTCCCTTATTGAGTTTTTTGTTTCCCCGATATAAATTTTTCCACAGTCTCTACACTGGATAGCATAAATACAGTTTTTTTTAATATAATTGAAACATAGGCATTTCTGTTTGAGTTAATTTATTTTGAATTATTTTTCTGTTTAAAAATGGAACTACCCAAGCTGTTCTGTTTATTTTTTATTTTTGATGGCACATGAAACATGCACCAACAAGTCCTTTAAATTTGGGTTTTTTCTATAGGCTATAATCAATTTATATTCTTGTAAAGGAAGCCAATTGACAATTTATGAAATTTTGATGTAAAATTCTAACTGTATTTTTCATTAAACCTGAAAATGTACAGACTATGGGAAATGTATTCTGCTGCTGTGTTGTGTTTAGTGAACCAATAAAAGATATTAAACCAGAAGAATTTAATGAAATATTTTGTTCATCCACACCTACCCCCAATCCCTGCCCAATTATTAATTTTTTCCTTTCCCCCTCCCCCAATTCCCTGTCCATCCAAATCCCTCCCATCCTGCCCTCTTCTAATTTGAAATTTAAATAAAAAATTAACTCAGCCATATTTTGCCAAAAAAAATTACTCTTTATTTGAGGAAACATAAATCTACAAATCCAATCATCTCCCGGAATCCCTCCAAGTCAAGTCAAGTCAAGATGGGGAGCATGCACCGGTACAGTGCGCTGCTGCACCCATTACACGACAAAACAACTCGGGATCCTGGTTGGCAACCCCCCAGGCAGACACGCGGTTCAGTCCCACCCTCCGGAAATGACCCTCTATCTGCCGCAGCCAGATGTTACATGGGCGACCCCTTGGCCTGGTCCAGCCACTCGGGTCCCCAACAATGAGGATCTTACAGGCTGCATCACCTTCTGGGAAACGTGTCACGTGGCCATAGTGTCATAACTGACGCCTTCTCACAATGTAGGTACTGTGCCTCATTTGGGACTCCATGAGCAACTGCTCATTCGACACAAAGTCAAACCAACGGTACCCGAGGATTTTCTGGAGAGACACAGTACCAAAGGAGTCCAGTCTTCATCTCAAGTCACTGGATAGCTTCCATGTCTCACAACCATATAGCAAGACAGGAAGAACCAGGACTCTAAAGACTTGGTCCTTCGTTCTTTTGCATAGATATTGGGAGCGCCACACACCCCTTTCCAGCGACCTCATGACCTCCCATGCTCTACAAATCCGTCTACTGACTTCATAGGAAGAGTCACCAGAGACATGAATGTCATTGCCAAGGTAAGTAAACCTCTTGACAAGGTCGACATTCTCACCGCAAACAGACACACTGCTGATGGCTGTGCCCAAGAGGTCATTAAAGGCCTGGATCTTGGTTTTTATCCAGGACACTCGCAAGCCCAGACACTCAGACTTCTCGCTCAGTCTCTCGAGTGCCCCAATCAGAGCCTCCATTGACTCCGCGAAGATCACAGCATCGTCAGCAAAGTCAAGATTCGTGAATCTTTCTTTACCAACAGATGCCCCACAGCCGCTGGACCCCACAACCTTGCCCAACACCCAGTCCATACAAGCATTGAACAGAGTAGGAGCAAGAACACACCCCTGACAAACCCCAGAATCAACTGGAAAAAGCTGAGTGGTTTTGCCTCCACTCTGCACAGCACTCACAGTACCAGTGTACAGGCTGGCCATGATATCCAGCAGCCTTCAGGGGATCCCGCGAACCCTCAGGATGTCCCACAGTGCAGCTCGATCAAAGGAGGCGAACGGTTTACAAACATTGACAAAGGCTGCAAAGAAACTCTGCTGATATTCGCGTTTGCACTCCATGACAACCCTCAGTGCGATCACCCTTCCCTTTCCAGATAGGGACGACAAGTTCCGTTTTCCAGTCAGTTGAGATGATGCAAGTCTCCCAAATGAAAGCAAAGATTGCTTACAATGCCAGGAGGACAGCCTTACCACCAGCCTGGAGAAGTTCACCCCAGATACCACAGATCCCTGCAGCCTCCATCCCCCATAGCTGGTTCAACCCCAGCTGGTTCACCACCTGTGCAATCAGTGAGATTGGGTGGTTCACAGCTAATTGGAGGATCAGCCTCAAGAATTGTGAACCCAGAGATATCCAATGTCCTAGCTCAAAGTAGCCAGCCCAGCGGGTCACAACTGCACTGTCATCCGTAAGTACCGTTCTATCAGCCGTCCTGACTGCGACTCTTCGAGGAACAGATTCAGATGTGCGTAATGCTTCGATTCCTCTTTAAGCAGAACGTGGGTCGGCTAGATCATAGATGGTGTGTCACTTGCTCACAGATTCCTCTAACAAATGCCTCTTTATCTGCCCTCAGAGCACTTGCGGCCGTCCTTCTCAGTTCCCAGTACAGACCAGAGTTGCCATTGAGCCATGCGCTTCGACTCCTCTCGATGATATCCAGGGTGCCCTGCGAGATGAAATACCTCCTTCTGGGAACACCGGTAACACCAACACAACCCTCAGCAACCTTCAGGGTCTTGTCAAAGAAGGTCTCCCACATCACATTAGGATCAGCAGTTGTACCTAAATCTGCAAGTTCCTCACACAAACTGCGTGCAGACTCATTAGAAACAGCCTGGTCTTGGAGTCTGGCCAAGTCTAGGCTCATTTTTCTACTAGGTCGTAACCTACTGGACCTAAGCTGGATCCGAAGAGTAGCAACAAGTCTGTGGTCAGAATTCACAAACTGAGCACTTCTGTAGACCCTGCAGTTTTGCAAGAGCCTCCAGTGTCTGCCCACGAGGATGTGATCGATCGCCTTCACTGCACCACCAGTATTGGAGTACCAAGTCCAACAATGCGGTTCTGGGCGCTGGAACCAGGATCCAGCGATTCGCAGCCCCTGACCTTTTGCAAAGTCAAGGAACATGGAGCCACTTTCACCACGGTCACCAGACCCATGGGGACCGAAGCAATCGTCATAACCAGCTCTGTCAGTCCCAGTGGTTGCATTGAAGTCACCCATGACCAGAGGAGTGTCACCTCGTGGGCACCCATCAACCACCGAGCGAAGCTGTGAATAAAATGTCTCCCTCGCTGAGACATCACTCACCGCAGTCGGAGCACACACCGAGACAACAAACAAGGCATCCAGGGAGTGCCATAATCTGAGTCTCATAATATGCTCATTGAAAGGAGTGACATCAGACACCATCAGAAGAAGCCAATATGCTACAGCAACAGCTACTCCCCGAGTATGACAGCCATCAGACCAACCAGACCAATAAAAGGTGTATCCACCTACAGAGATCTGGCCAGTCCCCATTCTGCGCACCTCAGAGATATTGTGCATACTTCTCAGTAGTTATACAGATAGATACTATCAAACGGATGATTGATGACTTTAAGCTCCACACCCAAATATGATTGATGACCTTAAGCCCTGACCCCAAAATATGAAAATATGATTTATGAAAATATGAAATATACCCCGCCCCTGGGGGTGGGGAAGGGTAATGAAGGGTTGGATGGACCACCATCATAATTGATTATCTCTAAACCCCGCCTTTTAGGGTGGGTCTTTTGTAAACCGAATCCTTATCACACCCCATTAACAATACTCACACCCACGAGGTACGCCTTTGTCTCTCTAACCGCCTATAGGGTTAGGGGTGAGGTGTGTCGCTCAACCCCTGCTCACCCCCGACTGCGGGAGGAGACGAAAGAGTTCTTGTATAAAATTCTAGTCATTTAGTGAAAACGCCACGACACACAAAAGCAAACAGAATGGACGGTCTTGTGAACACTCCAAAGAAACTGAAAACAAACAGGGCGTCCAGAAGGACTGAGTTACGGGACCCACGCTTCAGCTCTGCCTGGTACGATTCTAATTGTGCTTTGAGCCGGGTAGAGGTAAAAAGAAATGCTGAGGGACATCTCACGGTGGCGGTTTCCAAGAAGGAGCCTATCCTTCCCGAATATAAAGAGGCCGGTCACAAAGAGGGGGAGGAAGATCAAGAAAATGAGATAAAGGAACGAGTGCGTGAAATTCATTTTTCTATAAAAGACTGGACTTTTTTTAAAGCTCTTATTCCAAATATTGATGAGGCTATTTATCAAGGAAAACTGTCTGACCGAATGAAAAGAATTAAAAGAAAATTGGAGGAGGAGTTTAGCCTGTTGAATAATTCATGCTCGGAGGAGGAGGAAGAAAATTGTGAGACAACCACCACTAAGTGAGTGGAGATAAATACAGAGGTCTTTTTCATAGACTATATTAACCTAAAACACTATCGAGGTGTCTTCAACTAACTATCCTACCGAAGCTGGTGCTAGCTGGGCCAGTCACCTCCCTGTTCTCTCGGACTCTGAAGTGGCAGAAGTCCTCAACACTTTGATGCGCTCCGAAGAACCGAGCTCCGGTGGTATGGAACATACGTCTGCCGCTGACTACCTGTTTTGGCCAGCTAACCCTCAAGCCAACACCGCCTACTCTACTCCAGACGAGATGATGATGACTGACACTAACCTACAACCCCACTACTCTGCTGCAGACCAGATGCTGACAACCAACGATGTGTTTTGGTCGAGTAACAACCAGCACCTCGCCGCCTATGATCAGGCATGTTGGTCTATGGAACAGACGGCGCCCACTGCTCCTAACAACTCTCCTTCAGACCAGCCGTCTTGGCTGGATCTTCTGATGCCTTCAACTGACCACATCTATTGGCCTGAGCCTCAGTTATCCGTCCCTGATGATATGTATTGGTCGGACAGTCTCCTGGAGAACCGTACAGTACCTGACCTTTTTATCCCTGCTGAGGATGCTCTGGGGAGCCTAAAGGGCGCTGAGGAGATAGCCATGCAGGCCATCTGGCAAGAAGAGGCCGTGGATGAACTGATAGAGGCTCTGTCCGTTTGGAAGACATCGTCCCAGGATTCTGATTATGAGGGCATGGACCTTGAACAAACTGACGGGCCCCTGGGTGAAACACTTCGAAAGACTCTGAAACTGATCAAGAGTTTTATTGCGGTTCTGCTGGACATAATAGTCGATCGGGACCTAAAAAGCACCTGTCAAGGTTATTTGATAGATCACCCCAGCCCGACACAGCATACGTGTCTGTTTGAGCCTGACTCTGTTTATCGGGTTGGCTGCTTTCAAGAGGTTCTGACTGTTTTTCGCAAGAATCGTGGCTCAGGAGCCTGGTCATAAAGACTCTGGGTTGCTTCAACATCTTTCTGCTTTTTCACAAGGTTCATTCATTTGTTCAAAATGCTGTCGACGATCTGGAAAATGAACATTCTATTAATGAGGCTATTGTACATGCCTTTCACAACATGGACGATCCCTCTTACTCAAAAATATGATGAAATCAGTGGCGTAGCGTGGGTATCAGCCGCCCGGGGCGGAGGAAAATTCCGCCGCCCCCTTATTTAGGTATTTCAATTTAAAAGACTAAAATATACAGTAATTCTAAAGAATTTTTCGGCAAGAACAATCATCATTATTGTGTATTGTACAGGTTACAAATAAAAAAGTAATGTATATATGTTTTACAATATAATAATCACATTTATTACAAAAATTCTTACATATATGCCACTTACATTGATATAACAGGTATAGAACACTTATGATTATACCTTGACGATCGACAAGATGAAGTTATTAGCAAATCTATACATATTAATAAAAGGCAAAGCCCTCACTGACTCACTGACTGACTGACTGACTGACTGACTGACTCACTCACTCATCACTAATTCTCGAACTTCCCGTGTAGGTGGAAGGCTGAAATTTGGCAGGGTCATTCCTTACAGCTTACTTACAAAACTTAGGCAGGTTTCATTTCGAAATTCTACGCGTAATGGTCATAACTGGAACCTGTTTTTTGTCCATATACTCTAATGGAGGAGGCGGAGTCACGTATCACGTCATCACGCCTCCTACATAATCATGTGAACTAAAAACAAGGAAGAGATTTACAGCACGAGTCAAACGCGGGAAGGAAGGTAAATGACGTTAATTTTTGAGTGTCTTTTAATACTGTGTAAGCATACATATTAACACATGTGCAATTAAACGTGTGCATTTACGGGGTGATTTCTCAGGCTTAAAAGCTCGCCTTTTATTAAAAACGTAAATGCAAACTGTTTTCATTCTGAAGGGCACAAACCACGTTAGATTTCAGACGTTAAACACGCAAAAATGTCGGTACACCAGATAAATAAGCACAACATATTATCAGTTGTATTGTATGCTTACAATACATATAGAAATGTGTTAATCGTTAACTAATATTATGGGATGGTGTTTTTCGACTCGCGCCTTGATTTAAACGATTGCATTTCTTGGTGGGTTTGCGTAGCTTATTGTCAATATCTTTACACCTCTTCTTAAGACTTAATTTAAAAAGGTTTTCTTTTCTTCTTAATTAAAATGTAAAAGCAATACTTCACCGCTGCGAAGCCCCTCTAGCGCTGACGTCCGAGGTTCGATTACCGTAAGCGAGTGCAGTGAGTGTGTACGCCTGATGAGCCAAGAATAAGGGGGAAAGACGTGTCGCGTACTCTTTGCATTATTTGACAGTAAACTATTTTCAACCATTCTATGATCTGCTTCTCACAACTGAAGGCACCGTGGCTGATTTACCTCACTTGCTGGCCAACCATAAGCGTTACCTGGTAGGTAACCAGCCACTCACTTCACTCCCTTACGGGAATCGAACCTCGGACGTCAGCGCTACAGGCGAAGCCCCTAAAATTGCGCCACGGCGTGTGGTTCGTTTATTTGACAACATGTAGATCAGGGTAATTACATTCACGGCATTCGTAGTCTGATTCACAATCTGATTGTATGGGTGGTTACCTACCAGGTAACGCTTATAGTTGGCCAGCAAGTCAGCTCGAAGTGATCACTCGAGTGAAGGCAGCTTCACAAAAAAACAGATCCTTAACAAACTGTTATTAGTATATTTTCCCTCAATTTAAAAAGGTTTTCTTTTCTTCTTAATAAAAATTTAAAAGCGGTACTTCGCCGGTGCGAAGCGTGTGGATTTGACCGACTGACACATACAGACATATTCATGAGTGCAGGTACTTCGGAAAGAAAGCACCGTGTAAACCTAAAGTTTAAATTAAGTTCATAGACCTACAAAAGGTTGCCATTCATTTGAGGCAAGATTGCTTTTCTTCTGTACAACTATACGTTGCATTCTCAAGAGTGTGCTTGCACGGCTTCGGATATAGATATATATATATATATATATATGTATGTATGTCTATATATAAATATGTAAGCTTGTAAGTACTGCCTTGCTTCTCTTTAAGAAAGGAAGATGTAATGATACTTGATTTAAACGATTCCATGTCTTCCTGGGTTTGCTTAGCTTATTGTCAATATCTTTACACCTTTTTTTAAGACTTATTGACTGAAACGGGCTTTCACGAAAAAAGTTAGGGCTTTGCTACAGGATACACCCTCCACAAGTTAAGCAAGTAAAAATAAAATATATATTTCTGTTTTATTTAAACCTTTTAAGTTCGTATGCATAGCCCCATTTGGCTGTTTTATTTTTTTTTTCTTTCTTCAGTAATATTTAATCTCCTTAAAGAAAAACAACATATCCATTTTACTTTTTTTGTATCTCTTTAGTAATATTTTAGTGTAAAAGGATAACCAGTATTTAAACCTTTTATGTTACTTTATAAATTTATTTTACACAATGTTGAAAAATTAATAAGAAAGCTACATATTTTGGCAGCTGCTGCTTTAATTTTCAATGAAATGAAAAAACCTCTCCAAGAGAAAACGTCAATGAAGAAGAAACAGTTTGCACTATCTAAAAATGAGAAACCCTTATTTATAAAAGTTTGCTGCAGATGAGTTAACTGAAAATAAATGAATAGTTCCTATGTGTATAATACATATTTATCTATTTTACTTATGCCTTTATTCCAGCAACTTGCAACATCTGAGGTACAATTTCTTACATTACTTTTGTTTTTTGCAGCACAGGCACCTGAAGTGACTTCCTCAGGGTCACACAGTGGTGTCAGTACCAGGATTTGAACTGACAAGCTCCGGGTTTACTGAAATATTACTGAAGAAACAAAAAAAACGAAAACGGGCAAATAGGGCTATGCATACAGATGTCCATCCATCCATTATCCAACCTGCTATATCCTAAATACAGGAGCCAATAAGTAGATATGTATATATACAGTATATATATATATATATATATATATATATATATATATATATATATGTGAATGTATGTATGTATATATGTATGTCTATATTTATATCTATATATATATATATATATATATATATGTAGATATGTAAATTTGTATATGTATATATATATATATATATATATATATATATATGTATATATATATGTATATGTAGATATATGTATATGTAGATATGTATATATATGTATATATGTTTATGTATATATATGGTTATATAACCTCTTTAACACACTACTTCTCCGCTGCGAAGCGCGGGTATTTTGCTATATGTAGATATTTGTATATGTAGATATGTATATATATGTATATATGTATATGTATATATATATATGTTTACATAACCTCTTTAACACACTACTTCTCAGCTGCGAAGCGCAGGTATTTTGCTATATATATATATATATATATATATATATGACAGCAACACTCATAACAATGACAACACAATTACATATATATATATATATGTAGATATGTATATATATATATATGTGTCAATCTATGTATGTATGTATGTCTAGATATATATATATATATATATATATATATGTAGATATGTATATATGTGTATATATATGTAGATGTGTATATATGTAGATATGTAAATATTTATGTATATATATGTGTCTGTTAATATATATATGTGTGTGTGTGTGTGTATGTATGTATGTATGTATGTATGTATGTGTGTATGTATGTATGTGTATATGTATATGTGTGTGTTTATGTATGTGTGTATATATATGTTGATATGTGTATATATATATATATGTATATATATGTGGATGTGTATATGTATATATATATATGTAGATATGTGTATATGTAGATATGTATATATATGTATATATGTATATGTATATATATGTTTATGTGTGTGTGTGTGTATATTATATATATAAAAGACAGCAACACTCATAACAATGACAACACAATTACATTGACAATCATGTTACGTTATTTTTAAAATGTTTCCTTTTCTTTTTCATAACCTCTTTAACACACTACTTCTCCGCTGCGAAGTGTGGGTATTTTGCTAGTTGAATATAAAACACAAATCGACTTCCAATTACAACTAGAACGATACTGTTACTATTTATATTTTTATTGAAAAATAATATAATTGTTAGAATTAAAAACAAAACTTCTGTCTTTAACTAAAACTTTATTCGTCTACTTTTTTTAAGAGCAAAGTCTTTTATTGCACTATCAATTTCTATAGCATCACATACCTCTTGCTCAATAGACAGGATAGCCAGATTGGTTAGCCTTAAAGTACTCATTGTTGATCTTAAATAATTTTTGATCAATTTCAATTTTGAAAAACTCCTCTCACAGCTGGCATTGCTTATGGCAATTGTGAGGAACAATCGGAGCATTATTATAATATTGGGCAGAGTATCTTCCAGCTTGGATTTCACAATAAATTTTAATAATTCAAGTGGGTCCGCATTAATTAATTTTTTTTCGTTGCCTGTGGCAGTAATAAAAGTCCGCAGTCGAAGTTGTTACAGTTTGAAGTCCTGCTCGTCAATTTCGGCAGATGCGTAGTCTAGATTACATTTAGTATCGTCCGAATCTAGTAATATAGCCGGCGTTAGATAAGCAAACTTATCCGCCAAATTCTGTAGCTGCTGAAAACGCTCACGAATTTCTACAATTATTCTATCTAACGAAGAAAACAGCTTCCGTCTCAACTCATCTTCACAAGACAAGTTGGCATCTCTGGTTCCGTCATCAAAAATGTGCCTTCTTGTTATGCGCCTCTGAGGTTCCATGGAAATGCCAAGTTCTTCACACATATTTTTTGCATAACTTACAGTGCCATCTGCCCATTCCTCTCGTTTCCCTATAAGTACCATCTGCAAAGCATTTACTTTCTGAGCGCACAGTCTTATGTCAAGTCCCTTTGTTTGTAAATATTTTTGTGCATCATTCACTTCATGTAACACCAGTTGCCAGAGGCCCAAGAAACAAAGAAAGGAAAATGACTGCATCGTAACTAGCAAAGTTCCTGCATCTGTTCTTGTGTTTAAGCTTTCACCTGTCTCGGTCAGTTTTTCCAAAGCGACGAGAATGTCTTTGTAATGATGCAATGTCATTTTTACGACATCGCCTCTTGCACTCCACCGCGTATCTTGAACCCTTTTTAAACTTTTGCCTGTAGCTGCTATCAGAACTTCCCAACGATGTGTGGACATGGAAAAAAATGAATAGCAACGTTCTAATGTGCCGAAAAAAGTTACTGAACTCGCCTCAACTTAGGCAGCGTGTAAACAAACCAGGTTTAACAAATGATTTGAGCAAGGTACGAATTCAACTTTGGGATTTATTTCTTTAATTCTTTGCTGAACTCCTGAATGCCTTCCAGCCATAACAGCAGCATTATCATATGCTTGGCCTCTACAGTTGCTTATATCGAGGCCATCAGCTTCAAGCTTGCTCAAAATCATCTTTGAAATTCCTTCAGCAGTTTTATCTTTTGTTTCAATGAAATCTATAAAAGATTCCACTACTTGTACTTCTTGATTTTCAATCACTATGTATCTTAATACCTGGCTTGTTTGGTCTTTATGAGAAATGTCTGGAGTTCTGTCGAATATAATCGAATAATACTTGGCCTTTTTTATTTGTCCGATGATATGTTGGTGAACTTTATTTCCCAAAATTGCAATAAATTCGTTTTGGATTTCTGGTGACATATACATGATTGAAATTTTGCCACACATTTTAGATCTTACAAGATGTTCACGAAGTACAGGGTCGTACTTTGCAATTAAATGCACCAATCCTAAAAAGTTTCCTCTATTAGTACTGGTGTCATTTTCTGTATGGCCACATAAAGCCAAATTTTGTTTGGCAAGGAATTTTATAATATCAAACATTCTGATAAGAATTTCTTGCCATTTTTTTGTTTCCTCTGCCACTAAGGTTTGCTCTATCTTGTCAATAGTCTGTCCTTTTTTAAGACTGGTCTCCAACTCCTTCCATTTGCAATAATTTTGGTTGTGTAGTGCACTTGATTTGTGACTTGAAACCTTAGGATTTAATTTCCACCAAGTATTAAATCCATCACATGAGCAAAACTTTGATCCATTTGGTGTGTTTACGTTCTCAAATAAACGACAGCAAAAGCAAAATAATGATGCTTTGGAAGGAGAATAAGCCATCCAAGTACGTAAAACTTTTTCGCCGTTAGTTAATGTGCGGTAAAACCATTCCTGGTGGGTAAGCCGTCTTGTCTCTCCTTTTGATGTTAAAGAACACGAATCTGAACGTGTTACTGTTGTCGCTACAGCGAAGTTAGTATTGAAATGCTGAACAACTTCCTGGCTTTGCTGAATGAGATACAATCGCATATTTTCATCTATGTGTTCAGGCCATTTTCCGATATCGTCCAAGTTTCGGTATTGAATAGCAGACAATGCCGATGCTGTATCAGTCTCTGTTTCTAAGCTATCGAGGTCCATGTCTAGACATACAGATGCAGACTCTAATTGAGTCAGGAACAATGTCAACATTTCTAACAGGTACCAGATCAACAGTGTCAAGTTCTTGTATTTTTTTAGCTTGTTCTGGGTTTGAAGGCCCAGTTGTCTTTGATGAATTTAAGCCCAACGTGGAATCTGACGTCTCAGGAACAGGACTTTTCACGTATTTAAGTAAAGCCCCTTCATTTTTTCTAATATTTCCAACTTAGCTCTTCTTTTATTACGGTAAGATGCCCCACTTTCTTTTACTCTTTTCATTTTTTATGCTAAAACAAAAAAATATATAATTATTGACACTTATAACAAATAATAAAAGTATGAGTTGGATTCGTAAATGAAAGTATCGTAGAACATTTCAAAATAATTACTAATAAATTAAAAAAATATAACCTACTTTACTGAAATTTACTTGTTCTGATTTTTTTATTTTAATAAATTAAAGCTTGAACAACGTAGCAGATAGTCAAACATACAATTACATAAATAAAAAACGTAAATAAAATATTTAATACTCACATAGTCGAATGTATACGTACACGAACAATACAATTTTTCAACAAAGTTCAATAATTTAACAATCACTACACGTACTTATGAGCACTAAAATCACAGTTTGGAAAGCTGAGCACTCACGGACTTCCCTGAAGGGACTTATCCGTACTGTAATCTAATTTGCAGGTGTTATCATACAATATTGAACACTATTCTTTATATGATAGAAGTCATTCTCGCTGAATATTAGTCATAAACAATCCAAGCACAAAATAAAATACGGGGAATCCCTACAAGTCAGTACAGACGGTGTTGCCAGTCGCTACAATGAGCAAGATGTCATTATTATACATTCATTTAAAGAAAGGGGATTCCCCAGTTTCGTCACTGAATAAGTAATGAAAAATTCCGTGCTCATTTCAATCGGTCCGAATCGTAGGAGCTACAAAAATCTGAAATGAAATGGTTCAAATTTTTACAAGATATTATTTTTATTTATTGTGAAATTTTGCCGCCCCCTAAAAGTGCCACCCGGGGCGGGCCGCCCCCACTACGCTGCACCACTGGGTGAAATAGCCAATGCTTTTTCTAAAAGGCATTTTTCTGTACCTGATATTACTGATGCACCTTTGGGGTTTTACGGGGAATACGACATATAAAAATCAGATGAAGTGTCTGAACTCAATGTGCCTGTGCTATAAAATGTTTTTGTCTGTTTTTAATCATGCTGTTTTGAAATTTTAATAATGTTTTTAATCATGCTGTTTTGAAAATTACAAATAAAGCATCATTTGATTTTTGAATCATTGATATTTTTCTTTCACCGTTGGTGATGGAGGGTTACATGAAAAAAGTTTATTATAACCCGGCAAATCCTGGCAGCTTTGGGGGAAAAGACTCTTTGAAAAGAGCTCTTTAGGTTTCGGGTCATAAAAGTCATGACCAACAGGTGTCGGATTGGTTATCCAGTCAATATGCTTTGTCACACACGTGCGACTAGGAGCGAGCTGAATGGACCTAGTGGAGGTGATTACCCGCCAGGCCAGGGGGTGGCGGGGTGCTCTAAACCTGTTTCTGTTAATTCTGCAGATCAAATACGGGAAAATCTGCCTGAGTCGACGTCGCTTCAGGTTCCGGCTCCCAGACTGACATCACTTCCGGTCCCAGCTCCCAGACTGACGTCACTTCCTGTTCCGGCCCCCAGACTGAAGTCACTTCCGGGTTACAGACTATAAATTCTCCATATTGCCAAACCAAGTTCAGTTCAAGTCGGGAACTCAATCTAGTAACATCATTTGTGAACTTATAATTCTTTTGCAGCTAGGAACAATATACGGGTAGCTGCCCCAAACCTTCTTTAGTGTGTTGAGGCTCGTTATTTCACAGTGGCGTAGTCGTGGCAGGATGGCCTCCTGGTGGAATCGGAAGCCGAACCAACCTTATGTCTCAACATACCAACGGGCTGAACCACTCAAGACCTATCAGGTAGGAAAGTACCGTTCTTGTGTTGCCGAGCTGGGGTCTGACGGTGTGTGTCGGGGGGATCTGGAGTATGTTCCGACCCAGTTCTCCTTAAAGAGGACCTGGGAGCGTAGGCAGAAGACCTACAGACAAGGGCCAGGTTCTGAAAGGAACACAGTGGGGACCTATTATGGGCTCTCAAGGATGGGGACCAACCCAAAAATTCCCACAAAGAAAAAGTTCTTTGAGAAAGGTGGGGGTGCCCTGGGTCGGCAGGTGAAAGAAATAATGACCTGGGAATACAACCCAGACGAATCCCTCTGAGAACAGGCCATAACTTTATGGCAGAAAGTCGGGTGTTGGCTACGGCCATATAATAAAAATGCCCAACAAATTGTGGAAAAGGTGGCTTGTGCCATAATAATAAAGGGCCTACCGGCTAAGCTCGCCCAGCTGACCTGGGGACAGTCATATAACAACATGGTCACCCTTGTGGGGATCATTAATACCTTGCGGGAGGAAACCTACTTGGGAAACCCAGAACGGAATCCCTGTGAACCTAGAAGGAGTTGTGCCACTAAATTAGGGTCTTACTCTTACATTCCGGAGCATGCTTTGGAAAACTCTGATACGTGGTGGAAGGCTTCGCGAGGTGACACGAGGGTCTGCGGAGAAACACAGAGCAGGGGGCAGGGTGCTCCTATTAATCCTCTGGCCTTTTCTCATACGGGAGAAGCGCTAGTCATTGGCTATAAAGTATCTTCTTTATTTGACTCTGGCAGTAACATTACCATTGTTGCTTGCCATTTAGTGTTGCTGCGACAAAGATTAAAAATAAAGACCCGTCTAACCTGTATTCATGATTCATGAGGACGTCCGGTTATATGAGTCCGCCCGCTGTTACATCTGCCATAATGGCGTATTAAAAGAAATGACTGTGGCGGTGCACGACAATCCTCCGTTCCCCTTGATACTGGGTAGAGATTGGTCAGATATAAACTGCGGCATAACACTCGCTATCCCTTCTAAAGCACTCGGTCTTGTTATGGACATCCCTTCTGTGTCCTCAGCTACCTCCACGCCGTGTACACAGCCGGTAGAGGAACAGACTGCGGCCTTAGAGAATGACGTGGCAACAACCGGACCGTCGCAGAGCGAAACGTCATCACCAAGCGCTGCGCCGGCTCGGTCAGAAACCACGCCCCTTGAGGTCGAATCTGATCCTCTCAGTCGTCTGCAGTTTTAGTTTAGGCAGACACCGGCTTCATTTAAAAGGGAGCAATGGAATGATGACTCCCTTAAATTTGCGAAAAATGCAGTGGTATTAGTAGATGGCCAGCGCACATCACATCCCATGCCACAAGGTCCCCACTTTGTATTAAATAATGACCTTTTATATCGGGTGGTAGATCATGACGGCGGGGTGAGGTCACTGCTCTTAGTTCCACGGACTTACCGGTGACAAGTCTGTGAACTAGCTCATACCCACCTCGTGGGAGCCCATCTGGGTCCCGAGAAAACTTAAGAGCGAATCAAGCTCCGATTTTTTTGGCCTGGGATTAATGAGGAGGTCCGCCGCTTTTGCATATCCTGTCCGGAATGTCAATTACGGCAGATTCCTAGAAGGGACCGTGCTCCTTTAATCCCTTTACCCCTAATTGATGTCCCGTTTGAACGTATCGGGGTTGATCTGGTGGGACCCCTAGAGCCTTCAGCCAGAGGATATAAATATATAATGGTCCTGGTGGATTATGCCACCTGATATCCTGAAGCTGTTCCCTTACGCTCAGCTACTTCCAAAAATATCGCACGGGAATTGGTAGGAGTATTTGCGCGAGTCGGAATCCCTAAAGAAATCCTTACGGATTAAGGGACTCCTTTTATCTCAGAAACGTTCAGGGAAACTGCTAAGTTACTGAGAATAAAACACTTAAAGACCTCTGTATATCATCCTCAAACAGATGGTCTAGTTGAAAGGTTTAATCAAACTCTCAAGCAGATGTTACGCAAGGTAGTCAATGAGGACGGAAGGAACTGGGATCAGCTCCTCCCCCTCGTCCTTTTTGCTTATTGGGAAGTCCCCCAAGCCTCCATGGGGTTCTCACCCTTTGAATTATTGTATGGACGACAACCCCGAGGCTTACTGGATATATTAAAAGAAGGCTGGGAAGAGGAGGTCCTTCCCTCTGTAAATATACTTGAAAATATCGCGCAATTATGCGATAGATTTGTGAAAATTAGACCTATCTTACAAACTCACCTGGACAAAGCGCAAGCAGCCCAGGCTCGGTGTTATAACCGTGGCACGTCTCTTCGGGAGTTCTGACCGGTGGATCGCGTCATGGTATTAGTTCCTACCTCGCATTCCAAATTACTGGCTCATTGGCAAGGCCCATATGAAGTTAAGGAGAGGAAGGGTTTGGTCGATTATTTAGTTATCCAACCTAATCATTGACCTAAAGAGCGGATTTATCATGTCAACATGCTGAAACCGTGGAAGGAAAGGGATCCCGATCCCTCCTCCGGACAGCCCTGCTCCCTCTTCGCTCATAAATTACACCTTAACTTCGGTGATAATTTGACTCGCCTACAACGACAGAAGCTCGAAGCAGTTATCCTGTCTGTCCCAGAGGTAGTGGATGAAAATCCTGGACGAACCTCCCTGGTTGCGCATGACATAGTGACTAAACCAGGGGTCATAGTCAGAGAACGCCCATATAGGATTCCCGAAGCAAAAAAGTCAGAAGTGGAGTTGGAGATCAAACGAATGCTGGACCTAGGTGTGATAGAGGAAAGTTTTAGTCCCTGGTCCAGTCCCATCGTATTAATTAAAAAACCAGACGGATGTTGGAGGTTTTGCAATGACTTCCGTCGGCTGAACCAAGTCTCCCAATTCGATGCCTATTCAATGCCGCGAGTGGACGACCTTCTCGAGCGGCTAGGACATGCCAAATTTTTGACTACTCTTGATATGACCAAGGGGTACTGGCAGGTTCCCTTAACGGAGTCCGCAAAGGAAAAGACTGCGTTTAGCACTCCTAGCGGACATTGGCAGTATCGTGTACTTCCATTCGGATTGCATGGGGCACCCGCTACCTTCCAACGTCTGGTGGACAAAGTGCTCTGACCCCATAATTCGTACAGTGCTGCCTACCTGGATGACATTGTCATCTATTCCAGCACATGGAAGGAACACCTACTGCAGGTTGAGGCTGTATTATGGACACTAGCGAATGCCGGACTTCGTATTAATCCTAAGAAATGCTATTTTGGATTAGTCGAGGCCAAATATTTGGGTTACCTAGTGGGCCGGGGTATGGTCAAACCACAGTGCTCCAAAACTGATGCCATAGTGAATTGGCCCCGGCAGGTACAAGCATTTCTCGGCTTAGCGGGGTACTATCGCCGGTTTGTACCCCGGTTTTCCGAGAGAGCATCGCCCTTGACAAACCTGACAAAGAATGGGAAACCTAATCACGTGGTTTGGGATAATGACACTGACACTGCATTTAGTGACCTTAAGCAGGCCCTTACGTCAGCTCCTATTTTGAAAGCTCCTGATTTTAATTTGCCTTTCATTCTCCAGACGGATGCTTCGGATACAGGTCTTGGTGCCGTGCTGAGCCAAAGCATTGATGGAGTGGAACACCCCATTATGTACCTGAGCGGGAGGCTTTGGCGATTAAATGAGCGATTACGCAGCTGAGGTACTACCTCCTGGGTCGGGACTTCACCCTGGTGACTGACCATGCACCGTTACAGTGGATGGCATTACATAGGGATTCGAATCCCCGAGTCACGAGGTGGTTTTTGGACCTGCAGCCTTATAATTTTTCAGTTATTTATCGTCGAGGTCTCTTGCAGGCCAATGCGGATGCCCTTTCTCGGTGCCACGACCTCACGAACAGGTACGCCCGACCCGATGGGTCTGGGCTGAGGGGGGGGCCGTGTCACACACGTGCGACTAGGAGCGAGCTGAATGGACCTAGTGGAGGTGATTACCCGCCAGGCCAGGGGGTGGCGGGGTGCTCTAAACCTGTTTCTGTTAATTCTGCAGATCAAATATGGGAAAAATTGCCTGAGTCAACGTCACTTCCGGCTCCCAGACTGACGTCACTTCCGGTTCCGGCTCCCAGACTGACGCCACTTCCAGTTCCGGCCCCCAGACTGAAGTCACTTCCGGGTTACAGACTATAAATTCTCCATATTGCCAAACCAAGTTCAGTTCAAGTCAGAAACTCAATCTAGCAACATCATTTGTGAACTTATAATCCTTTTGCAGCTAGGAACAATATACGGGTGGCTGCCCCAAACCTTCTTTAGTGTGTTGAGGCTCGTTATTTCACAGCTTATACAATTCACAAACCCGCTAGAGGGCATTTTAGGAGAAATAAGGTTTATGTAACTGATATAGACTCGCAATGGCTGATGGATTTAGCGGACATGACAAATGTGTCAGAGCATAACCGGGGTTATAAATATTTGTTAACCTGTATCGATATACTTTCTAAGTACGCGTGGGTATGGCACCTGAAGAACAGAACGGGTAAGGAATTGACAAGAGCCTTCCAAGACATTCTGAGCGCCGGTCGAACTCCAAAGAAGCTCCAGACCAATAAGGGGAAAGAGATTTTCAACCGAGATTTTCAAAAGCTGTTTAAGAACAGCAGAATAAAACATTTCACCACAAGAAATGAATTAAAGGCCTCTGTGGTGGAGAGATTTAACCGCACACTAAAATCTAAAATGTGGAAATATTTCAGTGCGTATAATACGAGAACCTACATCGATAAATTGCCAGATCTAATATACTCTTACAACAAAAGTTATCATTGAAGCATAAAAATGGCTCTTTCCGATGTAAACATGTTAAATTCCTGGAAAGTTTTCAAAAACTGATAAAGCGTAGCCAACCCCCTGGGTCCGCCATTGTTTAAGTTCAAAGTAAGAGATACAGTTAGGCTGTCTAAAACCAGACATCCTTTTCAGAAAGGTTATGAACAAACATTTTCAGATGAAATCTTTACCATATCTGAACTTGTACCTAGGGTACCGGCGGTGTACAAACTGAAAGACTACGATGGTAAAGAGATCGTGGGATCCTTTTACGACCCTGAATTGCAGAAAATTAAAGTTGAAACCACAGACGTTTACAGAATCGAAAAAATACTGGCTAGGAAAGTTAAGAATAAAAAATGACTCATTTTAGTGAAATGGCTCGGCTGGCCAGAAAAATTTAACAGCTGGATACCGGAGAGCCAAGCCCAAGATGTTCAATAAAATCCAGAACGCTCCTAATCGACTCATCATTCTGTAGCGGTATACGATGGAGCGCAATAGTTTTTTTTGACCCTACCGAGCAACGCTTCCTCAGATATTTTCCCAAACAACACAATTTCCAATTTCACTACAAAGCTTGCTAAACCCATAGAATTAGAAGGTTCTTGGGAAGTCGGTCTAGCAGAAATTCAGTACCCACATACATGGAATACCATAGACAAACTGGATAACGAATTCTACGTTTCAGCTCCGGGGAGAAAAAAATATTAATACATTCCATGCGGATATTATGAAGGTATTCACAACCTACTGTCTTTTATGAATTCGACAACCTTAAGCCTACCCACTTTGACAGATGTTGCAGCTGGAACTGTCCCTTCTGAGAACCCTGAGAAATTCAGTTATAATGCTGTGGAAAGAAGAGTCTACGTGGTGCTGGGTGAAAAGGATGAAACTATACACTTAAAAGTACAGCTGGGTCGAATATTAGGAACGCATCCTGATCAGACTCGGAGGTTAACTTACAAGACTCCTTTCCCCGCCGACATCAGGGCTGGCTTTTACACATTGTACGTGTACGGGGACATGGTATCTTATCAGAGAGTTGGAGACAGCTACGTACCCCTTTTGAGGTGTGTTCATATAGAGGATCAAGAGAATAAATTACTATCATCACATACAACAAAATGGGCGGCACGGTGGCGCAGTGGGTAGCGCTGCTGCCTCGCAGTTGGGAGATCTGGGGACCTGGGTTCGATTCCCAGGTCCCCCCTGCGTGGAGTTTGCATATTCTCCCCGTGTCTGCGTGGGTTTCCTCCGGGCGCTCTGGTTTCCTCCCACAGTCCAAAGACATGCAGGTTAGGTGGATTGGCGATTCTAAATTGGCCCTAGTGTGTGCTTGGTGTGTGGGTGTGTTTGTGTGTGTCCTGCGGTGGGTTGGCACCCTGCCCAGGATTGTTTCCTGCCTTGTGCCCTGTGTTGGCTGGGATTGGCTCCAGCAGACCCCCGTGACCCTGTGTTCGGATTCAGCGGGTTGGAAAATGGATGGATGGATGGACATACAACAAAACGTATTATGCCACAGCGAGCAAGAATTATTTTGACACAGTGACTATTGAAATAAAGACGGACCAGAACAAAAAAACGTGCCATTTCAGTTTGGTAAGGTGATAGTGAAGTTGCATTTCAGACCCTTCAGGCATTGTATGCATGACTGAAACAATGAGGTGTTACCAGGACCTGACACCTTACATCCAATATTATCAGACCCAAGTGGGTAACGGATTACCGGGATTCTCTGGATCCCCTGTAATGTATGGTGGGGGGATTGGAGGTATATTTCGAGGATTGTTTAGAAGAGCTTTACCTCTCCTGAAAAAAGGCTTTGACATCGCAAAACCACATATCAAATCTGCGGCTAAAAATATTGTAAAAGATGTGATCACAGGGGCTATATCCAGTGCGGCAGGTGGAGTCCTAGAAAAGCAGGAGGGAGTGGGCTTGATGGTAATGAGAAAGACAAAGACGCAAGAGACCACCGGGGTTGAGTGAGGCCCTGCCAGCTAAAAAGGCAAGGTGCACTATTTTTACAGCATTTTCTAAACGTCGTCAGAAGAGGAACAAGGCTAAAGCAAGCAAAAAGAAGAGAGACATTTTTTAAGAGAAGATGGCTTTCGTACACAGAATGTATGAAGAGTGTGTCAAATCTGAACTGGACCTGTTTACTGTGCCTTTCACTCAAACGAGTGTAGATAAAAGTATATACGTTGAAGTCCTACCTCTCTCAGCCCTCTCTGAAGTAGCTCCGCTAGAATTTCTCATAGCCGGAAATGGGGAAGATTACCTTGACTTGAATAACACTCTTCTACACCTACGGGGAAACATAGTGAACGCTGACGGGACTTACATACCTGCCAGTGCAAAGGTCGGATTTGTCAACTACCCTTTAGCCAGTTTGTTTTCGCAAGTTGATGTTACCCTGGGGGACTGCCTAATATCGCAGAGCGGTCAGATTATGTACCAAATCCACCAAGTTGGAGCCGACCAAAGGTTTAACTTCTAACAGCAGCTCTCCAAGATTACTCCAAAATGCGTGATTGGGATTAACGGACATTGTATGAAAAACAAATTCAATGTTTTTCTTTGTTTTTACAGGCGCGCTTCTCAAAATCTCTTGCCAAACCTTGTCCTCAGACACATTGACTGTTCTGACGTCCCCCTCGACATTTTCTTCTTTTGGTAATACGAGTGTCAGATTGCTAGTTTCTTTATCGGCCTTTTTAACTAGCGTCAGATATCTCTGCAAGATAGAAGTGTAAAGCTTCACCTTCTCGTCAGCCCCTATATCACAGCGTTGCAGGATGTTTCTAATTTCCTTGTCTCGTTCAGTTTCCGTGGCGGTCAAGAGAGTGTTCGGGTTGGCACTCTTTTGCTGAAAAAGAGACATTTGTTGCTGCAGTACCAAATACATTTTTTGAGCATATTCCATGTTTATGCTCTAGAAGCTAATACACTGGATATGAATGGAATGGCGACACTTAAAAGAGCCCCCAAAAAGCCTCCTTTCTGGTTCAAAATAGCTTTCTTCTTTTTTAAGGTTAGTTTTCTGTCACTTATTTTTCTGACAGATGTTTTATGCTTCTTGAGTTGCTTAAACTGTTTGGGCGAAAGAGATATATTACCTTTTAAAGTATTACATGCTATTTCGGACAAAGCATTAATTAAATTGTCAGAAGAGGAGTTTATAAGAATTTTACAGTGGTAACAAGAGCAACGGAGTAAGGCCTTGAGAGGCTGTAGGTTTCTGCTTATTCTGGCCAACATGCTGGCAGAATATGTAACTTTGACTCAGAACAGCTTCTTTTATCTTTTCACGGTGTACACGACCGGCCAATCGGGCGGAAACAGACCTGTTCTTAATCGCAGTTCATCGGGGGTCTGTGCCTTTAAATCCACTAAGAGATAGCCATATGGTAATTTTGTAGCATCTTCAAAAGCTTCCAAAAAGAATTTAACACGCCCCGGATACATTTGGCAGGCCAAGGTAGTAATCTACAATTTGTCCCTGGGGTTTTTAAAAAGAGTAATATAATTGGCTTTAAAGTTAATCATTCGGCTTTTCTTTCCTTGAAAGAATAAATTTTGAACCAAGTAAATGATAGGCAGATTCCGATGATGAATATATTTTGTGAAAGCTTTTTCTATTTCCCGGCTTTCGCTAGCCGATTCCATCAGATCATCTATAATGACCAAATTTATTTTCTCAGAAGGGAGAAGTTCACCGTCGCATAAAGACTTTGGGAGCCCCTCAATAAATGTTAATTGCTGAAATTTAGCTGATAGCTCATCGTACATTTTCTGCCAGCAACTATAAAACCAAATTATATTTTGAAAAGGTTGAGACACAACGTGATTCGATTGATCCAATAATTTTTTCACATAATAGTATTTACCGGAACAAGAGGGCCCCAAGATAATTTTACCGAAGGGGTGTTGAAGGCGTGTGTCAAAATCTCTTTTAGTAGCCATAAGGTCTTGTGTTGTAATCTTTTAGGAGAACCCTCTTGTTATACACCACTCTGAATTTCTTCCTGAGTGGTCTGTTTTCTAAATTGAAACGTTTTTTATTTCGATGGATCTGCTTACCGTGAACCAGTAACTCTTGAGGAGGGGCTTCATGATGCATCACAAAATTCTGAACTAGATTGGTTAGTGACTCGAGGTTTACAATTTTACCGGTTTCGTGATTGATGGTGATACCTTTTACCTTCATGCATGTTTTGCCTTGTGCTGTTTTATACCCTTACGTCTTTGGACCACCTGATGCAAATTCTGTAATATAATCACCAGGGTTTAACTCACTGGTGAGCTCTCCTAAATAGTCACCCAGAAGAGGATTGTACTGACCAGGTTGAGAAGTAAAAATGACCGAGTCAATGTCGTGGTACAACACCTTTTCCCCCAGACTGTCCAGTAAATCGTACAACTCTAACCGGGCATAGGCAGTGGTGAAAGCAGCAATGACAACATTAACACTACCAGGTAGGGTATACTTTTCATCGGCGTACTTCCATTGTATTTGAGCAATCTCATCGCCGATAAATTCAAAATAAGAAACATTATACTGTTTGGAGATAATATATTGTATGAATTCCTCACCGTCCTTGACTAAGCTAGTAGTGAGATGGAGAGGTTTTTGCCCAAATTTACCCCAAAGAGAATTTAAAAACAACTTTGAAATCTGTCTCTTAGCTGGATTTACGGAGATGTTATCGCGGTCCAATTGTACACCTTCCTTCTGATAATAATCTAAAATATACCGGTCTCAGGAAGCCTCATCCGTACACCAGGCAGGAAAACCAGATGCCTCCTGCTTGCCTTTTAGATGAAGCTTGATATAGTCTGAGAATAACTCAGAAGTATGTTCAGGGTAATGCCAAATCTCGTATACTTTTGAAACTTTATAACCTTTGTCAATGGCCTTTGCTATTTCCACACTGCACCAAGTACTGGTTAAAGCTCTCTCACCCTCTGTGTGATGACAGTCTACAGTCTGAGCTTCTGTCTCCGCACAGGTGCGACAGAGGGTGAACATTAATTTCCCGCAAAATCTGAGAGTCAGGACTGGAAAATTGAGACCACGTGGAGGCTGAACGGTGGCTTTAATTAATCCAAAATACTGCCCGAGATTGCCAAACTGCTGAAAAATGATAGTGGGGTGACCGACCGGTTACATTTTTGTTTTATTCACAAACGGGTACAAGCTAATGAAATCATAATAGTGAATCTATTTGGTGCCCACTGCCTTGTGGTACAATTTTATGGCGTTGGTACGGTTGGTTGGTCAGTTTAATACGTTGAGGGAAATCACAGTGTTTTAAGAAAGTTTGTAGCCTGAGATCTTGTTTTTTCATTGTCTCCCAAGAATGCTCCCAGAGCACGCGCACATCTAGATTAAATTTTGTCCTAAGTATTTCCAATTTTCGCATAAACTTTTGATACATAACCGCACAAGTCATGCCAGTTAAAGGATGGTTACTGTCAGCGAAATTTAAGGGGTGTCTTATTTCAGTATGATTAAAAGCAGGTCTGTTGATCTCCGACCGTCATCACTAGAGACAGCAGAGGGACTGGCCATAACTGTTACACCTGAAGTAGAAGCTGTTGAAGGTTTAGATACGACAGAACCACCGGACATAACTGACGCGACTGAAGAGGTTGAAGGGGCAGCCACAAATGGCAGTGCAACAGGGTCTGAGGAAACGGGGGCTGAGACTGAAGCAGAAGTGATAGCTACCGGGACTAAAGCAGAGGGCCCAGAAGGGATAGAAACAGTGGACAAGACTGAAGCAGAGGTGTCAGCAACTGGGGCTGAAGCAGAGGACACAGAAGGGATAGAAGCTGGGGGCAAGACTGAAGCAGAGTTGTTAGCTACTGGGACTAAAGCAGAGGGCCCAGAAGGGATAGAAACAGGGGGCAAGACTGAAGCAGAGGGCCCAGAAAGGTTAGCTATAGCTGAAGTAACAGAGACTGAGGAAACTGGAGCAGAAGGTACAAAAGGTATAAGAAACAGATGTAACCAAAGGGATAGCTGAGACTGATGTAACCATACTGTGAGAGGGGGCAGCGTTCTGAGTGGGTGGCCCAAAAGGCTGAGCATTTGCAGAACCCACAGTGTTTGTTAAACCATGACCCGTTTGAGCATTCACATTTTGTAACAAATTATTTAATGTCTGCATTTCATCGGGGGTTTCTAAAAGGCTGTCAAGCTGGTCAAAGTCAATGGGAGTGGTAACAGGTGAAGGAACTCTCATGGTAGCTATTATATTATTCATTTGTATCATGTTTTGATTTTGCCAATTAATATATTCCAATTCATTAAAATATTGGGGTGGTGGAGTAGGCATTTTTGGGGGCTGAATAGAATAACTAAGTTTATTCACCATATCATTCAATAAACCAACATTTTGAGAACCACTCCCAGCGTCCAAGTCCTCACTTGCGTGCCTTTTCCTGCTTTGACCATTGCCACTCATATTGCCTGACATTATTTGGAGAACAAGTTTTCTAAAATAGCATACAAAAAAATAACCTTTTCACGTATAACTGGAGAAAGTGGTAAAGGGTCCGGTAATGCACTTTGAAAAACCAACAACACTCGTTCAATTTCAGCCTTCAGCTCAGCAGCCTTAGCACTGGGATCAGTTCTTTCAGGTTCGCCGACTATTTGGGTGAGAAGTCCGGGTGATGATACAAACTGTGGTGAATCCCCGAGTATCTGAGTCAGTAATCCTGGCGATGCGGGTTCTGAAAAAAACAAACAAGACTAAGTTTTCTTTAAAAAATAAACATTTGCGGCGCACTCGCACAATTAGTTCAACTTACCGGGCTGCGTGAAAGAGATGTTCAATAATAGACTGTCCATGGGCCTTTGCACTGATTATAGAGGCTGACTGGAACCTTCAGAAGAATAACCACTCTTTGAGAGTGTTGAGTTTTCTGTTAAAAATGATATATTTAACCCCCAACGCCTTACTTTCCATACACACGATCCTTCAGGTGAAAGTAATACTTATGGGTGTCTGAGGCAGAAATTTTTAGTCTCATAAAGACAATCTGTGATAGCTATTAAATCCTCCAATTGTGTGCTCGTTAGGTGTAAAGAAGAATACAGGTTGGCCTCCGATTCTTCTACAATTAAAATATAAAGATCTAAGTTTGTACGTACTTAAAGACGTTTAATTTAAAAAGTAATCAGCCTGAACATTCTTATAAGTTTGTAAATTACTATTAAAAGTAATCAGCATGAAACGTACATTACCATTTAAAAAGTAATAAGTTTGTACTGTGGTGGATTTCCGGCTTCTTACTCCGGCCCTCACCCCCAGGCAGCCAGGAGGAGCTCTCCGGACAGCGTGGACGTGCCCCGAGTTCCAGCAGGGCCTCATGGACTATGTAGTTTTTATACGCAGCCCTGCTGGATACCTTGGGGGTCACCAGGCGTCGCTGTAGGGGGGCTCGTGGGCTCTTATGTGCCCTATAACCCGGGAGTACATCATGGTCATGTGACAGGAAGAAACGACGTGCTCCCGGGTTGAAGAAAAGGAACTGTGGACTGTTGGACAGGAACACCTCTGGGTCAGGGTGTATAAAAGGACTGTGGGAAAGCCCAGACACTGAGCTGAGCTGGGAGGTAGGGTGGCGAAGTGTCTGGGCGAGGAGGAAGTAGTTTTGTGAGTAGTTTATTGTGATTTATGAGTAGTGTGGAAAGGAGGGTGCTTGGTGCACTATTTTACAAGAAAATAAAGAAGTCTTGTACTTTCACCTGGTGTCTGGAGTGGTACCTGAGGGTTCAAGAGGTGGAGCAATACCTCCACTGTTACAGTACATACTTAAAGACATTAAAAGTATTAAATCTATGCGGTCTTATAAACAACATTTCGATTTAAAAGTACGGCCGAAAGAAGAATTGACTCACTTTTTGAGCAACCAAACGGCCAGAAACTACAGCCTTCTGAAATCCATCCATCCATCCTCTTCCGCTTATCCGAGGTCGGGTCGCGGGGGCAGCAGCTTGAGCAGAGATACCCAGACTTCCCTTTCTCCGGCCACTTCTTCTAGCTCTTCCGGGAGAATCCCGAGGTGTTCCCGGCCAGCCGGGAGACATAGTCCCTCCAGCGTGTCCTGGGTCTTCCCAGGGGCCTCCTCCCGGTTGGACATGCCCGGAAAACCTCACCAGGGAGGCGTCCAGGAGGCATTCTGATCAGATGCCCGAGCCACCTCATCTGACTCCTCTCGATGCAGAGGAGCAGCGGCTCTACTCTGAGCCCCTCCCGGATGACTGAGCTTCTCATCCTATCTTTAAGGGAGAGCCCAGACACCCTGCGGAGGAAACTCATTTCAGTCGCTTGTATTCGCGATCTTGTTCTTTTGGTCACTACCCATAGCTCATGACCATAGGTGAGGGTAGGAATGTACATCGACTGGTAAATTGAGAGCTTTGCCTTACGGCTCAGCTCCTTTTTCACCACGACAGACCGATGCAGAGGCCGCATCACTGCGGACGCCGCACCGATCCGTCTGTCGATCTCACGCTCCATTCTTCCCTCACTCGTGAACAAGACCCCAAGATACTTGAACTCCTCCACTTGAGGCAGGATCTCGCTCCCAACCCTGAGAGGGCACTCCACCCTTTTTTGGCTGAGGACCATGGTCTCGGATTTGGAGGTGCTGATTCCAATCCCAGCCGCTTCACACTCAGCTGTGAACCGATCCAGAGAGAGCTGAAGATCACGGCCTGATGAAGCAAACAGGACAACATCATCTGCAAAAAGCAGTGACCCAATCCTGAGTCCACCAATCCGGACCCCCTCAACACCCTGGCTGCGCCTAGAAATTCTGTCCATAAAAGTTATGAACAGAATCGGTGACAAAGGGCAGCCCTGGCGGAGTCCAACTCTCACTGGAAACGGGTTCGACTTACTGCCGGCAATGCGGACCAAACTCTGACACTGGTTGTACAGGGACCGAACTGCCCTTATCAGGGGGTCCGGTACCCCATACTTCCGGAGCACCCCCCACAGGATTCCCCGAGGGACATGGTCGAACGCCTTTTCCAAGTCCACAAAACACATGTAGACTGGTTGGGCGAACTCCCATGCACCCTCCAGGACCCTGCTAAGGGTGTAGAGCTGGTCCACTGTTCCGCGACCAGGACGAAAACCACACTGTTCCTCCTGAATCCGAGGTTCAACTATCCGATGGACCCTCCTCTCCAGAACCCCCGAATAGACTTTTCCAGGGAGGCTAAGGAGTGTGATCCCTCTGTAGCTGGAACACACCCTCCGGTCCCCTTTCTTAAAGAGGGGGACCACCACCCCGGTCTGCCAATCCAGAGGCACTGTCCCTGATGTCCATGAAATGTTGCAGAGACGTGTCAACCAAGACAGCCCTACAACATCCAGAGCCTTGAGGAACTCCGGGTGTATCTCATCCACCCCCGGGGCCCTGCCACCAAGGAGTTTTTTGACCACCTCGGTGATCTCAGTCCCAGAGATGGGGGAGCCCACCTCCGAGTCCCCAGGCTCTGCTTCCTCATTGGAAGGCATGTTAGTGGGATTGAGGAGGTCTTCGAAGTACTCCCCCCACCGACCCACAACGTCCCGAGTCGAGGTCAGCAGCGCACCATCCCCACCATATACAGTGTTGACACTGCACTGCTTCCCCTTCCTGAGACGCCGGACGGTGGACCAGAATCTCCTCAACGCCGTCCGAAAGTCATTCTCCATGGCCTCCCCAAACTCCTCCCATGCCCGAGTTTTAGACTCAGCAACCACCGAAGCCGCATTCCGCTTGGCCTGCCGGTACCTATTAGCTGCCTCCAGAGTCCCACAGGACAAAAGGGACCGGTAGGACTCCTTCTTCAGCTTGACAGCATCCCTCACCGCCGGTGTCCACCAACGGGTTCGGGGATTGCCGCCACGACAGGCACCAACCACCTTACGGCCACAGCTCCGGTCAGCCGCCTCGACAATAGAGGCACGGAACATGGCCCATTCGGACTCAATGTCCCCCACCTCCCTCGGGACATGGTCGAAGTTCTGCCGGAGGTGGGAGTTGAAGCTACTTCTGACAGGGGGCTCTGCCAGACGTTCCCAGCAGACCCTCACAACACGTTTGGGCCTACCACGCCTGACCGGCATCCTCCCCCACCATTGAAGCCAACTCACCACCAGGTGGTGATCAGTTGACAGCTCCGCCCCTCTCTTCACCCAAGTATCCAAGACATGTAGCCACAAGTCCGACGACACGACCACAAAGTCGATCATCGAACTGAGGCCTAGGGTGTCCTGGTGCCAAGTGCACATATGAACACCCCTATGTTTGAACATGGTGTTTGTTATGGACAATCCGTGACGAGCACAGAAGTCCAATAAAAAAACATCACTCGGGTTCAGATCGGGGGGGGGGCATTCCTCCCAATCACTCCCTTCCAGGTCTCACTGTCATTGCCCACGTGAGCATTGAAGTCTCCCAGCAGAACAAGGGAGTCCCCAGAAGGTATGCCCTCTAGCACTCCCTCCAGGGACTCCAAAAAGGGTGGGTACTCCGAACTGCTGTTCGGTGCATACGCACAAACAACAGTTAGGACCCGTCCCCCCACCCGAAGGCGGAGGGAGGCTACTCTCTCGTCCACTGGGGTAAACCCCAATGTACAGGCTCTAAGTCGGGGGGGCAATAAGTATGCCCACACCCGCTCGGTGCCTCTCACCGGGGGCAACTCCAGAGTGGTACAGAGTCCAGCCCCTCTCAAGGAGATTGGTTCCAGAGTCCAAGCTGTGGGTCGAGGTGAGCCCGACTATATCTAGCCGGAACCTCTCAACCTCGCACACAAGCTCAGGCTCCTTCCCCTTCAGAGAGGTGACATTCCACGTCCCAAGAGCCAGCTTCTGTAGCCGAGGATCGGACCGCCAAGGTCCCTGCCTTCGGCCACCACCCAACTCACACTGTACTTGATAAAAAGTTATTTATATGCGAGTACAAACACGGCTCTTTCCGATACTGTATTTTAGCCTCGTTAATCGGGTAAATGTCATAATTGACCTCGTTTCATATGGTTTGCATGTACAGTCTACATGTATATCTAATAACTTTGTTCTTAGACCATAGGAATGTAAAAAAGTCTTTTTTGACATTTATCGCTTTTTTAAAAAACAGTCTTGTGATTAAGTACGCAGAGCCAGTGCTGAAAAGCGTGTTAAGAATTTTAGTAAAAATCAGAAGGAGTGTATATTTTCTTAATTGCTTTGATTTGAGGGTGAAAATAAGTATTTTATGTTAAAACTTTATGATTTAAAAAATAGAACACGTTCAAATTAGATTAAGACTTTTCTTAGTTGTTTAGGTTGAAAACATAAAAATAAGGGCTTATTATCATGAAAACAGAAAGGCGCTGACTTCCTGTGGGGATGTAATTGTTGCAACGTCTGTGAATCTTATTGCTAAGGCATAAAACAGCAGGTAAGCATTTTTAGATTAATAGCATGAAAACAAGGACTTATTATCATGAAAACAGAAAGGTGCTGACTTCTAGGTGTCGCCTTGTTACGGCAAGGTAATTAAATTAAACTGTAACGAGACCTGGTCTGAATGATCATATTGTTAAAACAATGGGACACATTCGGCTTGGCGAATTCCTGTTGGGGATATAGTTAAATTTGCTGCAACATCTGTGAATCTTATTGCTAGTATGCATTTTTAGCGTTTTTTCTTAATTGTTTTGAATAGGTGAAATTTAAAAGGATGCACACAGGCATGAGAAATTAATATTTTATACGTGGCTATGTATTACTTGCAAGATAATTGTATATTTATTTTCTTACTATTAGTTTTGAATCTAGTGTTTATAAAATGAAGCCACGTGTCATGAGCTTATAACTTAGTGCGGGGGAGTGAATATCTTATATCGTTTTTTAGAAAGTTATGGCTATGCAGGCATGATAAGTGTATATTTCTTAATATTAATTTTGAATCTAGTGTTTATAAAATAAAGCCACGTGTCGTGAGCTTATAGCTTATAAATCATATTAACATAAAATATATTTTCATATTTTTATATTTTCATATTTACATATTTTCATAAAGCATATTTTAATAAACTATTTTTATATTTTCATAAATCATATTTTGCATATTTTCATAAATCATATTTTCATATTTTGGGGGCGGGTTTAAAGTCATCTTTCATATTTGGGGGCAGGGCTTAAAGTCATCAATCATCTGTTTGATAGTATCTATCTGTATAACTACTCTTCTCGGAGTAGTATGCAGTATTCACCTCAGAGAATCCCTCCCCCTCTCCAAAACAAAGTAAATCCCATCCGATCTCCCAAATGCTAAAAGGATCATGGAACTGACTGCTTTTGTCCATCATTAATAATAGTGACAAACCATCCTCCTCTGAGATCGCATCCAGATCCAAAGTGGATGAATTAACCTTCCGGCTGGGATTAGGACCAGATAATAAGGAAGATGAAGCATTAAATTCAGGGTTGGGAAAGGTTAAATCATCTTTAATAATTGGATTCTTTGTAAAGGTGGAATTAGAATTAGGCAAATTTAGAAAAGGAGTACTAAGATTAGGGCTAAATTTTGACAAATTGTACTTAAAGGGAAGATTAACATCAGGGATGGAATTAGGATTAGGCAGGCATAAAGGAGGGTGATTAAGGTTAGGTTTAGGTAGGGGTAGATCTACTTTAATTACTAAACTATCCCTAAGGGTAGGGTTAAGATTAGACAAACGAGGGATTATTAAAATTAGGGCTAGTGGTCAACAAATTAACATCAGGGATAGGGGTAAGATTAGGCAGGAATGAAGGAGGGTTGTTAAGATTAGGGTTCGGAAGGGGCAGATCATCTTTAGTAACTTTACTATTCTGGAGGGTAGGGTTAGGATTAAGCAGAATGCAAGAAAAATTATTAAGATTAGGGCTTGGCATCAACAAATTAACATCAGGGATAGAGTTAGGAGTTAGAAGTAAGAGTTAGAAGTAAGCTTATTCTGTAGTTCTGTAGGAAGTAGGACAGAAAGCATTAGTACTCTTCACTGACCCTTCACTCCCTGAACTGGACCCTTTGGCTGTCCCCTAATCGCACATGTGTGACATGGCCCCACCCCCCCCAACCCAGACTGTCGGTCAGATGGCCCTACCCATGAGGTCATAAACAAAGGGCATCAGCATTGGCTTGGAGACAGCCCCGACGATAAATGACCTTGAATCGATAAGCTTGAAGGTCTAAAAACCATCGTATGACTCGTGACTTTGTGCCCTTGTGTACGGCCATCCACTGTAAGGTGGCATGGTCTGTGGCCAAGGTGAACTCATGCCTACTTGATTATCAGGACTTCTTGTTCCATCGCTGCATACTTGGTCTGTTGGTTTAACAGTTTCCGGCTTAGGAACGAAATGGGGTGTGCAGCACCATTGACACTCTAGCTCAGCATGGCACCCAGTCCTGTGTCCAAAGCACTAGTCTAGAGAATAAAAGGCAAAGAAAATTCAGAAGTTTTTAATGCTGGTGCTGACATAAGGGCCATTTTTAAGTCACGAAATGCAGTGTCAGCTTTATCATCCAATACCACCTTGAAAGGAGCCCGCTTCTTTATGAAATTGAAGAAGGGCATCGCTCTCTATGAGAAATTAGGTTCAAACTGGCAGTAGTAGCCCACTAGTCCGAGAAAGGCTTGGACTTGTCGCTTTTGTATCAGATGGGGCCACTGCAAGATGGCATCAACTTTGGAGAACTGAGGTCTGACTGTCCCCCCACCCACTAGGTAGCCTAAATATTTAGAAACTGACAGGGCTGCTCCTCTTGACTACAGTATCCAGCATGTGGGAAGCCAAAGCCAGGGAAATTGCCCTCTGTGACAGATTAGGACGCTCTCGCTCCCTTGAACCTTCAAACCAGACGTCAGACACCAGATAAAAGTCCAATAATAATATTTATTATTATAAATGAGTGCACAAAGCACCCTCCTCTCCACAATACTCAATAAATCCACAATAACCAATAAACAATACTCAATCCTCCACTCCCAGACGCTTAGCCACCCTGCCTCCCAACTCAGCTCATCTGTCTGGAATCTCCCACAGTCCTTTATAGTCCTTGACCCGGAAGTGCTTCTGAGCCCTCAGTCCATGTGATTATTCAGCACTTCCTGGTCAGGTAAAAACTTCTCTTTTTCCTTAGCCCGGAAGTATATCATTTCTTCTGTTCTCCGAGACTTGGAAATACTTCCGGGCTATATGGAAAACTAGCAAAATACCCGCGCTTCGCAGCGGAGAAGTAGTGTGTTAAAGAGGTTATGAAAAAGAAAAGGAAACATTTTAAAAATAACGTAACATGATTGTCAATGTAATTGTGTTGTCATTGTTATGAGTGTTGCTGTCTTTTATATATATAATATACACACACACACACACATAAACATATATATACATATATACATATATATACATATCTACATATACACATATCTACATATATATATACATATACACATCCACATATATATACATATATATATATATATACACATATCAACATATATATACACACATACATAAACACACACATATACATATACACATACATACATACACACATACATACATACATACACACACACATATATATATATAAACAGACACATATACATAAATATTTACATATCTACATATATACACATCTACATATATATACACATATATATATACATATCTACATAAATATATATATATCTAGACATACATACATAAATAGATTGACACATATATATATACATATCTACATATATATATATGTAATTGTATTGTCATTGTTATGAGTGTTGCTGTCATATATATATATATATATATATATATATATAGCAAAATACCCGCGCTTCGCAGCGGAGAAGTAGTGTGTTAAAGAGGTTATGTAACCATATATATACATAAACATATATACATATATATACATATCTACATATACACATATCTACATATTATGAGGGGCCGTTCAGGAAAAAAAAGATTGGTTCGTAAATATATACATTGGTTCAGTTATATATATCGGTTCGGATACATTGGTTTGAATATATACATTGGTTTTAATACATCCGTTCAGATATATATATCGGTTCACATATATACATTGGTTGGGATACATTGGTTGAGATATATACATCGGTTTGAATACATCCGGTCAGATATATACATTGGTTTAGATACATTGGTTGAGATATATATAAATTGGTTTGCATAGATCCGTTCTGATCTATATACATTGGTTGAGATACATCCATTCAGATATATACATTGGTTTGAATACATCCGTTCAAATATATACATTGGTTGAGATATATATATTGGTTGATTTACATTGGTTTAGATATATACATCGGTTCAGATACATCCGTTTAAATATATATATTGGTTCAGATAGATCCGTTCAGATATATACATTGGTTAGGATTTACCGGCAGGCACGACTCGGCCACCCATGTTTAGCATCTCCCTTTCACTTCATCATTGCTTCAACATCGTTGTAATTATTGTGCATATTTTATACAAGTTGCATATGCCTGTCTGTCGCATTTTGTTTCGTAAGCCCTCATGGTTGGGGGTCCTCGATTTCAAAGCACTTTTTTTCTTTTCATTATTTAAAACACTCGCACAGATACCCGCCTCTTTGCCTCGCTCCGTCTCTTCCCGGCTCATTGTACCCGCCTCACTCACTCCCTCTTATCCCACCCATGACAGATTCTTCTCAAAAGCTGAGTTACCAGAAAGCATTGATCGCAACCGCAGTACTTCCCATTTTTTCACCTTATGAGACGCAGGTTTATCATTGACCGAAAGCCACCCGGTGATATGTGTTATTCCGTATTGCAAGCATTTCATTAAGGGGCAATCTGCTTCAGTAAGGAACTTAGTCCCTTTTTCTGAAAGCATGTTATGGAGGAAAACACTGAAGTTGCTCTGTTTCTTTTAAATGTTGATCAGGGATCAAAATGACCAGAATATTTCCGCTTCACAAATAACTGATGTTTAACTGTGTTTATAGTAAAACTGACAATACCACACACAAGCACGTACATGCTCAAACACACACTCAAACTCACAAATCGTGGGTCGCACATATTACTGATTAAGCGTATCTGTCAAGGGCGATTATTTTTTCACCCCATAAAACTTTAGTTCATCATAGATAGAAAGCAGCGCGGTGATCTCTATTATTCATTATTGACATAATTTCATTTAAAGATGATTCACGTCAAGGAGGAGAAAGGGTCTCTTATTTTGACAGGACTTTTTTTTTTTTTTAGGCGTAAGCACTCGCACATGCACGCGCTGACACAAGAAGAGAATAGTAAACTGAACGAATTTATATATATCCGAACCGCTGTGTATATATTTGAACCGGTGTATATATATTTAAACCAATGTATATGTAAAATAGCGATTTTCAACCTTTTTCATCTCATGGCACAAATAAAGTAGTAAGTAAAATTCTGTGGCACCCCAAAAATCATTTTTTCCGATCTGACAAAAAAATAGGCATAATTTTTGATTGACTTACAAAAAAATAATAATAGTAATTACTTAATCTCTTTGCCTCAAAGTGGCTTTTTAAAAAACCTTTTTGATATAATTTACTTATGACAGTTTAAAATAAAAAAGTAGTGCTCAAAATTATAATGCGCCGTGTCTAACAGGAAGAGGTGGCGGTACAGGGGTAAGATTGCCGAGTCACAGTTAAATGATCACTGGTTTTTGTCCGGGAGCTTCCTTTCTGTTATTTTATTTTATTAATTTATAAATTACTTTGATTAGTAAGAAAGGCACTATAAAAACTTACGGAATTATTATTATTATTATTATTATACATGTGCACGTGTGATCAAATTCAGCTGCTGCGTAGTGGGGTATAAATAGGGACACTATGTGCTCGACAATACCACGTGTTCATTGGAATAACTACATAGCAAGGTGCTCACGCAATACAAACATAATGTGTATATTATTGAAGTAAAGGTTCATGTAAATTGATTATATGAAATAAAATTTAGTATACAACTTTGGTCACTTTTAAATCCTGCCTGAAAGCAGATCTTTTTGCCTTAGCTTTTTAAACTTGTCTGTGAGTATTTATTTTTGGTTTCTTTATTTGATGTACTTATATATGTATTGGTGTATTTATGGAAACTGTACAGCACTGTGGTTGACTTTTGTTGTTTTTAAATGTGCCCTATAAGTAAAATTGACTTGACTTGACTATATGGGGAAGCTGAAAGAAGAAGAATCAAGATACCATTCATTTATCCAATCATTTTCTAACCCACTTTATCCTGGACAGTCTATCTGAGCCAGCACAGGGCTCAAAGCAGGAACAAACCCTGAACAAGGCAACAGTGCATCACAGAGTGAACACACACCCAAACCCACATACACACTTGGGCCAATTTAGGAAACTCCAGTCCACTTAACCTGCATGTGTTTGGACTGCGAGAGGAAGCTGGAACATTTTGGAGGAAACCCACACAGACACACGGAGAACATGCAGACTCCACACAGAGAGGACCTCGGCATGAGTGTGGGTTTCCTTACTGTGAGGCAGCACTGTCACCACTGTACCCCTGTGCCGCCACCAAGATACTAAGTGGTATACAAAATACACAATCATTTAATAAGTATTAGTACCACTTTGCCCTGTGGTGGGCTGGCGCCCTGCCCAGGGTTTGTTTCCGGCTTTGGGCCCTGTTTTGACTGGGATTGGCTCCAGCAGACCCCTGTGACCTTGTAGTTAGGATATAGCGGGTTGGATAATGGATGGATGGATAGATGAGTGTCCCCTCAAGTGGATGGGATTCAGTGGCATAGTGGAGAAGAAAACGATAAAGAAGACTATCTACAATCTTTTTCATTCAATTTTGCATAATTTTACCATAATTTTTTAACAGTGTTCATTTGGTAAACAGCAGTCAGGGAGCATACATTTCCAATGCTCTGCTCCTGTCATGAAAATGAGTGTCCCAGCCAGTGGATGAGGCATAAGTTTGATAAGCGATTTTAATCACTCATATGGCAGAGGTGAACTTTAACTTCCACAGCAAAGGTTTTTCCTGTATTTTTTTATTTTTTTTTTTTTTTTTCATTTTTTTTATTCCTAGGAAAAACTACCTGTGTTTAACAGAAAGTAATCACTTATAACGTGAAAGTGGATTACTACATGTATTTTAACGATTTGTCGTTTAAATGTCTTTGTACAGAGTTATTGGGTGTCGAGTAATTGTATTATTATTACTGATATTTTACTAAATCTTACTATCTATGTTTCTTTGTTGATGAGCCCCCATTGAAAACTTTTGTGGTAACAGAACATATAGTAAACATGCCAAACGACTGAAACTACAACTGACGACTGGCATTTTTGTATACCATTTTAACAAAGGTTTCTGTCCGCCGTCAATCACAGAGCACCTCGGTAAATGTCAATAACGTTAAATATACCTGCAGCCTTAGAACGCAGACATCAGGACATTGCTGCGCATGCATGTTTACTAACAGACATGACAGCATTTTGCACGGAGCATGCGTTAAAACAAAAGACAAGCAGCGCGCAAAGGCACGCGAACAAGAGGAGTTCTGCAACGATCACATCTCAGTGCACCTAAGAGAAGGGACACTGAATTCTACGAGGCACCGATATTTTAGAGCACCTGTTCAAATAAATATTCTTAGATTAGCAATTTTCAACGGTTCACAAGTGTGCCGTAAAATTTTTTAAAATCAAACCAATTGAAGACTTCTTTGGAGGAATAACAAAGCAAGTCTACTACGCAGATTCGATACCATTCTGTATTATTTTTATATAATTATTTTAATAATATATATACACAATATCCAACCAGTATCCAACCCGCTATATCATAACTACAGGGTTACAGAGGTCTGCTGGAGCCAATCCCAGCCAACACAGGGCGCAAGGCAGGAAACAAACCCCAGGCCACCGCAGGGCACACACACACACATGCCAAGGACAATCCAGAATCGCCAATGCACCTAACCTGCATGTCTTTGGACTGTGGGAGGAAACCGGAGTAGCAGGTGGAAACCCAAGCAGACACAGCGAGAACATGCAAACTCCACGCAGGGAGGACCCGGGACTCCTAATTGCGAGGCAGCAGCGCTACCCACTGCGCCACCGTGCCGCCCCTATACACTATATGTGAACTATAAATAAATACATGTATAATTTCGTGTATTTTAACCAGTTTACATATCTCAACTTGTTAAAAATTTGTATACTAAATATTATTTCATATAATCAATTTACATGAACCTTTACTTCAATAATATACACATTATGTTTGTATTGCGTGAGCACCTTGCTATGTAGTTATTCCAATGAACACGTGGTATTGTCGAGCACATAGTGTCCCTATTTATACCCCACTACACAGCAGCTGAATTTGATCACGCGTGCACATGTATAATAATAATAACAATAATAATAATTCCTTAAGTTTTTATAGTGCCTTTCTTACTAATCAAAGTAATTTATAAATTAATAAAATAAAATAACAGAAAGGAAGCCCCCGGACAAAAACCAGTGATCATTTAACTGTGACTCGGCAATCTTACCCCTGTACCGCCACCTCTTCCTGTTAGACACGGCGCATTATAATTTTGAGCACTACTTTTTTATTTTAAACTGTCATAAGTAAATTATATCAAAAAGGTTTTTTAAAAAGCCACTTTGAGGCAAAGAGATTAAGTAATTACTATTATTATTTTTTTGTAAGTCAATCAAAAATTATGCCTATTTTTTTGTCAGATCGGAAAAAATGATTTTTGGGGTGCCACAGAATTTTACTTACTACTTTATTTGTGCCATGAGATGAAAAAGGTTGAAAATCGCTATTTTACATATACATTGGTTTAAATATATATACACCGGTTCAAATATATATACAGCGGTTCGGATATATATAAATCCGTTCAGTTTACTATTCTCTTCTTGTGTCAGCGCGTGCATGTGCGAGTGCTTACGCCTAAAAAAAAAAAAAAAGTCCTGTCAAAATAAGAGACCCTTTCTCCTCCTTGACGTGAATCATCTTTAAATGAAATTATGTCAATAATGAATAATAGAGATCACCGCGCTGCTTTCTATCTATGATGAACTAAAATTTTATGGGGTGAAAAAATAATCGCCCTTGACAGATACGCTTAATCAGTAGTATGTGCGACCCACGATTTGTGAGTTTGAGTGTGTGTGTGTGCATGTACATGCTTGTGTGTGGTATTGTCAGTTTTACTATAAACACAGTTAAACATCAGTTATTTGTGAAGCGGAAATATTCTGGTCATTTTGATCCCTGATCAACATTTAAAAGAAACAGAGCAACTTCAGTGTTTTCCTCCATAACATGCTTTCAGAAAATGGGACTAAGTTCCTTGCTGAAGCAGATCGCCCCTTAATGAAATGCTTGCAACACTGAATAACACATATCACCGGGTGGCTTTCGGTCAATGATAAACCTGCGTCTCATGAGGTGAAAAAATGGGAAGTACTGCGGTTGCGATCAATGCTTTCTGGTAACTCAGCTTTTGAGAAGAATCTGTCATGGGTGGGACAAGAGGGAGCGAGTGAGGCGGGTACAATGAGCCGGGGAGGGATGGAGCGAGGCAAAGAGGCGGGTATCTGTGCGAGTGTTTTAAATAATGAAAAGAAAAAAAGTGCTTTGAAATCGAGGACCCATAACCATGAGGGCTTACGAAACAAAACGCGACAGACAGGCATATGCAACTTGTATAAAATATGCACAATAATTACAATGGTGTTGAAGCAATGATGAAGTGAAAGGGAGATGCAAAACATGGGTGGCCGAGTTGTGCCTGCCCATAAATCCCAACCAATGTATATATCTGAACGGATCTATCTGAACCAATATATATATTTGAACGGATGTATCTGAACCGATGTATATATCTAAACCAATCTATTTAAACCAACATATATATATAAACCAATGTATATCAACCAATATATATATCTCAACCAATGTATATATTTGAACGGATGTACTCAAACCAATGTATATATCTGAATGGATGTATCTCAACCAATGTATATATATCAGAACGGATCTATGCAAACCAATTTATATATATCTCAACCAATGTATCTAAACCAATGTATATATTTGACCGGATGTATTCAAACCGATGTATATATCTCAACCAATGTATCCCAACCAATGTATATATGTGAACCGATATATATATCTGAACGGATGTATTAAAACCAATGTATATATTCAAACCAATGTATCCGAACCGATATATATAACTGAACCAATGTATATATTTACGCACCAATCTTTTTTTCCTGAACGGCCCCTCATAACATATACATATATATACATATACACATCCACATATACATATATATATATATATATATATACATATACAAATTTACATATCTACATATATATATATATATATAGATATAAATATAGACATACATATATACATACATACATTCACATATATATATATACTAGCAAAATACCCGGACTTCGCAGCGGAGAAGTAGTGTGTTAAAGAGGTTATGTAAACATATATATACATATACATATATATACATATCTACATATACACATATCTACATATACATATCTATACATATACATATATATACATATACACATCCACATATACATATATATATATACACATATACATATTTACATATATATATACATATCTACATATATATATACACATATATATATATATATATATATATATACATATCTACATATATATACACATATATATATATATATACATATCTACATATCTGCGGTAGTTTGGCACCCTGCCTGGGATTGGTTCCTGCCTTGTGCCCTGTGTTGGCTGGGATTGGCTCCAGTAGACCCCCGTGACCCTGTGTTCGGATTCAGCGGGTTGGAAAATGGATGGATGGATGGATATCTACATATATATACACATATATATATAACATAGCAAAATACCCGCGCTTCGCAGCGGAGAAGTAGTGTGTTAAAGAGGTTATGTAAACATATATATATACATATACATATATACATATATATACATATCTACATATACACATATCTACATATACATATATATACATATATACATATATATATATATATATACATATACACATCCACATATATATACATATATATATACACATATGAACATATATATATACATACATATACACACATACATACACACACACACATACACATATATACACATACATACATAGTGCGTTGTAACACGGGCTCTGATTGTTACATGGGAGGGAGACGACAAATCACAGCTTCCCGCTTTCTAATCGGGCCTGTGATTGGTGCTTTGACTGATGCCCAGATCCCACAGTATGTCCCCTTAGGAGAGGCGTTAGGCAAGTGTAATTGAATAGCGGTGCTGCAAGTTTAGCTTTACACCTGTTTTTAAGGCTTATTGACTGAAAGGGGCTTTCATGAAAAAGTTAGGGCTTTGCTACAGGATACACCCTCCACAAGTTAATGAAGTAAAAATAAAGGTATATATTTCTGTTTCATTTAAACCTTTTAAGTTTGTATGCGGGCGGCATGGTGGCGCAGTGAAAGGTGCCAGTTAGGAGACCCGGGTTCGCTTCCCTGCGTGGAGTTTGAATGTTCTCCCTGTGTCTGTCTGGGTTTCCTCCGGGTACTCCGGTTTCCTCCCACAGTCCAAAGACATGCAGGTTAGGTGCATTGGTGATTCTAAATTGTCCCTGGTGTGTGGGTGTGTGCGCCCTGCGGTGGGCTGGCACCTTGCCCGGGGATTGTTTCCTGCCTTGTGCCCTGTGTTGCAAGGGATTGGCTCCTGTATTTAGGATATAGCGGGTTGGATAATGCATGGATGGACATTTGTATGCATAGCCCCATTTGCCCGTTTTCGTTTTTTTTCTTTCTTCAGTAATATTTCAGCAAACCCGGAGCTTGTCAGTTCAAATCCTGGTACTGACACCACTGTGTGACCCTGAGGAAGTCACTTCACCTGCCTGTGCTGCAAGAAACAAAAGTAATGTAACAAATTGTACCTCAGATGTTGCAAGTTACTGGAATAAAGGCATAAGTAAAATAGATAAATATGTATTATACACATAGGAACTATTCATTTATTTTCAGTTAAGTCATCTGCAGCAAACCTTTATAAATGAGGGTTTCTCCTTTTTAGATAGTGCAAACTGTTTCTTCTTAATTGAGGTTTTCTCTTGGAGAGCTTTTTTCATTTCATTGAAAATTAAAGCAGCAGCTGCCAAAATATGTAGCTTTCTTATTAATTTTTCAACATTGTGTAAAATAACTTTATAAAGTAACATAAAAGGTTTAAATACTGGTTATCCTTTTACACTAAAATATTACTAAAGAGATACAAAAAAAGTAAAATGCATATGTTGTTTTTCTTTAAGGAGATTAAATATTACTGAAGAAAGAAAAAAAAAAGTAAAACAGCCAAATGGGGCTATGCATACGAACTTAAAAGGTTTAAATAAAACAGAAATACAGTCATCCCTCACCTATCGCGGGGGTTACGTTCCAGTGCCCCCCGCGATAAGTGAAAATCTGTGAAGTACCGACCTATATTTATTTTATTATTTATATATATTTTAAGGCTTTATAAACCCTTCCCACACTCTTATAAACCTTTCTGTCTCTCTTTTAACCTTTCCCACACTCTTATAAACACTTCCTATGCTCTTAAACACTTTCTACACTCTTAACACCGCAGAGCAACACTACACGCAGCGATCAGACGTTGATGTGTCTGCCACTCGCTTTGTGAAGAGGGGGGCAGGTGAACGCACATTAAGCAGAGGTGGACTTTGTCCTGCTTCTGCCAAAATGCCTGCTTGTCGCTTTGAGCGTTCTGAAGGAGGAGGAGTGTGTGTGTGTATGGGGGGGTGTGAGGGCTGAACGCACGTTCGCTGAAACCCCCCTCTCCGAGGCGCGGTACCTCCTGCCACTTCGCGTTGTGAAGTGGGGGAGGGGGGGGGGAGCGGGCTTGCTGAATACAAGCTAAGGAGAAGTGGACTTTGTGCTGCTTGTTGCTCTGCGTGTCAATAAGCCTGTACAGCAGCTGTTTTCCTGTCTCACTGCCTTGTCTTGCATAAACTTAAAATGTTTTATAATAGAGAGATGTTACTTATATCCTTAGTCCGACATCCACATATCATATGTGTTAACAAAGTGTGTTTTATAAGTGTAAATGTGTTTAAAGCGTTTGGGATGGGTATTTTAAGGCTTAAACTATAAAAATGTTTATTTATATGGTCTTTCTATATCGCGGATTTTGACCTATCACTGATGGGTCTAGAACTAACTTCCGCGATAGGCGTTTCACGTGATTACGTAGGAGGCGTGATGACGCGATTCGCGACTCCACCCCCGTCCATTACAGTATATGGACAAAAAATAGGTTCCAGTTATGACCGTTATGCTTTGAATTTCGAAATGAAACCTGCCTAACTTTTGTAAGTAAGCTGTAAGGAATGAGCCTGCCAAATTTCAGCCTTCCACCTACACGGGAAGTTGGAGAATTAGTGATGAGTCAGTCAGTGAGGGCTTTGCCTTTTATATATATATATATATATATATATATATATATATATATATATATATATATATATATATATACTGTATGTATACATATCTACTTATTGGCTCCTGTATTTAGGATATAGCGGGTTGGATAATGGATGGATGGACATCTGTATGCATAGCCCTATTTGCCCGTTTTCGTTTTTTTTTTTCTTCAGTAATATTTCAGTAAACCCAAAGCTTGTCAGTTTAAATCCTGGTACTGACACCACTGTGTGACCCTGAGGAAGTCACTTCAGGTGCCTGTGCTGCAAAAAACAAAAGTAATGTAAGAAATTGTACCTCAGATGTTGCAAGTTGCTGGAATAAAGGCATAGGTAAAATAGATAAAAATGTATTATACACATAGGAATTATTCATTTATTTTCAGTTAAGTCATCTGCAGCAAACTTTTATAAATGAGGGTTTCTCATTTTTAGATAGTGCAAACTGTTTCTTCTTCATTGACGTTTTCTCTTGGAGAGGTTTTTTCATTTCATTGAAAATTAAAGCAGCAGCTGCCAAAATATGTAGCTTTCTTATTAATTTTTCAACATTGTGTAAAATAAATTTATAAAGTAACATAACAGGTTTAAATACTGGTTATCCTTTTACACTAAAATATTACTAAAGAGATACAAAAAAAGTAAAATGGATATGTTGTTTTTCTTTAAGGAGATTAAATATTACTGAAGAAAGAAAAAAAAAATAATAAAACAGCCAAATGGGGCTATGCATACGAACTTCATCCATCCATTTTCCAACCCGCTGAATCCGAACACAGGGTCACGGGGGTCTGCTGGAGCCAATCCCAGCCAACACAGGGCACAAGGCAGGGAACCAATCCTGGGCAGGGTGCCAACCCACCGCAGATGCATACGAACTTGAAAGGTTTAAATAAAACAGAAATATATATTTTATTTTTACTTGCTTAACTTGTGGAGGGTGTATCCTGTAGCACAGGGGTAGGCAACGTCGGTCCTGGAGTGCCACAGTATGTGCAGGTTTTTGTTCCAACCCAGTTCCTTAACGAGAACTCAATTATTGCTGATGAAGCACATATTGCTTAAGTGACATTTTAATGCTTCATTTTAGTGGTCTCACTTGTTAAGGTTCTCCAACCTTAATTGCTTATTTCAATCTTAAACTGCTGCATTCAGTGTTTTAATTGCTCCTTATTAGCAATAAGATGTAAAAGACAAAGCAGCCAGCAGTTCTCCAGCTAGCTTTTTTCCAATTACATCTGTGTGTGTTCATCATGCACAGTTTGATTTAATAAAACACTTAATAGAAAAATGTGACAGACTGAAAATGATCTGTTTTAGGCTTCAAATCATTTGGATGATATCCTTGGAAAGGAAAAAAATCTACGATATAAAAGCCTTACATTGCACAGACTAACAAGCCATAAAATTAAATAAGGTCTGAGATTGGCAATGATTGGTTTCTAATTAAGCAATTGGGTTGGAATGAAAACCTGTAGCCACTGCGGCTCACCAGGACCGACATTGCCTACCCCTGTTTTACATCTTTTTGCTAATAAGGAGCAATTAAAACACTGAATGCAGCAGTTTAAGATTGAAATAAGCAATTAAGGTTGGAGAACCTTAACAAGCGAGACCACTAAAATGAAGCATTAAATGTCACTTAAGCAATATGTGCTTCATCAGCAATAATTGAGTTCTCGTTAAGGAACTGGGTTGGAACAAAAACCTGCACATACTGTGGCACTCCAGGACCGACGTTGCCTACCCCTGCTGTAGCAGAGCCCTAACTTTTTTCGTGAAAGCCCGTTTCAGTCAATAAGTCTTAAAAAAAGGTGTAAAGATATTGACAATAAGCTAAGCAAACCCAGGAAGACATGGAATCATTTAAATCAAGTATCATTACATCTTCCTTTCTTAAAGAGAAGCAAGGCAGTACTTACAAGCTTACATATTTATATATAGACATACATACATATATATATATATATATCTATATCCGAAGCCGTGCAAGCACACTCTTGAGAATGCAACGTATAGTTGTACAGAAGAAAAGCAATCTTGCCTCAAATGAATGGCAACCTTTTGTAGGTCTGTGAACTTAATTTAAACTTTAGGTTTACACGGTGCTTTCTTTCCGAAGTACCTGCACTCATGAATATGTCTGTATGTGTCAGTCGGTCAAATCCACGCACTTCGCACCGGCGAAGTACCGCTTTTAAATTTTTATCAAGAAGAAAAGAAAACCTTTTTAAATTGAGGGAAAATATACTAATAACAGTTTGTTAAGGATCTGTTTTTTTGTGAAGCTGCCTTCACTCGAGTGATCACTTCGAGCTGACTTGCTGGCCAACTATAAGCGTTACCTGGTAGGTAACCACCCATACAATCAGATTGTGAATCAGACTACGAATGCCGTGAATGTAATTACCCTGATCTACATGTTGTCAAATAAACGAACCACATGCCGTGGCGAAATTTGAGGGGCTTCGCCTGTAGCGCTGACGTCCGAGGTTCGATTCCCATAAGGGAGTGAAGTGAGTGGCTGGTTACCTACCAGGTAATGCTTATGGTTGGCCAGCAAGTGAGGTAACATCAGCCACGGTGCCTTCAGTTGTGAGAAGCAGATCATAGAATGGTTGAAAATAGTTTACTGTCAAATAATGCAAAGAGTACACGACACGTCTTTCCCCCTTATTCTTGGCTCATCAGGCGTACTCACTGCACTCGCTTACGGTAATCGAACCTCGGACGTCAGCGCTAGAGGGGCTTCACAGCGGTGAAGTATTGCTTTTAAAGTTTAATTAAGAAGAAAAGAAAACCTCCGAGGTTTGATTCCCGTAAGGGAGTGAAGTGAGTGGCTGCTTACCTACCAGGTAATGCTTATGGTTGGCCAGCAAGTGAGGTAACATCAGCCACGGGGCCTTCAGTTGTGAGAAGCAGATCATAGAATGATTGAAAATAGTTTACTGTCAAATAATGCAAAGAGTACGCGACATGTCTTTCCCCCTTATTCTTGGCTCATCAGGCGTACACACTCACTGCACTCGCTTACGGTAATCGAACCTCGGACGTCAGCGCTAGAGGGGCTTCGCAGCGGTGAAGTATTGCTTTTAAATTTTAATTAAGAAGAAAAGAAAACCTTTTTAAATTAAGTCTTAAAAAGAGGTGTAAAGATATTGACAATAAGCTACGCAAACTCACCAAGAAATGCAATCGTTTAAATCAAGGCGCGAGTCGAAAAACACCATCCCATAATATTAGTTAACGATTAACACATTTCTATATGTATTGTAAGCATACAATACAACTGATAATATGTTGTGCTTATTTATCTGGTGTACCGACATTTTTGCGCGTTTAACGTCTGAAATCTAATGTGGTTTGTGCCCTTCAGAATGAAAACAGTTTGCATTTACGTTTTTAATAAAAGGCGAGCTTTTAAGCCTGAGAAATCACCCCGTAAATGCACACGTTTAACTGCACATGTATTAATATGTATGCTTACACAGTATTAAAAGACACTGAAGAATGTCATTTACCTTTGTTCCCACGTTTGATAAAAGGCGAGCTTTTAAGCCTGAGAAATCACCCCGTAAATGCACACGTTTAATTGCACGTGTTAATATGTATGCTTACACAGTATTAAAAGACACTCAAAAATTAACGTCATTTACCTTCGTTCCCGCGTTTGACTCGTGCTGTAAATCTCTTCCTTGTTTTTAGTTCACGTGATTACGTAGGAGGTGTGATGACGCGATACGTGACTCCGCCTCCTCCATTAGAGTATATGGACAAAAAACAGGTTCCAGTTATGACCATTACGCGTAGAATTTCGAAATGAAACCTGCCTAAGTTTTGTAAGTAAGCTGTAAGGAATGACCCTGCCAAATTTCAGCCTTCCACCTACACGGGAAGTTCGAGAATTAGTGATGAGTGAGTGAGTCAGTCAGTGAGTGAGTCAGTCAGTCAGTCAGTCAGTCAGTCAGTCAGTCAGTCAGTGAGGGCTTTGCCTTTTATTAATATGTATAGATATAAATCCCTGGGCCTCCCTGCAGTGACTCCTGGCGGCCCCCATGGCATCCAACAGGGCTGTGCATTGTAACTCCACTGTCCATGTTTCCCTGCTGGCATTCGGGGCACCTCCATGCTGCAAGGAGGGCTCCATCTGGCGGCCTGGGGTTATTGGCCGGGATGAATGGCCGGCCATATCTCACACCTCTGATGTTTTGGGGAAAAAAACTGCTCCACATAGAATATCTTCCCCAGTTCTCTATGTTATCGGCATTCCTACCGGGTAAGGATCTAAGTTCTGTTCTGTCCGGGATGCCAATTTCCACATGGCATCTGTCATAACACATGCAAACTTCTGAAAATTGCAAGTTCAGAACATTTTCTACTGTACTGTCTATATATTCTAGCTCTGCCTTACTGTTTCTAATACTCTTCACCTATCCTAACTTAACTTATTTAGGCTCTTTCATATCTGCTTAAAATGTACCCAATTAAAATTAAACTGTTATGGTTTATAAATATGTCGTGTTTCAAAACACAGTCAAATGTATTATATTATGGTCACTAGACCCTAATGGTTCAATTAAATTTATTCCTGAATCAAATCCTGATTATGACAGAACTTTGAATCTAGATAGGCTTCTCCTCCAAGCTGGTGTTTTAACATACTGTATTAAAAACAGTCTTTAATTATACCCAAAAACCTCATTGTTGTGATATGTGGCAGTTTAAAAACTTATTTCTCTATGTTTAAAATTTTCTTCCAGCTTTCAAAGGTTTTGGGGAGATTTAAGTTTCATTATTATCTTATTCCTGGAGCGCGTATTTAAGTCATTGTTATTTTCATTATGTTTTGATGTTTACTCTGACACCATTTTGTTTATTAAAGGGCATCACCATTTTGTGGTGTCATCATCAAGACAGAATAGTCTGTTACTAGGGGCAAAGCCTTGGAATTTACATGACAATACATCACAAACGTTACGTTATAAAAGCTACCGTCAAGATCGTGGATAATCTCTAAAATTTGCATTAAAATTCTTTGCTAGTGATTCTCAGCTTTCTGACAATCTGCTTAGCATTTTGTTTTCTTGCCAATGCACCTTAACCTCCCAGTTCCAAACTTTTTTAGCATATTTGATCATGTTATTCTCCTGGTCCTATCTAAAGCTTAATTGGCCCTTGTGGCCTGCCACTCACCAACTGTGGCAGAACATCCTTTTCTTGTATTTCACTAAAAGCTAGCTTAGTTAATATTTGGGTAAATAATGTCCCCAATGACTATAATATCCATTTCTAAACTTGCCTTTTTAATATTATTAAAATAAGTATATTCAAGCTATTGTCTGTATTTTAGTCCATAACACACTCTCAATATAAGGTTTTAACCCCTAATACTTTCTAGTTAAATCCAAACATCATCACTAAGATGTAGCTCACCATTTGCCTTAATATGACATAAGTATGATGTTTTCAGGGCTGGGTGGTCACTTTCTTATGTGATTCTAGATTGGATATGTATGTAACATGAATGAGAACGGTCATATATTTTTTTTGCCTATACATGGGCTGAGTGCTGCCGTCATCAGCCAACAAAGGTAGCATGGCAAAATAACAATGGAAGAGAACTACAGTTGTGGCAACAGTTATCATTCCACCATTGCTAGCTCCTTTCTTGTACTCACACATCTACTGATAAAGCAGTGTCAGTAATGGTGTGAAAACAGAAAAAGCTAGCTGTCTGCAATTTTTTTTTTTGCCTTACTGACCTAATCAAGTACAGCTGATGAACTGTTTGTTACTCTCCAAATCAAAATGTGATGCACATACTAGTTATTAGCATGTTCATTGTGTTGGTTTTAATACCACAATTGTTCTCACATATATGAAGTTTTTTGTTTTTGGTGATGCAGATAACTCATGCACAAACATATCAATGTGCACATGTGTGTCATTTCAGAGGACAGACACGTTCGCATTGCAGTTAGATACAGTACATGTCACCTGTACTTATGAATGTGAACCATCAAGAGGAAAAAATCAGAATTTAGCAATAAGGCTTGGAATGTGAATGTAGCCCCTACACTTGTAGAAACAGAGGAAAGCTGAAATGGCATTTTATCTGCAACAAACCTGCATTCAAATCATGGTTTAGGCTCAGCAACAATATTTTTTAAATTATGTAATTTAAGTTGGACACTGTTATGACTTTTATAGGTTTTCAAATGCTATTATGCTGTAGCATGTGAATGTGATAGGTACTTTTCATGCATAGATCCTCACAGAGAAAAACTGCATTAATACATTTTATTTAACTGTGCCTTTCAAGCCATTCAAAGGCTTAATACAAGATAAAACCATAAAAAGGTATCAACACTGTAGATAAATATTCTATGAACATGTACAGAATTTAATTTTATCTTTTTCATGAGTATCTTAGGTATCAAAATGTTTTTGTGTAATGTTTTATCTTTTTCTAATACACACTGTTAATGAAATAGAAATGCTCTCATTAATTCAACATGAAAGTAATATTAATATAAAATCATACATCTAAGCACCTAACATATATGGCAAGTGGTTATTTTGGAAAACTTTTTTTAAAGAATTTAATGTCCTTATAGTTTTAATGGCTAATGGTGCATTTAGGTGCTTCAAAGACTGATCATTGTATCACTTGTCTCGTGCATATTTGCAAATTTTCTATACTGCAGACATAATGGAAATTAAAAGGGTTATTGGCTCCCACCTTCTGTGCAGTCTCATTATGAATGCTTTTTTAAGTTTCATTTCTTTATATTCATGACCTTTGTTGTGGTTTCAATGCAAGTCACACTGTGACAATATGGCTTTTAACATGATAGTGTAAGTGTAGAATGAAGCTCGCCTTCTGCTTGATACTAAAGAAACAGGTTTTGCCTTGTTCTGGACTTAAACAGCTCCAAAATATGGATTGGTAGGTTAAAAAAATACTTGTTGGAAATATGTGCAATTATTACAATAGAATCAATAAAGTACAAGAAAAAAAACAGGAGCAGCAGTGGACAGGATAGCTGCAACTTGTAATAAACTTGGTGTGGGCAAAAAATTGGAGGCTGAAACATAAATAATTAAACAACAGCAAGAACAACAACAGTAACAATAATAATTTCCAGTGTAAAATTAGAGGCATAGACACTGTAAAACAAAATGAAATGATCAACACAACAACAGGCTTAGATTAGGCTTTGACTGAATTGCTAAAGGCCAATTAATTCAAAGTATACTGGAACATTGTTCATTGATTGGATAGATTACCTTATATGCATACCTTTGTGAGATATGACAAACAGGAATCATGGGTAAACATTTAAGGCAAATCATTAAACTTCAATTTCATACATTATGTTGTGGTTATATTAGGATAGTCGGTTTATTTCAGGGAGCTAAATAAATTTACAAGTTTATGGGGGCTATATAGTAAGAATATGAGTATATTGTTGCTATCACTGTAAGTTATTTGTTATGCTGGTGGGTTAAGTAGAGCGTTAATTACAACTTCTAAATATTGTTAGAGGAAATCTGTTCACTTCTGAAATGAAATCAAAATAGACCACCACAGGGGAGGAATTGGTTTTATGCCAAGAGAGGAACAACTGATGCAGGTTTGGCATTGAGAAAGGTCATTGAGATGCCTGAGAAAAACAATAAGATTTGCATATGGTATTTACTGATTTGGCTTATGATAGAATGCTATGTCAAGAGGTCTGGACGTGGATGAGAAAGAAAAAAGTACCAGAGAAGTATGTGAGGATTGTCTAGTATATGTATGATGGGGTAAGGACTCGGGTTAAAAGCAGTGTTGGAGTAACAGATAAGATCCCAGGTAGAACAGACCTGCACCAGGTATCTTCTTATGCCCTCACTTCTTTGATCTGGTAATAGATGTGTTGAGTCATGGGAGAAAAGACTAATCCCCCTGGTGCATGCTTTTTACTGATGACATTGTGTTGTGTTGCACCAGAAAACAGGAAGTGCAGAGGAAGTTGGAAGAATGGAGAAGGGTTTTGGAAGATAGAGGGTTGAATATAAATAGGCAGAAGACTAAATGTATGAGCTTTAATGATGATCATGATTCAGACATTTTCCTGCAGGGAGAGCTATTTAAAAGAGTGGATACTTTTAAATATCTGAGATCAGTGGTAGCCAAATGTATTAGATGCAGAGATAATCCATAGACTACAGTGTGGATGGAACAATTGGAATAAGCTATCTGGAGTATTCTGTGATCAAAGAATTAAGGTGAAGGTTAAAGGTAAGGTTTTTAAGACAGTGGTAAAACCAGTAATGATGTATGGAGTCGAGTTCTGGGCAGTAAATAGAGTGCAGAAGAAGCTGGATGATGCAGAAACAACGGTGTGTAGGGCCCCAGATTGACTAGGGGTGGCACTGCATCTATCCATCCCTTCCAAACATACTTATCCTAAACAGGAATGTGGAGCGGCTGAAGCCAATCCTATCAAGCATCAGGCACAATGCTAGAACAATCCCTGGACTGGGCACCAGCCCATCCCACACACTCACACACACACACACACACACATCTGAGTCAATTTAGCATTTCTAGTCAACCTAACCTGTAAACTCTCTACCAGGAGCACCAGGGACTTGAACTTTGGCCTCGTGGTGGCAATTAAGTTGCATAGCTGATTATCTGTATTAATTCTGCACGTTCAGTGTAAATATCAGAACACAGTCATATCAGATTTAAATCTATGGCAAAATTAATTTGAACACTCAAACAAAACAAAAAAAATCAAAGAAATCTGAACTGAGTCACTATCAGTATCACAGCAATAGCAGTTCCCATTACAGGTTTCCCTGCTCTCTGAAAGCTGCGTATTCCTATGAAGCCTTTCGAGAGTTGAAATGCCAAAAAGCAAAAAAAGCAATTACCATTAATTAATACAGAAAAAATGTTTTGTGTTTTCCCAGACCCAAAATTATAACCTACCAAATCATACCAAATAACACATAAAACCTAAAATAACCATACTATATAGTAAAAGTAGGAATGGTATGATAAATACATAGCCTATATAAAGTAAAAATAATATATGTACAGTATTGTTTCACTTATATGAATTGGGAAGACACACTACAAGGCTGAGATGTGGTGGTGATGATGGTGTGTCATGCTGAATCATTGGATATTGGGGTGGTGGGAGGTTCAGGGTTGTAGAAGAGAGAGGAAGAGAGTCATCCATTAATATCTCATCATTGGCTGAATACATCAGTGAAGGTAGGTCACTAACATCTACACCTTTTTCTATGTCTGCCTGCCTTAATGTTGAAAGTGGAGGTTTTTTGTCTGCTGTGGCTGATGTGGACAGGTTGAAATACAACAGTATGCCTCACTTCTTAGCCTCACACACTTTTTTATTATACAATTCTTTGTAAACATTCAAAATATCTTGTAAACCTGCTCTAAACCTATGGACCCATTCAAAGTTAAAGTCATATTTTTCTACAATCATTATAGTATTGTCAATTGTAGCAAAAATCTCATTCAAGTCCTTCTCGTTTAGTTTGTGGACAGATTCACTTTTGGGTAGCTCGCTATTGTATTTAGATTCAATTCAAATCTTTTCCTATTGCAATTGCATTAGTTCTCCTCTGTCTGTTCTTGGTCATGGGATGTCAAAACCTCCTTAACATCATCTTCAACAAGTTCCACAAAATAAATCAAAATAGTATAAAGCTACAGATGTTCACAAACACAGTTCAGTGGCGTGGCAAATTGACACTGAGATGCTCAGTGTACTTACAAGGAATGAGCTTGGTGTGCACCCCAAACAGTGAAAGTGGTGCCAAGCTCCACTCTGAACATTTGGGGTACATGCTGCCTCCATAATGGCTTGTTTTATTTTGTAAAAAAACAAAAACAGGTACTTAATGTAGGTCTTTGGTAAAATCAAACAGGCATAAAGGGAATACCTGTACAGTTTTCATTATTACTGCAATGAGGCCCCATAAAGGTAAGCACTAATGCTGGCCTGGAGCTCTGATTTATGCTTTTAGCAAAAATGTATGCTACCTGTTTCCCAAACCCTTCTGATTTAAAAGTTTGTAGCTAGTCAGAAATCTTGCCCTACACAGCCTGCTGCCACACACATTCCAGTTTAAGCTTGTGAAGAGTTCTCTAATTTTAATCCCAGTCCCAATTTGAAATTCAAGAGGCAAAGACACAAAAACAGAGCACAAGTTAAAAAAATCGAGAAAATAAATCACAAATAATCATAAAGTACAGAAAATCACAAGAGAAACTTATCAACTCACATAAACATTCAATTTATCTAAATGGAACTGTGTGGTGACCTCACATTTTTAGGGTTGAGGGCAGTACCTTGTAGTGATGAGCAAGGTGCCCCCACCCCCCTTGGGAAGCCACACACAAAACACAAGGAACATAACACAGGCATAAGGAATAAAGCAAATAATTAACAAAACTAACAGCCACACAAATAAAAGACTCAAAAATGACCAAAATAAGAGATAAAGCAAGAATTTAAACCCCACCTGGAGTGGAAACCTGGCTAAAATATACCAATGATGACTGGCAGATTTTCTTTGAATTTATTGTATATAAGCCTTAAGTCACAAGCAAAAATATGTCAGGTGTTTGCATTTCTTTGACAACCTACCAATCATTTTGTATTGAAATGAGAAATGCTTTTTTGAAAATAAAACTATTCTTTGACACAATGATAAGAGACTCTCTACAGTTTACACATCTTAATATCCATCCATCCATCCATTTTCCAACCCGCTGAATATAATAATGTTTATTGATGAATCACTTACACTTTCACGTATCTAATCTACTCACTCATGCACTACTTACTGTTCTTGTGCATTGGCTACTCAAGTCTAGCCTGCTGCTATAGAAAAGTATATTCTTAAAGTTGATGATGTGCATATATTCAAAGAGAATTATGAACATATATGAAAATAAGCATTAAATATTAGTGCATGTTAGTATAGTAAGGGTTACATCACAAAAAAGCCTCTGCCTGTATATTTTTTATTTTTCTTAGCAAGCTAGAAACCACCAATATTTCATAGGTCAAGGTCAGGTAGGCAGAGAGGGGCTGACAGGCAATACCCATCCCCCTTTTATGTGGTGAACGTGAGCTGAGGACTGGAAAAAATGGTGGCATTTTTGGGTGCAAGGTGGGGACAGGTTCTGACAAGTGGACATGATGGATTGAGCAGAGTGGTGCCACTCATTAGGCTGGGAAATACAGTATTGGTGGAGCTAATTAGCGGTAAGACCAAGGCAATGGAATGTTGGGAGTCAGATGAGGGTGACAAATGAGCTAAGTGAGGTAGCTCTTGATAAGAACTGTAATAAAAGTAAGATGGCTCTATTGCTGGGCGCTTAATTCACTTTAATTGAGTCTGTATGTTCATTGCACAGTAAAGCTTGATTCTGCTGCCTATCCTGAGACTCAGAGTGCCTTCTTTGGGCTAAGGGTGCCCATCTCGGCTTCAACACTGCTAAATTTGACATTACATTCTACTTTTCTGTCATTTGCCAGTACCAGGTGAAATCAGAGTAGCCCAAAGAATGGTTCAAGCACAGGGCCCTTACCATTAACTATTTGTGAAGTGTTATAACTACCAATCTGAAATGAATAGAATTTTCCTACAACACCCTTAGCCCCAACTCCATATGCACCCCTTACAGTACTTGCGATTTATTTAACACACAAACACACAGACACACACACATTCAGAACAAGAAATTCCACACCACTTAATCCAGTCAGGATTCTGAGTGTTTTAAGATCCTAAGGTGGGCATGAAAAAGGAGCCAGGACTGTGAAGGGGTTTGATACCAAGTGGTCAACTGACAATTTAGAAAGCTGAGGGGATGTGTCAGTGATTTATGTCAAAGTCTATGTGTACAAGAGTCTCTAAGAAAAGGCCTTACATTTCAGAAAACACAGGGAAATGAGTTATACTGCAAGGTTCAAAGATAGTTGAACAAGGAAGTCTTCTTTTTTTTTTACATTTCAGATTTTTCTAAGAAGATTGAATCTATGTTACATAAGAGAGTAACAAATCCAAATTGAATTTTTGTAAATATACTAATTAGGGGTTTTAATATATTTAGACCACTAGCCTATGAGGTAGCTTATGGAGATGGTGACAATACAATTATAATTATACCAAGACAGTTACATAAAATATAATTTCACTCTAGGTCTCTGACACACACTGACTGGCCTAATATAATCACAAAATTCAATGAAATGGGCATATAACTATTTGCATTAAACATTTAGCCAATGCTGACTGTGTTCTTGAAAATTTAAGCAGCATCCACTCAAAGCAGAGTTTTTTTTCCAGTCAGTGTCCAGCTATTGAGATCCTCAAAGAAAGCCAGGAATACAATGTGTATAATCTCATTAATCAGGTCAGACATTTTTGAGATATGGATGATATTGACATTTTTTGGCTTTTCATGAAAGCTTTAAAGTAAACCTGCTACTTATATTTTGAATGAAATCAGCCTTTATCAGTCTATCCATATCTTAAAATTGCAGTCTTAATGCCATGTTGATCATTAGACTACTGGAGTTGATCATTATGCTAATACAATTAGTATGATCATTGTTGTTGCTGTTATTTCTTTGTTCTTTATTTCGCCTTATACAATTTCTTGCATTAGGAATTTGTTTGTTTTAGCATACCCCTTGGGGTCAGAACATAGTTGTATTTATGTTGTAGTTTAGCATTTTGCCCACAAATGTTTGTCAAGGTGAAGTCTATGTAATAGAAGTTTGGACAACTGTTTAAAAGAAAAAGTGTTTTAATAAGGAAGTGAAGATTTTCAAATCGTAATAAGTAACCTGAACTCATACAGTACTTTCAAATTAAAATTTTTAATTGTTAATAACAATTATTTTCTGCTACTATAGTGTTCAAATTATTCACCCTTAGTTTATAAAAATTCTTATGCTTACTATTTTGATTTAAAAAATATGTATTTGGTAAGAAAAATGAAAACCAGCTGTGCAACTCCAAATACCAGGGGTGTGTACACATAAAAATGTTGAATGCGCTCTTTTCCATGGTTACATCATGATGTATAAAAACTAAACTTGGCGTAAAGCCATGCACATTCTCACAGCAGCAAAATCCATTGCGTTCACACATTTTCTGCTCAGTTTTGCAAACTGGTGGCACCCAGCGTCAAAGCAGTGCTACTGTTCCTGTGTGCTTTCCCTTTCTTTTTTAGATTCACATCCCTGATGTGGCTTTATCAAATACACTGAAATTAACTGCATATCGTTTATAAATTTTAGGCATCTGATTGTAATCAATATGTAACAATATAATGGTCCACAGAATGGACAAACTATTCCAAATACCAAAGCTACTTTAGCATTGCTACTCTCCGTGCACCACTCAGAGTATTTTAACGCTCCTGGTCGAACTGTTTGTACTTATAAGTACAATTACCTCACTGTAAACTTGCACTACAGTTATAATATTTTTATTTGAATTATAGTGCACTATATATACATGTATATTGTACTTAGGCTTTCATATTGTATATTTTTCATTGTTTTTTATTGTATTGTTATTATTATTGTTATTTTATCATTTTATAGTAAAATAAGTTTATGGAGGATTTGCATATTGAATATAATCGTGCCATACAATAACAATCAAAGAATTCAATTCAATTCAATAGAAGAGAGCACTTATTTACAGATGATAAAAACTGGCTTCTAAGTCGATTTATATTTCCAAGAGCAACCTTTTTGGAGCTCTTGATATTATTTTTGAGATGAAATGCATTAAAGTATGTATATTACATTATACAGATAAATTTTTAGCTTCATTTAAATAATGTGTACTGTTAATAACTAAACATGTGGGCTTGGTGGTGCAGTGGTGGCGATGACCTGGTGCCCCATTCAGGGATTGTTCCTGCCTCATGCTGTATGCTTGCTGGGACTGGCATGACCCTGGATGGATAGACACATGGAATAATTAAACATGTACTGCAAAGATATTTCAGTGTTCCTAAAAAGTTTTGAAGAATCAGCATTCTAAGCTTACAGATGGTTTGACATTTATTACAGAGCTTATTGTGTGGCGATTGGTTACATGGAGAAAGAAAAGGAAGGACAGGAATTGGGGGTTGGTATGTTTGAAAGAGAGTACTGCTGCAATAAATTATTTCATCAAGGGTTGCGCACATCCCAGCAAGCATCTTGCAGGAGGCAGGAACAATCTCTGGACAGGGCGCCAGCTCATCGCTACCATTGCACCACCGTGCCCCCACGTTTAAGACATGCTTTAATTCATTTCATCATAAAAATGATATCAAGTATACATCTTAGTTTTTAAATTGTTCAGAGAGCTGTAATATCATGATTGTAATGTATTCTGTGTCCTGTCAGCGTAAGAGAAAGCCCATTTAAGGAGCACGTAGTGATTCACACACATAGAGCACATAGAAGAACACATAGAATACAAAGCATTTAATGTGCTACTTTAGTTACGATGGGATCTGTGAAACTCTAGTAAATTAAGCACTGATTTTAAGATTAAGTTTATGACATTCTAATTTAATGATAAAATAAATTAAGAGATTAAGGTGGACATTTCGATCTTTTTTTCTCCACTGTGTCCCTATTTTTTTTTTCTGTCTGTACCCTAATATGCTTCCATATGACACTCAGACAGTGGGCCTTTCACGGCAACTTTGATATCTGACCACTTCTTTTTTATTTCAGGCATTGTGCAACTTTCTGAACTTGAACTTTCGAGTTTCTCTGCCACTCTGTATCATTCGATCAACTTCCTTTTGTTGTTTATACCACTGCTTAAGCTAATAATTCGCTCCTTCAAAGTTTGTTTTTATCTGCACGTGGCTAATTATTATGTACAGTATGCACAGGTTATGCTCCTCCTTCTGTTATACTAACATGGCACTCGAAGATCAACCTGCACATTCGGCTACAAGTACAGATAACTTGTCCCACATACTCTGTAATGCCAGTGATCAGCATTAAATATCCGGGGGGTGGTCCCATCAATGCTGGCTGTTGCAGTTCCGGAGAGACATTGCACTGGCCTCGGAAATCATTATCGTTATTAAGAAAAAAAAATTCTCCTAAATCTGCTGAATTATTAGTAAATAATTTAACAAACAAGGACGAATGTGAATGCAGCAAATTCACTGTGAATAATGCTTCGGCGAAATTCGCGGATCAACACTATTGGTTATTTATATTTTAGTATTGCAGATTTTGTTTCATCCAACCTTAATTATGTCAGTCAGTCATTTTCTAACCCACTTATTCCTGAACAGGGTTGCAGGGGGTGCTGGAGCCCATCCTAGCTAGCACATAGCACAGGGCAGGGACAATTCCCTGAACATTGCGGCAGTTCGTTGCAGAGCGAACACATACTAGGACCATATTAATATTGCCAATTCACCTAAACTGCATGTCTTTGGACTGTGGGAGAAAACCGGAGCACCCAGAGAAAACCCACATAGATACGGGGAGAACATGCAAACTCCATGCAGGGATGACCCAAGACTCAAACCCAGGTTTCTGTACTGCAAGGCATTCAACATTAGTTTTATTAGGAATTTGAAATCATGAAAACAGTACAAATTGAATATAGTCAGTTTTTCTTTTTCTTTTCATTGTTCTATTCACTGTGATTTTTTCATTTAAAGTATAAATGCACCTTATAATTCCAACTTTGATTATCAAAGAATAAAATATAATAGTATCTGTCTTTATTTGAATAATTACCCTCAGTTTTACTTTAGAATCATTCCCTAATTCCTTGTATAGGTAGCAAGGCTGTGAGGAGCAGGTGGTTTCAGAGGCTGTTTAAGTATTGTGATATTTAGGCAGTCAAGATTTTACTCAGAATGACTTCTTTTCAGTCAGCCAACAAACAAATCAAGGCTTTTTATTTTTGTTTTTTATACTCTGCTTTAAAACATCCATCCATCCATCCATTTTCCAACCCGCTGAATCCGAACACAGGGTCACGGGGGTCTGCCGGAGCCAATCCCAGCCAACACAGGGCACAAGGCAGGGAACCAATCCTGGGCAGGGTGCCAACCCACCGCAGGACACACACAAACACACCCACACACCAAGCACACACTAGGGCCAATTTAGAATCGCCAATCCACCTAACCTGCATGTCTTTGGACTGTGGGAGGAAACCGGAGCGCCCGGAGGAAACCCACGCAGACACGGGGAGAACATGCAAACTCCACGCAGGGAGGACCCGGGAATCGAACCCAGGTCTCCAGGTGTCCCAACTGCGAGGCAGCAGCGCTACCCACTGCGCCACCGTGCCGCCGCTTTAAAACATTTGCTATGCAAATCTTAAAACTGAGCCTTTAAAAGTTTCCTAACAAATTATATCCAAAGATAATTTGTCTTTGGATACAATTACAAAAATAACATTGTAAATTGATCAGAGTGCACTTTCCATTTCTAAAGGCCCAAAACACTGTGGATAACGAGGCTGCTTTTACAGTTATTTATGTAATTTGTTCTTAATATATTTTCCTGCTGAATCAGGCATCTAAACAAAATACCAGATGCCCTATAATGTTGCTGTTCTATCATCATCTAGCCTATCCAACCTATTAAAGTGCTGTTTAAATGGTTACTTATAACATTGGAAAAATGTACAACTATTAACTCCAGCAACAAATATGTTTTTCCTTACAAACAACCATAGCCTTCATAAGATATGCTTTACTTAAACATTTTGCCTAAGCATTTTAAATAAAACTTTCATCAACTGATAGTTTGGATCATATTGAATATCTAAATATACTATGGAAAAACTAACAATTAAAATAGATTAGGGAACTTTTCTTCTGAAAATGCAAAAGCAAACTGTATCCATGCTCTGCTTAATAAGAATTTAACATAAGGGTTCAAAAGAAACCATTCAAATCATCCTATACACCTCATGCCCTTGAATACTATGAATAGATGAATGGATAAATAAATGCCTCATATTTAAAATACAGTTTAGCTACTGTAAGTACAAAGTTTACCACAGACTGGTGTAGAATAATACATTTTCTGTTTATACAGTATGTGGCAAGGTGGTTAGCAGTATGCCCAAAAGTTATTATATATACAAAGTTATTATATAAAATTTCTATCATGCGCAGAGTTTAAAGGGGGCTGGCCTCTCCCCTATAATAGATGCAATATGTTAATAAAATTATTCTCAGATAAAAGGTGTTTTTCCTGATGTATTTTAAGGCCACAGTTAAAATGAATATGTTAATAATCAACTAGTATGCCGTACAGAGATATAGTGTTAGTACTGCTACCTTGTAGTAAGGAGTCAAAGGTTCTCATCCCAGGTGCTCCCTGCATTGAGTTTGCATGTAGATCTGTGTAGATTTGCTCTGGTTTCTGCCCACAGTCCAAAGTCATACAATGTAGGTGAATTGGCGATGCTAAATCATCCCCTGATATGTATGTTGGTGTTCACCCTGCTATGTGCTGGTGCCCTGTTCAGGGATTGTTCCTGCCTACTGGAATAGTCTCTTTCTGCTCCCTGCCCTGGATAACAGGATTTAGAGGGTGGATGGATCAATGAATACTACAGGGAGATTCACTCGAAACAGGCTCTGAATATTCTGTAAGCAATCTGAAAGAAACAACGTGCAATGTGCTCTTCAGTATATGAGCTTCGAACAAGCCAGGATGCTCCTGTGTCGGAGCAATGAGGAAGGTGCCAGACAGCTGTTGTGACATTTAACCTCTGTTTGCAACATCTGGGTGCATTGCACCCGTACTTTTTCACTAAGTCACTCGACTTTTCATCAGGATGGTTGTGTACAGTATTGAGCAGCACGTCTTCATGGTGCAAACCTATTGGGTCACCAATTTTTTTAAGCAATGTCAGAATCAACTGGATGATCATGAGTTAATGCAATGTTACTTCCAGCAAGATGGAGCGACGTGTCACCCATTGGCAAGGAGCATGGCAGAAATTGAGTCCTTTTTCTGCAACAGGGTAATTTCACAGGGGCTTTGGCCACCACGGTTGCCGGATCTGACACAACCAGACTTCTTCCTTTGGGGTATGCTCAAAGGAAAAATCTGTCAGAACAAGCCTTGCACTGTGGAATATTTGAAGAAAAACATCCAATGTGAAATTGCTGCTATTCCCCTGAGATGCTTGTCGATATATTCAGGAACAATGGAGCACCTCGTCGAAATGTGTCTGGCAGAAAATGGAAACCGCTTCCAGCATCGAATATGATACAATCAATTACACATACATCAAGATATATAGCATATTTTTTTGGTTCAGATTGCTTCATCCTAATGGGAGTTACAATAGAATATTTGGGGCCTCTTTCTGCTTGTACAAACAGAGCTAATCTCTATCACACACTACACTCGCCTAATGGCAATATATTTAAAAGACAAAAATGTTATAACTGTCTCTTTGATAGTTGCGGAAAATAAATAACAGTTAAGGTACCCAAATGTTACGCTATGCACATATTTTCTAACTTGTCAAAATAAGAAAGTGCTTATTTTTTAACAATTAAAATACATTGACAAACTTAAAATGCAATGTTTTCTGTCTTTTAAATATCAGCAATGGAATATGTGAACTTTCTTGTAATTTCAAAGGTTTAAATATATCAATGTAAGTGAGACTTGCTTCATATTGTAAATATTACAAACAATTTACCAATATTTGGTTTGGAATGTGATATACAATTGTGTCTGAAAAATGCAACTATTTTTTATGGTTTGTCTGTTCTTCCCCAAGCCTATATATCAAACTCTGCCAATGATTACGGTTAAAAAAAGTAAATGAATTAAAATACTACATAAACAAATGTTGAAATTAATTAAACTAACATTAGCAAACTTATAATAAAGGTAAAATTTCCATTTATGGATTTTTTACTGTCATTCATCTTATGTTATGTTATGTTATGTTATTTATTTATTTATTATATTACACAAAGAATACATCCTGAATATACTCATTGTTTTAAGAGTGATTGTCAGCATCCATTCTCATTAACATTATGAGCACTGCTTGCCAAAAATGTCATACTCTGAATTTCTATACAATAAATGGGCAAGTTTAAATGAATGTCAATTTTGAAACATATTCCAAAAATACAGTACATAAAATCTAAAATAATCTACATTTTAAAAAATAGTTTAACGTAAGACTGACAAAGCTTTGTAATGTTTATATGTCACCATTAAAGAGAAACAAAAGTACATTTCTACTTTCTATTACACATCAGTAAACATTTGCTTTTCCTTAATGTGCATAAGAATTGCTTCTTTAACTTTTTACAAAAGCCAGCTCTTTCTAAAGTAAATGATTATATTTTATGGGCACTTATCAATATTAAATTATCTTAATAAGTGTTGTTAAAACAATTTGTTGTTTTATTTTGTTTAAGTCTCTTTAAGTTATACTGTTGACTCAATGCCTAAAAATGATGGCTGAGAACTTAATACATCCTTAACAGTAGCAGTAGTGGTATTGTCCTGTGTCTAACATGACAATTTGCCATTAATTTATTCAAATCTGTGGCTTGATTGAAGCTTATTTTCTATGGAATAAAACATTAACATTTAATTTCCATTGGTAATAATTAAAATGATACTTTTAGGCTCAAACAAAAGTGACTACTGACTAAGGCATTGTTTATATACTGTATACCCTGTACAGTATGCTGTAGCCATTGCTGTAAACCTTTTAGAATGAAAAGGACAGCTTTGTCCAAAATAAATGTAAAGTTAATTTGTATTTTTAATTCAAACTAAAATGTAATTCATGAAATAAAAAAATTAACAGCATAGACAAGTTATTTAATTTTTTTCCCATAAACTTCTTTTGAGGTTTCTAGTGGCATGAAAGTAGTAAAATAGGAATGGACATTGTAAAGTATTTTCAACTGTCAAATAATTTTCTAAAATTTCTAGATAAGTATAACACGTAAGCTGGCACTTCAGACTGAAATTTTATCTGACATTATGTATGTATTTTCTGAAAGTATATAATAGCAATATTGTGCTTAACTGTTCTTGTGTCTTGCAAGAATTTTCACTATTACTAAATAATCTGACACCCCTCTTATGCTTTTTCATTCCATCCCTTTGTTCCTTTGCTCAAATATACTTGCAGTATTTAAGTTTTTTTTCTCTGACTTTATATGTAAGTAAATATTATTATTACTATATATTCTCTTTTTGCCAATTTTCATTTTTATTCATCTGTTCCAATGTGCAGATGCTTTGTCACATAGTGATAACGTCTGACCTCCTGTATACTACTGAACTATTTTCACAGTAGGCTCCTAAAGCATCATGTAACTGGGTGAAGCTTCTGCTACCTGAATGATGACTATACAAGTTTACACTCTGTTTGTTTACCCAGGGAAACATGATGCTGCCTTATTAAGGTACAATTTCATTCTTTTTAGATTGTGCATCTGCACACCTGTACAGTTCTTCTTTCTTGCCTCGAAGAACCTTTGCTCTATAGATCATCCCTGATTTTAAACTACTGTGGAAGAAAAATTCTAAAAAAATCTATTACTTTGGCTTCTTTAAACAAATCAGCACATATTACTCTGATGGTCCAGGTTGTCTGCAGCTGCCATAACCCAGAACCAGCAGCTCTCTCCATTAATATTTAAAGCTGCTCCTCCATGCTATCATGAACACATGCACCCCCTCTGAGCCTGAGCCCAGAACCCAGAACCATCAATATTCATGTACTGAGATGATCCAGGGTAATGAGGACACAAGCAGGCAAGAGTATGGTGCAAATAGTGCTAGAGGTCTTATTCCACATCAAACAGTCAAGGTTTCAAAAACACAAAGTGCAAAGGTGCAGTGCAGTGAAATAAATAAATAATCAGTAAAATCTGTGATCATCGTGGGTTAAAACCAGAAATAAATAGTCCATTAAAATCCAACAATAAAACCATACAGATTTTGGGTTCTTTTTCTTTTCCTTGCTTTCTTGTCAGTCCAACTCATCTTTCTCCCTTGTCTCACCAGCTCACCCCATCATGTCTTGCAGTCAGTGACTCCTTCAGGATCTGTTGAAATGCTCAGAGCCAGACAGCCACATTCTGCTGTTATAGAAAAGTACAGGTATATTCTCAAAATTGATGATTTTCATATATTTAAAGAGAATCATGAGCATATACTGTATGAAAGTCAGCATTGTGTCTTAGTGCACGCTAGTATAGCAAGGGTTAAATTACAAAAAAGCTTGTGTCTACATATTTTATTATTTTTTTCTTTGCAGCTGCAAACCACCAATATCTTTCTGCTAAGTTTAAAACTTCAGTCAAGTACACTGTGTACTTTGAGAGAGCTAAACAGGCCATTGTTTTAAGAAATGCAGCTACTGAGATTTTAACCATGAAAGAAAGCCAAATAGGTCACTTGCTTTCACATGCAGCAACTAGGCCTCTGCCTCCCTGTCTGCCAGCTTGGACACAAACATGAGTTGATGATAAGCCAAGGAAAGTGTGTTGTATAAGAAACACATGAGGTGACGATAAGCCAAGGAAAGTGTGTTCTATAAGAGACAGCGCCATTGTCTTAGAGATGCAGCTGCCTAGACCTTTAGCCTTGAGGAATGTTTGTGCAACAAGAAACTATTCATTTGAATGGCCCAGTATCTTATGTGTGGGTCCATCCAACTTGCTGGTGGGAATTGATTGTTAAACAGGTCTCAGACACCTGCACAGGGTAAGGAGTAATATTGGAAAGTTTCAGTCAGCTGATGGACATAGGGTCAGGTGATGGGCATTAGGTAATGGTGGCAGGAACTAGGTGGGTTCATGGTGAAGGCTTGACAAGTGGGAGTGATGAGCAGGACAAAGCACTATTCTTGTTAGGCTATAAATGTTGGTGGAACTAATTGGACACAGGTCCAAAGCTACAAGATGATTGGAAGTCAGATGAGGACGAGTAATGGGTTTTATGATAAGCGCTGTAATAAAAATATGGTTTTCACATACTTGAGCACTCATTTCATTTGAATTGAGACCATATGTACATCACACAATAAAGCTTGATTCTGCCTACACATTCTGAGGCCTCTGAGTGCCGTCTTTGAATGTTTCTGCCACAACACTGTCTCCATCAGTATCTGCAGGAGCTCTGTCTTCCTCTCACACCCCTTCTTGGCGTATCTGGGACCCCTAGGGGATTTAAATGGTTGTTCCCCAGTCCTCAATGGTGCTCAGCAGGGAATGATTCAACCCTTGGAGCGCTGTCCACTTGTTCCTCAGCAGGGTCACTTACCACTCTGCCTCCTCTCCACATTCCTTGATTCTGCCTTTACTTTCATATTCCTGTCATCAGATTCTGGTACTCCCAAACTATCCTGTACAGATTCATGTTCACTATTCCCAGACCCCAGAGCCCTAAATATGGACAATGAATGCACAGACCGCCGCTCTCCCCATTAATATTCAAAGCTGCTCCTCCATGCTATCATGAACACATGTACCCACTCTGAGCCTGAACACAATGTCTATATTTTTCAAAACACACTGCCACACACATTTTAACTAAAATTAACCTTTTGTTCATGTAATCTACCTTACCAATTTCTCTTGTTTATTAAATAATCATGGATGCTGATAACCGGGTGCTTATTCAAACAGCAGAGAGTAACCAGCAGAGTAGTAAATAGTACTCAGAAATGATACTTGAGTAAAAGTAGAATCCTCTAAAGGGGTCTCCAACATGTCGCTCGTGAGCTACCGGTAGCTCACAACCCCTTTCCAAGTAGCTCGCCAAAGGGTTAATTAATCCTACATAAATGTGAAAACTTGATTAGTCAAATTAGGGGTGGGTGATCTTTCCAAAAAATCATATCACAATCCTTTTAACACAAAATCACGATCCACAATCTGAATTGCAATCTGTCTTTTCAATATGGCATACACTTAAGAGAATATCTGGACTCAAACTCATCAAGATCTAAGTAACACTTTATTTTAAATAGCAAACAAAGTTGAATTCAATTGTTCTCTCATTTGCTAGCTAAGTGGAGTTCAGGAACACACCCTGAAGCTGGCGACTGAGTGAGGAAGGCCCCTCCCATCGACCCGCTGTGTGTTTCTCGGATTCGCGCAAATAAATCGGTACCGCAGGCGAAATATGATACATAGAGAAATGAGAGAAGTCACAAAATCAACTGGAATGTTCAAGCAAATTGTAGAAAACAGCCCGATCTAAATCTGTTAAATAGTTCTCTCATGAAAAGCGGACAGAGAGACAGACATTGGATTTTATATATTAAATATTAGTAAACCGTCAAAATAATGTGCAGTTAAAGTCTCAACAGCATTCTCAGCATTTCTGGAGCTTAGTAGAGACAGATAACTGTAAGAATTTTCACCAAGCAGCTCTGAAAATGTCTGCTTTGTTTGGGTCTCCATACTTTGGTGAGTCTATGACATGAATGTCATGAAATCAAAGTTCAGAACAAGACTGACAGACGGACATTGAAATGACTCCAGAAGAGTCAACCTAAGTGGCTCCACTCCACCATACACCTCAGTCATCTGACTAACTAAAAAACACATCACACATGCAACTGGACCTGTGAATAAAGTGACACAGTGACATGGAACAAAATGACAAATGAGTAAGTCATATCTGTGGATTTGGAATTGCATTGTTTGTTTTGACAGCATTCATGTTTTAATTCAATAGTGTGAGATACACTAGAAAATGCATAGAGACATACAAAATGCACTTGCAGGTGAACTAAATATTTTTTTGTGATGTTTTAATGCAAAATGTGAGTTGTGGACACCAACATTTTGTAAATGTTCAGGCAAAACATGCTTATTCAATTTGTTTGGGTTGAAATAAGCTGTGAGAATAAATGTTAGAAAACATGAGTAGCTCTCAGCCATTTTTATTTTGTAAAAGTAGCTCTCAGGGGAAAAAAGGTTGGAGACCCCTGCTCTAAAGGGTATCTATCCATGGTAGAACACACTAATGCATACATCTACAGCTATTTCACACTAATCTAGCTACAAATGCCATTCAACTGGGTAGCTTATTTTTGCATTAAGTGAGAAAACCAGGGTCCCCAAATTAAATCCTTGACAATACCAGAGAATATGCACGTTCTACAGTGTAAGTTCCTAAGCAGTAATAAGTTTTACTGAACCTGACGAGAATAATCTAAAAAAAGGATGAGAAGGCTATTAGATACTTGTTATTATCTAAATATTCATGTTACTATCTGGCAAAGCGTGGTAGGATCAAATCAAAGGAGAATTCTTAGGTTTGTTCTCTCCACAGAACAAGAGTAGTGACCCAAACCTAGCATGCCTACTAGCCCACCTTTCTATTAAAGGAGCTCAGTCACTTTTTGTCAACTGAATGGCAACAACTTCTCAATGTCTTGGCACCCTCAGAAATAGAGTCTGCCATCTTTACTAACCCTTGGATTATGATGGGACAAATCACCTAGAGGACTTTTAGTTACTTTGTTATTATTCTTTGCATCGTACTAGCAGCCTGTTTGGAGATTTTTTTTTCATTTACATGGCAATGTCATTCATAGATATTGGGCTGTGGGCTGGTGAGCAACCACGCTCTGTGTTCTTTTCCAGGCTGGGACTGGACACGGTCTCTAGGTTGAGGTCAGTGAGTGGACTGCATGTTTGGTTCAGGAATTTTTGATCTGGTTTGTATGGTCCATGTGGACTCCAAGAAGCAACTGGAACAATGGTACAATCTTGAGGAGATCGTGTAATTTATGGCATGCACATACATGTGACAGGAATGCGGGAATCCAGCCCACATTGAGCTGATACTCCCAGAAACCAGTTAAATGGCGGGCACATGCTTGTGGACAGGTCAGTTTGTGAATGTAGTGAGTGAAAGGAGAGGCCAACAGAATGAGTGAGATAGAAAAAGGTTCAATTGCCCTGTCTGAATAGTTATAAGAGGGAGAGAGCTGCAAGGGTTAGTGATTAGGGCTGATGATTTGCAGAGAGCGCCTAAAGTATTTATTTAATTATTTTTGTGTTACACTTTTTATATTACACTTATTTATTGAAGTTGAACACTTGACGCATTATTTAATTATTTATTGCAAAATAAATGCGCACATTTTTGCATTAGCAGCTCGATTGTCCGCCTCTCCTAATATGTTGGTGATTCTCGGCTCCTACTCTTAGGTTCTGAAATACCTTTGTTGGAGTTCCTTGGTGTGTGACATGGATATAACATTCTCACCCCCTTCCCCCTTAACCTTCTGTTACATAATCACTGAACCAACATGGGGAAACTGAGGTTGCTGGGTTTAGGGTTAGCTCTGTGGGAGAGCACGAGATCTGTGTGGAAGAAATCTAGATGGAGGTTAATTCATTACCTGTCATAAAAGAAGAGTGGTAGATGCATGTAGTAGCATTCTAGGAAGGTCATGTATGCAGCTATGTTAGGTGGAGTGTATCGTTAAAATTCCTTCCATCTTTTAAGGATGCTTTGGCCTCCTCTTTCAGTTAGTCAAAGTAGAATGCTCTACTCTCCCATTACCTTTTGGGTGATACATTGCTGTCCTGATGTGCCTACCACAATTTAATTTGAGAAAGAAGTAAACTCTGCTGATAAAAACTTGGGTCCATCCAGATACTGAGAATCTTTTCTAAAGTCAAGTTACAGTTGTGTTCAGACGTGGGCAGCTGTGTTAGTAGCAGTTTTTATGTGGCAAATGACTAATTAGAAAAGAAAATAATCAAGAACAACAGAATATACAAAATAAAACAATTACAAAGTTGCTAATTTGATTTATAAAAAAAATACTTCAAAAGGAAAATGTGGTGGGGTTTGGGGAATCAACATGATAATCTGTGACATTTATTTAAGGCATATTAGTATTCGCAATTGAATCCCATTAGTCTGATGTGTTGGTCATTCTTTGTTTTGTTTTATTATTATTTTTTCAGTGTGGGCTGGCGGTAAGGTAATTTGGTTTCATATATGTTATTCACCTACTATCTAAACAACTATCTTTTCTATTATACAAAAATATGTCACCATTTCTGTTAATATTATGAACTGTGTGCTGTGCTGCTGGACATATTTTTTAACCATTCTCCCTACTTCTCATAACTTGCAGCAATCTTACAGTTTCTATGTTCACTAGCAACTACTTGTATGATATTACTCTACTTAATTCATGAATCTAATGCTGTTAATTTTGCTATTAGAATACTGTAATTAAGGATGTTTAAAGCTTACAACCTGTTTTAGGAGTGTACTATAGACCCCCAATGAAAACAGTAATTTCAATGCACATCTTTTTAGCAATGTTAAAAAGGCAAGTTTACAGGGAGATTATATAGTCATGCGAGACTTTAACTACCCAAATATTAACTGGGGTAACTTTGCAAATAGTGGAGTACAAGAGCAGGAGTTTTTAGATGTAATCAGTGACTGTTTTTAACACAATATATTAAAGCACCAATGCAGGGGAAGCCTGTCTAGATTTAGTATTTTGTAATAACCAGAACAGAATTAAGGGTTGTCACATACGTGTGAATAGGATGACGTTGTATGGACCAAGCAAAGGTAATTCTATGCTAGGCCGGGGGGGTGGCGTGGTGCACTAAACCTTCTCCTGTTATCTTTGCTGACCAGCCGCAGGAAAACCTGTCTGATTTAGAGCGTATGACGTCACTTCCAGTTCCGGTGCCCAGAAGAACGTCACTTCCTGCGCACAAACTGACATCAGAAGAACATCACTTCCGGGTCCCTTACATCACTTCCTGTCTGATCCCTTAAAGCCACCATCTTTGCAAACCCTCAACAGTTCTGTTTTGTACTCCGTACTGAGAACATCTCTGTGCTATTTAAAAGCCTTTTGCAGCCAGGAATAATATACGGGTGGCTGCCCCAAACCTTTTTGAGTGTGTCGAGTCTATTCATTTCACCGGGTGTAGAGGTGATTGAACTTCTAGGGTCAAGAGACCACAATATACATAATACAATTATCATAATACAGAATACAATTCTCAGTGTTTTGGAAAATCTTGGTAAATTTTCAACAGATGTAACAAAGTCTAAAAGGGATAAACTGAGATAAGCTTTTAAGTGTGAAGACCATCAAGGAGCAGTGGAAATGGTTTAAAAACTCTTAACACATAATGCAGGACAGGTACATCCCAAAAACTGGAAAAGGTAGGAAATTAAAAAAAAAATCTGCAATGAGTAAGTAAGACTATATAAAAGAAGCTGCAAAGGAAATTAAAAACAGTTGCATATGGAGTATAAGACTGATAACTTTAATGCTAATCATGGGCATATTATAGCATGAGAGCAACCATTAAGAAGGACATTAGGCAAGCAAAAAGGAAGTTAATGAAGAATATTGCAGATGAACTGAACCGCACAATGAAAAAATTTATGGGATAACCTTTATCTCGTATGTACGTGAAAATATCTTGTACGTACGTGAAAATATTGTACATATGGGATACTTTCACATATGTACGAGATGTTTTCGCGTATGTATGGGATACTTTTATGTACGTACAAGATGTTTTCATGTTCGTTCGAGATAGTTTCACGCATTTACAAGATATTTTCACGTACATACGAGATAATGTTAGATTAAAAAATTACAAAAGTGCACTTCGGGTCTACCTAATTACGCCTTTACCAAGGCTACGGCGCTTCTGTTTGATGTCACTTCCTGCTCTTGTAGCGCGGTGATATGAAAAAGCAGACGGCTGGGCTTTAATTTATTAAAGGAGTGCGGGATGGTTGGAGATGGGTTTAACTGCAGCCTGCAATACCTATGACATATGTCAGGTAATGCGCAGAACATCAGTCACGAAATTCTCATTGCATACCCCGTTACACTATGGTTAAGATTAGGCTTGTGGGGGGATAAGGGTTTAGGTACATGCTTTATGTTTACAGATATTCGTCTGCACACTTGTACAGAGCCCCTGAGGAGATATGGTGTTTTTTTTTTCTTTCTGGGAAACAATTTGGTGCATACAACTTACTATCTCGTGCCCACCATGTCTATATCTCATGCTCACCGCTTACCATAACCTGCACACCAGGTACTTTAAGGTCACACTGGCCAATACTGTATGTGCACCACATACATTCAGATGAGCACCAAATACCATTGCATGCTACTGTTCATCATTTTCTGGAAACAGGACATATCACTGAACAGTATGATGTTTTCCTCACACAGTTACATTCCACAGAAATGGATATTGGCAAGTTTATAAAAGTAGACTATGCATTCAAGATCAGATCATTGGATCTGTGAAGCAGCAGCGCTAACCACTGCACTAATTTAAAGTAAATAGAAATGACATTAGTTAGCCATCTACTTACTAGCCTGCAGCTTCTTATTCGCACAAGATATGAAAGGAATTCATATTTCACGCAATATTTCATATTGCATGCATGTGAAGTTTACCCAGTCCAATGCGGGTTCACCAAATTAATTCTCTGATAAACCTGGCACACTCGATCGCTTATCTGCACCAATGAACTGTGGGATATAAGGTGCATCCAAAGAGTTAAATCTAAATCGGGCCACTTTAATTCCCACCATTTTCAGGCAAGAAATGAACCCTTGTTAAAAAGCCAAACTTGAATATCCTAGTCAAATCCACTGGCAAACCTGGCACACTGCGTTACCCGTTGCATTGTGCAAAACGAACTGCTATCTTTAAAGGCTCAGCAGAGATCTAAATTGTGAAGTGGCGGATTTTTATTGTCATGTTTTTGACAAGATGGATCCCTAAGTTAAATTGGTAATGTCATAATTAGGCAGCCCCGAAGCGCACGTTTGTAATATTTTAATCTATGTTTATCTCGTACATATGTGACAACATCTCGTATGTACATAAAACTATCTCTTACGTACTTTAAAATATTTTGTATGTACGTAAATGTATCTCGTACGTACGTGAAAACATCTTGTACGTACGTGAAAGTATCTCATATGTACGAGGTATTTTCACGTACGTACGAGATAAGGGTTATTCCATAATTTTTTTTATTGTGCAGTTCAGAGCTTCTGTAAAAAAGAACACTCAAGGAGAAGATAATTCTTGTTTCAGGAAAAATAAAGGGGAATTAAAGTATACAGGTAGTGAAATAACATGTGCTATGAAGTTGATTTTTTCTGAAGTCTCCACATATGGATAACCTCACTGGGGTAACAGGGGATACTAAGAAAGTAGTGAATGATTTGGAAATTGTAGTAGGAGAGATTGCATAGGCTAAAATTAAACAAATCACCACGACCAGATAATATTTATCTTCAAGTGCTTAAGAAAGTTAGTAAGTACATTTATAAACAATAGACACATATCGTTAGGATGTCACTGCACTTTGGGGAAATTCCAAAGAACTGGAAAATGGCAAAAAAATGTTAAGGTCCCACATGAGAGGTCAGACATCGAACTAATAGAGTTCAGGTTGTAGTGTGAAGATGGGTGCAGAATTGGCTAAAACACAGGAAGCAGAAGATGATGGTGCAAAGAACCTTATCAGAACTGGGTGATTTTAAGAGTGGTGTAACACAATGGTCAATGCTATGGACCCTACTATTTTTAAAATATGTAAACAATTTTGATGAAATAACAAGATGGTTAAATTTGCAGATGATACCAAGCTAGGAGGATTAGCACATCATCTACAATTCATTGAATTATGGACAGCATAAAGGCTAACACAGATTTTTTTTCAAATGAAATTCAATGTAAGTAAATGTAAAGTTTTACACAAGTAAATATGAGATTTGAATACACAATCAGAGTTCTGAAATATTGAAAGTACACCTAATGAGAAGGATTTAGGAGTTGTAGTGGAAATTTCACTATCAACTTCCAAACAGTGTTGAGAAGCCATTAAGAAGAACAATGTTAGGTAATATAGCACAATGTGTAGAGTACAAGTCCAAAGAGGTTATGTTTAAGCTTCATAACGAACTGGTAAGGCCACATCTGAAGTACCTTATATAGTTTTGGTCTCCAGACTACAAAAAAGGTATAGGAGCGCTAGAAAAATTCCAGAGAAGAGCAACTAGGCTTATTCCAGGAGTGCAGGAGATGAATTATGAGGAAAGATACTTGGTAGAACATCAATTTGAATTTACCAAGCACTACTGCTTGTGCTGTGATTATTGTAAATATTTTTTTTTTTGTTTATATTTTTGATAAATATCTTGGAATTAACTTTGGTGGAGGTATTTATTGGGTTGTGGTTATACATGCACTGTTTATTTTTGTATATACACTTTTTTTTCTGTATTTTGAATATTTTTGTTTTGGTGAATCCTGTACTATACACTGTTTGAAGGAGCAGCTTCCTGACTTGAAGCACTGTGGAGGAAGACAGCTTCATATTGGTTTTTGTGTATATATGGTTTTCACTATTTTGTGTGCATTATTCTTTTTCATTAGGGACTTTCAGTCAGCACTATAAATACTGTATATAGTCATCATTTTTGGGTTCCATTTAATTACTGTTTTTATGTGTCCTTTGCGGTATTGGACTGTATATTGATATATAAATTCCGCAGGACATTATTTTTGTTTTTCTTTGAGTGCACCTGTAAATAAAATCTCACTTTATTTTTCAAAAAACCCAAACCTTGTTGTGTCCGTGTCTCCCTGTCTTACACCATCATCCTGATCAAGCTTGGTCCCACATAGTAGACATCTGGAATGTAGGCTGGTGACCCCAATTCCCACTACACGTTGTGTCACACACAGGTGGAAACTTGGTAAGGGTAAATTTCCGCACAAACAGGAAGTTTTTTATTACACAGTGTTACCACCAGGGGGCACTGCAGCACCCCAAACCACAGGCACAAGTCTTGATATAAATAAAAGGGTTACTAATACGAATACCTTGTACAAAAGACACCAAAAGAGACATAAACCAAATATAAATCTTCTAGCTTTTTTTTCCCTTTCCTTTCACTCCTCTGGTCAAACTTCGTCCTCTTCCACCTAACTCTGAATCACCTGGATGAAGTTGAGCAGTCTCTTTTAACTGGGACCTGGGAGTTCTTCCGGGTCAATTGGAAGTCCCAAGAGGTAGGGACTGTGAATTCCTTCAACAGGTCCCAATATGCCCTGCAGGTGTCTGTGTGGCAATCATCATACAGGAAGGTTGTCACCTAGTGTATTGGAGGAGAGAATAATTAACAATGCTCATACTCCCAGTACTTCCACTGCAGTGGCCTCCGGCCAGGTAAGGATCCCTGTTCAACTCTGGCCCACATACCAGTCCCTGCATGCTGTCCATTATCTCAGGGAACAAGATAAAAAATGTTAAAACAAGAAACTACTGTGTTCTTGACAGAATACTGGTACAGAATACAGAATACAGTACAGGCAGTGCCTATAAAAAGCATTCACCTTCTTGGAAATTTTCTGATTTTTTTGTGAATTTCCCCTTGGGATTAATAAAGTATCTATCTATCTATCTATCTATCTATCTATCTATCTATCTATCTATCTATCTATCTATCTATCTATCTATCTATCTATCTATCTATCTATCTATCTATCTATCTATCTATTACAACAGAGAACAATCGAAAACATGGAACAAGTTACCAAGTAGTGTGGTACACAGTAGGACTTTAGGGACCTATAAATCTCAAATTGATGTTATTTTGGAGGAATTAAGAAGATAGAACTGGCTAGCTTTGTTGGACTAACTGGCCCATTCTCATCTAAATCTTTCTAATTTTCTAATACAATTGGTGATTAATATTTGTGGTCTCAGAAATGTGAATTGACCATCAGGTTATCATTTGTGCCAATCATAAACACTCAAACTAAAAGCAGCTGTTCCTTCTCCCTAACATCCAGAGAACAAATTACTATTTCTCTGGTGAAGACCACTTCAAATTTGACTGAGAAGTACTCCAGGGTATGCAGCTAAATGAGAATGAGTACAACAATCATCTGCAGTCTGCAGAACTGAGACTGTCTGTTGCTCAAACTGTTCACTGTCTAGGCTTAGGCAGCCCTTTGATAGCCATTCCATGAAAAGTATACACAGGGAGGAAGATAAGACATATACTTGCCAGAGTCCTATGCCTAACTTAAATATATTTAAATCTACAGCAAAAATACAAATATGGTTTTCATTCTGTAAATATAGTGATCAAAGAGTACACAACAGTGTGTTTAAAAACATCAGGCTCTTTCAGCACCTCCCAAATGTTCTCCAGGTTCACAAAGCCTATGTAATTGGGACTAGCCAACTCCCGTGATTGCTGAGATATATAGAGTTGGTGAAATTATACATAGTCTCACTCACAAGCCGACCACATCTTAAAGACATATTGTAACAGTGTAAACAAAATTATATTGTCAATGGTTTTATCTCAGGGAACAAGATAAAAAATGTTAAAACAAGAAACTACTGTGTTCTTGACAGAATACTGGTACAGAATACAGTACAGGCAGTGCCTATAAAAAGCATTCACCTTCTTGGAAATTTTCTGATTTTTTTGTTGTACGACATTGAATCACATTAAATTAATTCTGCTTTTTCGATACCAACCAGCAGAAAAAGACTCGTTAATGTCAAAGTGGAAAACGTTTTCTGAAAATGAAAAGTGTCATAATATATATATTGTGAAATTATATGCCTTGACACATCAAAAAGATTTGGGGCAGCCTCCCATATACTTGAATAAAGGCTGCAAATAGTGAAAATTTAAGGTACAGTGTTGTACAGTTTGAGTCCACAACAGAACTGAATCACAGAAGGAAGTTGGCTGGGTTTTAAGGCAAGGCAGGGGGAGTGATGTTATCGGGCCCAGAACTGGAAATGTCAGCATCAGGCCCAGAACCTGAAGTAATTTCATCGGGCCCATACCCAGAAGTGGCTTTAGAGGTTCCAGGCAGAATTTCCCATGTTTGGTCTGCTAGGATAAAAGAGAAAGGGTTACAGCACCCTGCCACCCTCTGGCCTGGCGTGGAAGTTACCTTGTTTTTGTACTTGTAGCTGTCTCCCATGCACACATATGTGACAATATATATTTCTCGTTTCATTTGACAGTGGCGTAGTCAGCAAGATGATTGGCTCCAAGACGACCCAGGAGCAGTACCTGAGAGACATCTTAAGGACCATATTGACGGAGCTCCAGAACTTAAGGGTCCTAGTGGGAGAATGCCACACCTGAATTGCAGAGCATGAGGTGAATATTGTGGTTTGGAAGGACCAGGCGCAAACTCTGTCCCAAGTGTTAACATTGTGAAATAAACACCGTTGGGAGTTTGTGGGATGGGATAATAGAATAGGGCCGTGCTTGAAGGAGGAAACACAAGGGGTTTATTATGGTCTCTTGGAGGAGAGGGTCATCAACCATAACCCTATAAAGGCAGAGACCTTTGAGAAATGTGGGAGTCCCCTAGACCAGCAGTTGAGTAGAGATTTGACCCTGAGTGGCTAACCTACTCCCAGGCGTTTGCCTTATGAGGCAGGTCTGGACGCTTCCTACAGCCAGATAGAAATAATGCTCAGCAGGTCATTGACCAAATTGCCTCCTATTTCCTACTGAATGCCCTGCCTGAATATCTCACCCTGGGGACAACCTTCTAAAAACATGATCAATCTCATTGACACCATAGAGGGACATAAGGCGGCTTCACAATCCAGGAGAGCATAAAAGTCCCTTCATCAAACCTGGACAGAAGGTGTTCCTATTTCCGAGCCTAGCTGTCAAAACCTGCAGGAAACACCGAAGTCCCTAGATACGCAAACTCCATCTCCCATGGAACCCTGCAGGAAACTGAGGCACCATCGTCAGCCAGGGATGCTGCCACCAAGCATCCCGAGGGAGGTAGTGAGATGCCCATGGTTGCTCCCCTGGAACATATGTAGAAGGGGCGTCCCGGTCAGGCATGGGACCCGGCCGCCCGCCACAATATATATATATATATATATATATATATATATATATATACACACTAGGGGCTCTTCCCCTGCTTGCTTTGCTCTGCCGTTCACGTATGAGGAAGAGGATGTACAATTTAAACAGATTGTTATTTTTATGGGAATTGTTACATATGCATAATAGACCTAACTATTTTACATTACAGTGAGTAATTAACCATAGCAAAAAATAGTAAAACGTAAAAAATTGAAAGAAAATTATGTTTCATGTTGTGTTAGAGGTATTTGTTGCGTTATACGTTTTTGTTCTGTTTGGCTTTGAAATTAACATGCAACTACTTTTTAAACTTACACTTTTACTGTAAAACTTCAGTAAAAACAATATTTGGAATTAACTTTTCATCATTATCACACTGAATTTGGATTCTGTGTTTGGACTTACATCATGACAATGCAACATATAACTGCACATAACTGAATATTGTTTCTTTCTCTCTAATAAATAAACTGACTTTTTTGAATGTTTGTCCCAGTGATTTGTTAATTGTCATAGCAAAAGCTATTCTAACGGGAAACTGTAAACGTTTTAATATGAATGGCATATCAAGATCTCCTTTAGTGTCTAATGTTATTATCCAAGGAAGATGTACTACATTACCTTCCTTGTTGCCTGTTAAAATTTTACGCACAATAACATTACGATACATCCTTCTTTCAACAGTAATTCGGCATGTGGAAGACCGGACAGTGTTAACAGTTGTAGATATTCTATGGAAAATTGCAAGTTGATGTTTTCATCTTCTGCACCATCACCACCAACTGTTTCAGCATAGTCTATTGAAACACATTTAACCGATTGACAATTTTTGTGTTAATTCAACTTCATCGTTTCTTGGTGCTAGGATTGCCCGTATACTTATTATTCTGTTGATAACCCTTTGGGATGAAATTCTTCAATAAGATTTGGACATAATTATTCTTCTTTTATTGGGAACTTAAAGTGAGGAAAACATAAAAATTTATGAGCTAAGAGCGCAAGAACTGTGTCTGACAAAAGCATTCACATGAATGAGAGGTGAGAGGACCGTGGGCATGGGTCGTTAACCGTAAATGGTTGAGAGGAGGACGGGACTTGAAGAAATCTCTTGGCAATAGTCTCGTCTCAAGATTTTCTTTTATAATATATATATATTTGAATGCAGGTCCCTGCCTTACAGACAGCCAGGAATCCTGCTGACTATGCCAGTGTAAAAGGCATTATATATGAGCCCGACCCGACACAGACTCACAACGGAGGCACGTTAAAATCAACAAAAGATTAATTTTTTTCTTCAGCTGAGGTCCACGTCTTCCCCATGTCCCTCAGCCCTAACACAGTCCCAAGCACACCAAAATAAAGCAAAGTAAAGCACACCAATCTTCTTCCTCCACCACTCCTCCCAGGCAACTTCGTCCTGCTCCTTCCGACTCAGGCTCCCGAATGGTGGCCGCTGGCTCCTTTTATTAGGCACCTGGAAGTGCTCCAGGTGCTTGATGGCTGAGTCCCGGCTGCACTTCTGGGTGTGGAGAAACTACTGCCCACAAGGGCCCAGTGGTTCCCACTGCAGCACCCCCTGGCGGCGCCTGTGGAACCCAACAGGACTGCATCAAACTCCAATTCCCATAAAGTCCTGTGGGAGTCCAAGGCACCGCTGCAATCCAGGGAGAGGTATTGTGTCTCCCATGCTTACTCCCCTGGAACATATGCTGAAGGGGCTTCCCGGCCAAGTCCACCACAATAAATATATATATCCATCCATCCATTTTCCAACCCACTGAATCCTAACACAGGGTCACGGGGGTCTGCTGGCCGAGGACCTCGTCTGTGTACCTGCATTACAGGCGCTCGTCAAGTGAATATTTTCACTGTGTGGCTATCTGTGCAATGGATGTCATTGCAACATGAACAAATCTCTCGAAAAGCACACTTGTTTAAAGCTTAACAGCAACATGCTTGTACAGACTGGTTTCTTGGGTTGAAACATTTGATCTTGCTGACTGTACTCATTAGGCCACTTCATCTGATCATTGATAGTTAAGCTGTGTTATGGCATTATGAACTGTGAGTGTGTTTTGTTGACTGAAATGTAATGCATTTAAATATGTGCAGGCCAGTATTTGTGGTCTTACAACAGAAAAAAAAACAAAAATTGTACTAATATTATATAAAAGAGCCAGAACTAAATAAAATAAAAATAAAATTTTAAACACAGAACTAAATAAAAATTGTTGACTCCACTGAAAACTATAACGAAATAAAAATAAAAATTGATTTTATAAAATAAAAACTAAAACTACAATTAATATCAGAACTGAAATATCACTGTTTGCATCCTTAGTTTACAATCAGTGAGTCATCACCAAATTTTAAGACAAGTCTGTTTTCAAAATTACTGCAACAACCATTAGTATGGGGAATGTAGAAAAGAGATGAAAGAGCAACTACTGAGGGGATCCTGTGGTTGAAGACAACATACCAGACACACAACCATTTACGTTCACTCTTTGAGTCCTGTCGGTTAGAAAAATCAGTCAGCCATGCTACCAAAGTGAGGTCCAAATTAATTTATTTTATTATTCTAGCTACAAGAGGGTGGGCCTGGATGGTACTATAAGTTGAAGAGAAATCTATATACAAACAGGAGCCTTGTGTTAGTCTTGATACCCTCCAAGTGGTTATATAACAGACTAGCTTTTACCCGTGACTTCGTCCGCACGGGACTCTGTTTTAATATACTTTTTTTTCAGAAATATATATATGAAGTTACAGTTATTGCCCGTGACTTTGTTCGCATGGAACTTCTGACGCCATGGGAGTGTAAATATTTAATTGGTTTTTAGAGGATTTCTTTATAAACAATATTTTTTGTTTGTTTATTGGGCGGCACTAATATTACCAGGCTCGTGGGCGAACTTACGCGTGAGCAAGCTACGTAAAACTGACCGTGGGAGAAACAATCTTCCCTTAAATCTACGCCAGCGTATTTCAAAGTTTATCCCTGAGACTTATGTATTGTAATGGCGAAGCATACTTTGAGGGGAAATTGCAGTCTCTTAAAGTCAAAGGGGAGGTCATTGGATATTAGAGGAATGCGTGGCACGAACACTTTTTCTCCTTGAGCACACCCAGTCAAAATAATGGCTTCGATTACATTTTTATGCAGGGCTTTGACTTGCAGTCTAATGCCATTACATAGTTTCAGTGGTCTTAAATTCCGAAGGAGCATTATGGGTGTGCTCTTCCGCAGAGTAAGCCTATGGTATGGAAAACCCGGTGGTTTAAGGGAATTTAAAAACTCTACCGGATAGTTAACGGCTTCATCTGCATTACAGACAGTGTCTATCGACCTGTAGACCATTTCTTCTCTGTCAAAGGACTTCAGCAACATATCATTAATAAACGCAGCTTGATCGTTTTTTGGAGTCAAAATGGCCCGTTCACAAAACCATTCTATGGGCTTATTCTGTATTTGAGCAATGCCTGGATAAATGTGATCTATCAGTTCCTGGACGGTAGTCACTAATGTGCACAACTCGCCCGGGACAACTATTATATCATCTGTTGATGGATAATCACCGTTTCCTATTTTCATTAAAATATCTGAAAATTGAGCAGCTGATACATCGCCTTTCAGATATACTCTCATATTTTTGGTAAGTTTGAGGATTTCTATTGAGGACCACAAAACAGATCTTTTCAGACAGGCTTTAATTTCATCAGCTCGGGTTTCTCTAGGTACCACAGGTAAAGTTTGGCGAAAATCTCCTGCCAACAGCATTGTCACACCACCCATCAGGTTTTTGTTACCGCGAATGTCCTGTAGAATCCTATTTATAGCCTCGACGCCTCCCTTGTGCGCCATTGTAATTTCATCTCAGACAACTATTTTAGTATTTTTTAATACTTTGCCAAGATTGCTTTGTTTCGATATGTTGCACATGGGGGTCTCTACACGTGTTAGGTTGAGTGGCAACTTAAAAGTTGCATGTGCAGTTCGACCACCTTCTCGCAGCATGGCGGCGATTCCGGAAGAGGCGACAGCAAAGGCAATGCTGTGAGTGCTCCTCACTTTCACCAAGATCAAGTTAATGAGGTAGGTTTTTCCGGTGTCACCTAAAAAGAAAAGTCTTCCCGCATTTGTCTGTACATTGGCTATAATTTTATCGTACGTTAACTTGTGTTCTGCGGTTAATGTACCCTCATTTTCAGTCACGAACTTGTCCAAAGCATGAACATCATAGTTAGTCTCCTTCAGGTATTGTATGTTCCCTAAATCTTGTGGTCTGCTTGGCTGTGGTACGCATAATTCCTTGATAGCACGTCTGCCTAATGCCAAGACAGCTTCTTCAATAACATATAAGCATTTATTGTACACTTCGTCTGAAAACTGCTCAATATCATTTTCAACCTGTCTCTCAATCTGCCATTTAAAATCTTCAGATAAATATTCTTTGAATTTTTCCCATAGGCTTAATGGATCTGATACTTGGCAAAACATCAACATTATTGTAAACAATTCTCGAATCCTAAAGGGTGATTTACAAAGTGCGGCCTCTTCCAAAGTGGCATACCAGTGTTGATCGTCTATCTATCAAGCAAACCCAAAGTCTTGCAAGCAGATTGGAAAGTAGGATGAACTACACCATTTACCGTTTTTAATGCTTCAAATGAAGTTGGACCACGTACTTCATGAAGCAGCATACGGAGATGATAGCACTCCGTATTATTCAGATGCACCGTATATACTCTACCCAAAGCATGCTCTTTTTTGACACCTGGCCAGCCTTCAACATCAAATCCTCTTTTTCTTCTTTCAAACTTGGTATTTTTGTGTCAAATGTAATATGCAGGTACATCTGAATATATTAAGGTTTTTGAGAAATCATCTACTTGACATAGTTTAAAGAAAGCTAAAAGTGTAGTTATCGGTGCATTATTGACTCTGTTGGTAAGATTTTCTCGGTTAAAATACACCCTTTGCCCATTTTCTAAATGCACTGCAAGGTGAAAAACTGTGGGAAAACGCTCATGAATCGGGAATCCGAGAATTCGCCACACAGCTTCTGAGCTACTTATATACCTTCCATTTTCGTAAATTATTATCTTGTCTTTCTTATTTTCAAGGGCAAAAGTAGCCTGGTCAGATCCTTTATTTACATATTTACAAACATATTTTATAGATTTCACCGAATTGCAATATTCAGCATTTATATGTGTGTTAAACGTTTTTAAAAGAACTGGATTATAGGGAACTATCCAACGGTTGTCTAGATTTACTCCTTTTACGTTTATGGTGAAGCCGTCATCATCTGGGGAACGCCTTCTGTATTGTGGATAGCTGTCATCACCAGTTTGAGTTTCACTAATTAATGGTTTGGGAAATCTTTTACTGCATTTGTTCTTTTTCATGCAGGGTGACTGGTAATTAAAACTTCCACACAGGCCATGTACCATGTTAGATTTTACTATTTCGTACAATTTGGGGTCTTTTTCTGGATCAGGTATTTCAGCGCAAACAACTTTATCAATAAGGTCTGTAGAAATATGATTTATAAGCCATATCAGTATATGAATATGTGGAAGTCCACGTTTCTGCCATTCCATAGAATACATGAAGCATCGTATTTCCCTAAATATTTTGCCTTTGGTCAGTAGATCCATCATTTTCTTAACCTTAAGATAAAACACCCTGGCAATTAAGTCATGACGATCATGACAATTTTGACCAGAAAGCAAATTCTTTGTAATGTCTTCCCACCTTCCCACCGAGGGTTACAGGTGAAAGTAACAAATAGGTCAGGGCGGCCATAGCATCGAACATATGTCATAGCGTCTTGGGTACGCTCATGCATATAGCTGTACCCACCCATAAAAGAAGATGGCAACACCACCATTTGGCCGAGATTATCAGGATCAGTGTCTTGCCTACCTACCGCATCGTTCAGATGGATATAATTTTCTGTGCGCAATTTTGACTGATTATTTCTAATAAAGTTAAGTCTTTCAGTCTCTATCTTGGCATACTCGTCAACCAAAAATTGACTTAAAAGGGCACGAAAATAGATGAGATGATTACTCTCCCCTTTTCTAAGCATCATGCAATAAGCATAAAAGCTCGATACAGAAATTGTCTTCTTTAGAGCAGTATTTGTTTTTGGACCTTGTTGCGGCAAATTAATGGAGTATCCATCCTCATCACGACAAAATAGCAAGGGATATTATTAAGCATCATACTACCTATGAATTTCACTAATGCGATGCAGAGTGCTAGTGTGGCTTTATAATACAATGTTCCGTTTCTCAAATTCTTGACCGACCATCACTAACGCAACTTCATTAGCCGTTGGGGCATTATAGCGGCCTCTGTGACCTTTGATTGGCCTTTTTTCAGCATTGATAACAACTTTAAATGAGTCACAGGCAGGTGGCACCTTTTCAATAGTTGTTTTTAAGTCTTTTATATAAGGGTTCACATAATGGAGCATCTTTTGAAGTATTTTGACCACATTTCACTTTACAACTGGACAGTTTGAGCATCTCAGATTTGCTTCTGTTTCATCTTGTCCCACAAAATATATTTGTAAGAATTGAGCTTCCTGTTGATCCTCAGGCAACAAACTTCCAATTTAAATGGTAAACTTGACCCTGCACCTTAAACGTCGGCATAAATCCATCTTCAGATACCTGCTTAGCTCCAAATGAGGTCATTTGAAAGCAGCTATTATACTGCCGGATATGACTCATAAAATGATTATGCTCAGGATGAAGATCCATAACTAAACTGTACAGCGGTTCTGGCAGAGGTTCAAATGCCTCAAGAAAAACTTTTCCGCCACTGCAACACATGCCAGCAGTTTCTTCTTTCCACTTCAAAGCGTTACACCACTGACACTTGTGGATCATGGTACCTATGATGACTGTGCTATCCGATTCATAGGATAACTCGAAATCATATGCCAAACCTGATAAAGTTTTAACTTTCCATATTTTTTGTGCACTGTTTTTCCGATACCGAGACTGAATCTCTCTGTGTTTATCAAGATGCGTGTGTTGATAATTGGTAGCGGCTTGCCTGTGAACTTCAGGATGTAATTTTTGAAATCTTGCAACTGCTTGTCGGTGTGCAGTAGGATTCTTTTCAGAAGATTTTTTTATTTGATTCTTTCGGATGTTATTTGTGTATCGAGCCCTGCGTTTTTTTATTTTCTTCTGTGTTTGAGTTGGTAAAACCTGGTGTAACTCTTGGTTTGACAAAGATGAAAATATGGCGTCAGTTTCAGGCGTCGGAGATGCGGGTCTTTTTAATCCTTGTGTTGTTATTTTTCTGGTAATAATAACCTTTGGCATATTTGAAGTCGAAACTTTCAGAAGATGATACTTTTTTTGTGAAACATAAGCATGAAAATGACCACTCGAAAGATTTGCTGTGAACCTAAGTCGTTTTACAGGGTTATCATTTATAGACTGAACTGCATAGCATCAGGTTGCTCGTGCAAATGATGCACGGCTGTCGCTCACTTTACCGTCAGGCAGAAACAGAAACATCCCCTTCCTCATTCCACGCATGCACGCCGTGTCGTTCGCCCCTCTTCTCAGTGGCAAGAGAACGGATATAGTTGTCACCTCCTAATTCACCCCCTTACGGATGGAATTTCAAAAAATCCTTTCTAAGCGGTTATCCATGTCATTATAGGAATGCACTGTCAAAATTTCAGCTGTCTGTCAGTCAGTCATGGAACTGTTTTATATACAGTACTGTGCAAAAGTTTTAGGCAGGTGTTAAAAACAAAGAATGCTTTCAAAAATGGAAGTGTTAATCATTTATTTTCATCAATCAACAAAATGCAATGAATGAACAATAGAGAAATCTAAATCAAATCAATATTTGGTGTGACCACCCTTTGCCTTCAAAACAACATCAATTCTTCTAGGTACACTTGCACACAGTTTTTGAAGGAACTCGGCTGGTAGGTTGTTCCAAACATCTTGGAGAACTAACCACAGATCTTCTGTGGATGTAGGCTTCCTCACATCCTTCTGTCTCTTCATGTAATCCCAGACACACTCGATGATGTTGAGATCAGGGCTCTGTGGGGGCCATACCATCACTTTCAGGACTTCTTGTTCTTCTTTACACTGAAGATAGTTCTTAATGACTTTGGCTGTATGTTTGGGGTCGTTGTCCTGCTGCAGAATAAATTTGGGGCCAATCATATGCCTCCCTGATGGTATTGCATGATGGATAAGTATCTGCCTGTATTTCTCAGCATTGAGAACACCATTAATCCTGATCAAATCTCCAACTCCATTTGCAGAAATGCAGCCCCAAACGTTCAAGGAACCTCCACCATGCTTCACTGTTGCCTGCAGACACTCATTATTGTACCGCTCTCCAGCCCTTTGACGAACAAACTGCCTTCTGCTACAGCCAAATATTTCAAATTTTGACTCATCAGTCCAGAGCACCTGCTGCCATTTTTCTGCACCCCAGTTCCTATGTTTTCGTTCATACCTGAGTCGCTTGGCCTTGTTTCCACATCGGAGGTATAGCTTTTTGGCTGCAACTCTTCCATGAAGACCACTTCTGCCCAGACTTCTCCGGACAGTAGATGGGTGTACCTGGGTCCCACTGGTTTCTGCCAGTTCTGAGCTGATGGCACTGCTGGACATCTTCCGATTTCGAAGGGTAATAAGCTTGATGTGTCTTTCATCTGCTGCACTAAGTTTCCTTGGCCGACCACTGCATCTACGATCCTCAACGTTGCCCGTTTCTTTGTGCTTCTTCAAAAGAGCTTGAACAGCACATCTTGAAACCCCAGTCTACTTTGAAATCTTTGTCTGGGAGAGACCTTGCTGATACAGTATAACTACCTTGTGTCTTGTTGCTGTGCTCAATCTTGCTATGACATGAAACTGTCTTCTACAACCTCACCTTGGTAGCAGAGTTTGGCTGTTCCTCACCCAGTTTTAAGCCTCCTACACAGCTGTTTCTGTTTCAGTTAATGACTGTGTTTCAACCTACGTGTGACATTGATGATCATTAGCACCTGTTTGGTATAATTGGTTGATCATACACCTGACTATAATCCTACAAAATCCCAGACTTTGTGCAAGTGTACCTATAAGAATTGATGCTGGTTTGAAGGCAAAAGGTAGTAACACCAAATATTGATTTGATTTAGATTTTTCTTTTGTTCACTCACTTTACATTTTGTAAATTGATAACAATAAACAATCATTATTTATATTTCTGAAAGCATTCTTTGTTTACATCATTTTTTCACACCTGCCTAAAACTTTTGCACAGTACTGTATATAGATGAAACAATGTGACAATCTATAAAGTATTTACACTACAATCAATTGAAACCCACTTGACTACAGACAGCTGATCTCCATTTATTTAAATTTGTGACTTCTAAAACCAGATGGCTGCACCAATGACAATTTAGATGTTTTTTATAAAACAGGGTGAATACTTATGTAATCAATTATTTTGTTTTATATCTGTAATTAATTTAGACCACTTTGTAAACATTTGTTTTCACTTTAACAATAAAGAATCTTTTACTGATGATCAACATCAAACAAGCCAATTAAATCCACAGTGATACCATGTACGAGGGTGGACCCAAAAATAACCGGAATTTTGTTGTAGTTAGGTTGGTACTTGTAGTACGTGGTTGGGCCACTAAGGCGATCTAGTTACACTCCTCACAAGTCAGTCTTGCAAGTGCCATCAGTCTGGAAGGTTGTGCTTGTGTTCAATGAATATGTTTGTAAAAGTAGGTTGCGCAACAGTGCGAGAATTAAACAACCTGATTTGTGGGAGTTGGGCGATTGGTTCTTTCATCATGACAACGCTCCATCTCACACTGCTCTCAGCACTCGCCAATTTTTGGCAAGAAATGGTATGACAACCCTGAACCACCCACTCTACTCACCGGATTTAGCTCTGTGTGATTTCTTTTTGTTCCCTCGGATGAAAAAAGACTTGAAAGGAAGGCGTTTTGGTGACGTTGAAGAGGTAAAACAAGAAACGACCAGAGCATTAATGGGCATTACTTCAGAATTTAAAAAATGTTTCGAACAATGGAACAAACGGTTAGATAAGTGTATTTCCGCCAATGGAGAGTACTTTGAAGGAGACTAATTGTAGTTTGTACAGAAAATTAAATTAAACACGTTTTAAAAATATTTCTGGTTATTTTTGGGTCCCCCCTCGTATAACAATACAATGTGAAAACTTTCAAGGAGGTAAATACTTTTTTATTAGCACCATATACACACATTATAAACTGTAGTGCAAGGACCAAGTACAGACCCCTATCGAACTCATACCAAGGAGTCCTGTTCTTCTTCAGTTCAATTCAGTTTATTTTGTGAAGATTCAGAGTGCTCTAAAAAGTTTACAGGTAAAATATAATTGCCTATTTACAAATTTTTACTTACATCAGGCTTACACATTGATATTGTGAGGGTTTTGATACCCCAAAACTGCCCCAGCTGTGCTGAAACTCTGTCAATGCAGGCAGGAATTGCTTGTCTGTCACCGAGGCAGCCACAGGTTTGTGGCCTCACTGTGTAACGTGCCATTCAGCCAATGGTAGATACGGTAGTAGCTCCCATCTGAATAAAGACCCTGACTGTGCCTTTTTTAATGAAAATAAAGTTGTTTTTTCTGAAATCTTGTGGACTCAGCATCTTCTCTCGGGTGCAAGACAATGTCTCACGCAACACAAGATACAAATTTAAATAAACACATAATAAAACAAATCACTTCTAAACTGATTCGCATAAATGGAACCTAATAACATATGCTCATTAACATCATTAAGCCGTGGCCACTTTGCAATGGAGGAGAGAAAAGAAAACAAAAACTCCAAGCATCACTGGTGAAATAGACCACTTGTAAATCTAAAGTATGTTGAGTTATAAAAGATAAAATAAAAAGACAAACTCGGACATAGTCACAGCCACAGTCCTGATGACTAAGGCCATTTGTCCATGTAAACACCACTCAACATTCAACAGTATAAGCCTGTGCTGGTTTGCTTACTATAATGACAAAATCATTTGATTCCAAGGCTCCTGGTATCACAAATGTTTGTTTCATGGACAGAACAATATCTTGGAATTAAAAAAATGGTATCAAATTCCATGGTAGGATACCAAGAAGAGAAACAGAATAGAAGAGGGTAATAATGGTCTAGTGTAATTCATGTATAAATAACTACCGGTAACTAAAGTGTGCTTCAGTTTGTATGTAATGATAAATTCAGATAGGATAGAATAAGTTCAGAATAAAAGAAGGCATATATATATATACAGTGGAACCTCTAGATACGAGTTTAATTCGTTCCAGCACTGAGCTTGTATAGCGAATTTCTCGTATCTAGAACAAACTTCTCCATTGAAAATAATGGAAATCCAGTTAATCCGTTCCGCACCCCAAATATATTAACATAAAAATCCATTTTCCTAACAAATAACACTGATAAATTATATATACTGTAGTCTACCTTTAATAAATAACACTGGTAAATAATAACTGATTATTAAAAGAATCAAAACAGGTGTCCAAAGTGCAGTAGAGCATTCAATAAATCTTTAAATAAATAATCCTTAAAACAGTTGTGAAGTGGAGGTTTAAAATACACAAGAATAACAATCCTTTAACACGAGGTTAAAACGTCAAAAGGATGCAGTCTTTAAAAAACAGATGACAATCACCGGTGCTTCTTCTCTGTTAGCGTCTCACCTGCGGGCTCTGCAACAGGCGAGACACTCTTAATGCAGCTGACCTTCTCTACACCATCCTGCTTCAGCTGTTTGGCTCGCCTGTTCAGCTACACGCGAGCCTGCGCAGGCTCGCTCTCCCGCACCAACTTCCTGCCTTTTCTTTCTCTCTCTCTCTCTCCTTTTACTTCTTCTCCCTCTTAGCCGGCTCGCGCTTCTCTATATATGCGGGGAGGACATGGCAGCTGCAGCCCATCAGCCACAGGAACAATCATGGATGTGGGCAGTTTCCCACCTGTGCACTTAAGTGAGAAACGCAGACACCGCAGATCGCGGCTCGCAACTGCTACCACGCCCCCTCGCTAAGCCGCGAGCTATACCCACAGCCTGGCTCGTGGCTCGTTACGCGAGCCAATGCTCGCATTTAGATCTGAATTTTTCGCTCATACTTTCCTCGTATTTTGAATTTCTCGTATACAGAGGTGATCGTATCTCGAGGTTCCACTATATATATATATATATATATATATATTGTCACGCATGCACGCATAGGGAACCGTGTAAAGACCCAATGAGCAGCGTAATATATCGTGCCAGGGGACAAAGGCGGGGTACTAACCTCTCTTTCTTTTGTTTTCGCAGAAAGACAGAAACAACACCGCCGTAGTCTACACGGAATTCCCTCACTACGCGCTACCACTTCCGCATTTTCCTCTGGTCCACCTTAGATGATGTCATGATTCCCATACAGCACCTTGGTTCCTTCCCAGCATTCTACGCATCTATTTCCGGTCCCATCCCATAAATGTTCCACCTCGTCATATGCACGCTGTCTGTTGTATGCTGATGCAAATATCACTGACCTTGAAAAAGTATTTTACAAAAATCTGTACAGTATACCCCAAACCCCAAACCTTTTTGATCGTGTTGTCTGTTTATTACAATATATATATACAGTATATAATTCATTCGGACCACAGCATAGGTAAATCCCACCTGTTGTTTCAAGCCCACACTTTTTTGTTGCAAAAATGCAGGCAAAAAAGGACGAGGAAATGGATAATAATCTATTTATCAAGAGTTTAAAATAACCTAATGTCAAAACCAGTATGCTAACTGGAATCAAATTCAAAAGGAAATTTCTAATGCTCAAAGCCAAAGACACACTACAAAACGAAAACAAATAACAGCAGTGTCCACAGCAAAAACAAACTAGCATGGCAACTGAACAAAAAACTGTATAAAGAAAATAACTATTTAAACCTCCTGAGTCTTAACAATAGGTAACTAGGTCCTTGGCCATTTAAGTCTTTACATTTCAAAAGGAGGATTTTGAACTCAGGCTAAAGCTTAACTAGAAGCGAGTGTAACGAGTTAATAACAGGAGTTATGTGTTTCTACTTTCTAGTTATTGCAGAAGCATTTTGAATGAACTGCAAGATGCTGGTATGAACAGCCTGTGAATAACACATTTTAGTGATCAGTCCTACTAAATAAATACACTAATTAATTTCTATGTACTCCCCATATTAAGAAGCCATCTTCATCTATACATATTAATAAAAGGCAAAGCCCTCACTGACTGACTGACTCATCACTAATTCTCGAACTTCCCGTGTAGGTGGAAGGCTGAAATTTGGCAGGCTCATTCCTTACAGCTTACTTACAAAAGTTAGGCAGGTTTCATTTCGAAATTCTACGCGTAATGGTCATAACTAGAACATGTTTTATGTCCATATACTCTAATGGAGGAGGCGGAGTCACGTATCGCGTCATCATGCCTCCTACGTAATCACGTGAACTAAAAACAAGGAAGAGATTTACACCACGAGTCAAACGCGGGAACGAAGGTAAATGACGTTAATTTTTGAGTGTCTTTTAATACTGTGTAAGCATACATATTAACACATGTGCAATTAAACGTGTGCATTTACGGGGTGATTTCTCAGGCTTAAAAGCTCGCCTTTTACTAAAAAGGTAAATGCAAAACTATTTTCAATCATTCTATGATCTGCTTCTCACAACTGAAGGCACCGTGGCTGATGTTACGTCACTTGATGGCCAACCATAAGCGTTACCTGGTAGGTAACCAGCCACTCACTTCACTCCCTTACGGGAATCGAACCTCTGAGGTTTTCTTTTGTTCTTAATTAAAATTTAAAAGCAATACTTCACCGCTGCTAAGCCCCTCTAGCGCTGACGTCCAAGGTTCGATTACCATACGCAAGTGCAGTGAGTGTGTACGCCTGATGAGCCAAGAATAAGGGGGAAAGACGTGTCGCGTACTCTTTGCATTATTTGACAGTAAACTATTTTCAACCATTCTATGATCTGCTTCTCACAACTGAAGGCACCGTGGCTGATGTTACCTCACTTGCTGGCCAACCATAAGCGTTACCTGGTAGGTAACCAGCCACTCACTTCACTCCCTTACGGGAATCGAACCTCGGACGTCAGCGCTACAGGCAAAGCCCCTAAAATTGCGCCACGGCGTGTGGTTCGTTTATTTGACAACATGTAGATCAGGGTAATTACATTCCGCGCCACGGCGTGTGGTTCGTTTATTTGACAACATGTAGATCGGGGTAATTACATTCACGGCATTCGTAGTCTGATTCACAATCTGATTGTATGGGTGGTTACCTACCAGGTAATGCTTATAGTTGGCCACCAAGTTAGGTCGAAGTGATCACTCGAGTGAAGGCAGCTTCACAAAAAAAACAGATCCTTAACAAACTGTTATTAGTATATTTTCCCTCAATTTAAAAAGGCTTTCTTTTCTTCGTAATAAAAATGTAAAAGCGGTACTTCACCGGTGCGAAGCGCGTGGATTTGACCGACTGACACATACAGACATATTCATGAGTGCAGGTACTTCGGAAAGAAAGCACCGTGTAAACCTAAAGTTTAAATTAAGTTCATAGACCTACAAAAGGTTGCCATTCATTTGAGGCAAGATTGCTTTTCTTCTGTACAACTATACGTTGCATTCTCAAGAGTGTGCTTGCACGGCTTCGGATATAGATATATATATATATATGTATGTCTATATATAAATATGTAAGCTTATAAGTACTGCCTTACTTCTCTTTAAGAAAGGAAGATGTAATGATACTTGATTTAAACGATTCCATGTCTTCCTGGGTTTGCTTAGCTTATTGTCAATATCTTTACACCTTTTTTTAAGACTTATTGACTGAAGCGGGCTTTCACGAAAAAAGTTAGGGCTTTGCTACAGGATACACCCTCCACAAGTTAAGCAAGTAAAAATAAAATATATATTTCTGTTTTATTTAAACCTTTTAAATTCGTATGCATAGCCCCATTTGGCTGTTTAATTTTTTTTTTCTTTCTTCAGTAATATTTAATCTCCTTAAAGAAAAAGCACATATCCATTTTACTTTTTTTGTATCTCTTTACTAATATTTTAGTGTAAAAGGATAACCAGTATTTAAACCTTTTATGTTACTTTATAAATTTATTTTACACAATGTTGAAAAATTAATAAGAAAGCTACATATTTTGGCAGCTGCTGCTTTAATTTTCAATGAAATGAAAAAACCTCTCCAAGAGAAAACGTCAATGAAACCCTCATTTATAACAGTTTGCTGCAGATGACTTAACTGAAAATAAATGAATAGTTCCTATGTGTATAATACATATTTATCTATTTTACTTATGCCTTTATTCCAGCAACTTGCAACATCTGAGGTACAATTTGTTACATTACTTTTGTTTTTTGCAGCACAGGCAGGTGAAGTGACTTCCTCAGGGTCACACAGTGGTGTCAGTACCAGGATTTGAACTGACAAGCTCCGGGTTTACTGAAATATTACTGAAGAAAGAAAAAAAACAAAAACGGGCAAATAGGGCTATGCATACAGATGTCCATCCATCCATTATTAAACCCGCTATATCCTAAATACAGGAGCCAATAAGTATATGTATATATATATATATATGTATATGTGGATGTGTATATGTATATATATGTATATGTAGATATGTGTATATGTAGATATGTATATATATGTATATATGTTTATGTATATATATAGTTACATAACCTCTTTAACACACTACTTCTCCGCTGCGAAGCGCGGGTATTTTGCTATATGTAGATATCTGTATATATATATATATATATATATATATATATATATATATATATATATAATAATAATAATAATAATAAATTTTATTTATATTGCACTTTATATTTTAGCAATCCCAAAGTGCTACAGAGTAAAAATAGAATAATAAAATAAAAAAAAGAACAGAAGAGTCTATAAAATACTTTAACAAAATGACTTTGTAAAAAGATGAGTTTTTAGGTTTCGCTTAAAGGCCTCAGTCGACTGTGGGGCTCTCAGGTAATCAGGGAGGGCATTCCACAGCCTCGGCGCCACCAATGAAAATGCCCTGTCACCCATGCTGCTGAGCTTAGTTCTGGGGACTTGAAGAGTGTTAGTGAGTACAGAGCAGAGGGAACGTAAGGAGTTATGGGGGGTAAGGAGTTCCTGTAGATAAAGAGGGGCATGTCCATAAATGCACTGATGGGTAAGAAGGGAGACCTTGTACTCTATTCTGAATGAAACAGGGAGCCAGTGAAGGGTTTTCAGGATTGGGGTGATGTGATCATACTTTCGCACCCTCATCAGGATCCTGGCAGCGCTGTTCTGAATATACTGGAGTCTCTGGATACTCTTGCCAGGAATCCCAATGAGGAGTGCATTACAGTAATCCAGCCTGGAAGAGACAAAGGCATGGACGAGCTTCTCTGCATCTGCCAGGGTGAGTAATGGGCGGAGTTTGGCGATGTTCTTGAGATGGTAAAAAGATGACTTACAGAGATATTTGATGTGGGTGTCAAAAGTAAGTTGGGAGTCCATTCTAACACCCAAATTAGTAACAGATGTGGAAAGAGGAATATTTTGGCCAGAGAAAGTAATACTGATGATGGTAGAAGAGCGAAGATGATGTGATGTACCAACTAAGATGGCTTCTGTTTTGGATCTGTTCAACTGAAGAAAATTGAGCCTCATCCATGCCTCTATCTCCTCCAGGCAGGTAGACAATGTAGATGTTGGCAGAGGAGCAGTAGAGGAGGTGGGAGTAGTCCTGAGGTAAAGCTGAGTGTCATCGGCATAGCAATGGAACGATAAACCATGTCTGCCAATGACAGTTCCAAGGGGGAGCATGTAGATAGTAAAAAGGATAGGGCCCAGCACAGAGCCCTGTGGAACACCACAGGCGACGTTGTGGGTGTGGGACTTTGCGCTGCCAAGGGCGACATGCTCAGTTCTGCCAGTCAGGTATGATGTAAACCAATTTAGAACAATTCCTGAGAGTCCAATAGTGTATTGCAGGCGGTGAAGAAGGATGTTATGGTCTATTGTGTCAAAAGCAGCTGTCAGGTCAAGGAGGATAAGTAGTGAAGGTGAACCAGTATCTGCCGTCATCAGAAGATCATTGGTGACCCTGACCAGGGCTGTTTCGGTGCTATGGCCAGGGCGAAAACCAGACTGAAACTTTTCAAACAGATTGTTCAGTTTGAGATGATCGTGAAGTTGTGCTGCAACTATTTTTTCCAGAACTTTGGAGAGAAATGGAAGATTGGAGATGGGCCTATAATTGGAGAGAACTTCAGGATCCAAGGTGGATTTTTTTAGTAGAGGTTTGATGACAGCAGTTTTTAGTGCAGAAGGAATATGGCCAGCCAGGAGGGACTGATTTATTATCCTGGTGATAAGTGGAGAGATGGCAGAAATGTTGGCCCTCAGCAAGGGTGAGGGGAAAGGGTCCAGGGAACTAGTAGACGGTTTCATTTTCCTGATGACATCCTCCACCTCTTCCCGTGTGGCAACAGAGAAAGAGCAAAGAGGATGGACGGTCTCAGACAATGAGTTAATAGTTGGGAAGGGCAAGATATCCTTGGTAGAGAGGTGTAAACGGATATTATCAACTTTTTGTTTAAAAAAGTTGATATACATGTTGCATCTGTCATCAGTGGTCTCAGAATGGGCAGGTAAAGGAGGTTTGACAAGATGATTTATGGTTGAAAAAAGTTTTTTAGGGTTGCTGGAGCCATTTCTGATGACGGTGGAATAAAACTTGGACCGTGCAACCTTCAGAGCTTCTGCATACGCTCTCATGTGTTCTCTGTAAGCCTGTTTATGGACAGTCAGCCCAGAGGCCTTGAGCCGCCGCTCAAGGACACGCCCAGCCGCCTTCATTTTTCGCAGCTCACAGGTATACCAAGGTGCTGAGCACGAGAATGAGACGGACCTAGATGTTAAAGGGGCGTGGAAGTCCAGGAGACTGCTCAGGGACTGGTTGTAAAAATCCACAAGGTCAGCAACAGAGAGGGAGCTGATAAAGTCAGAGGAGAGAAATGTAAGGTCCAAGGCCAAGGCATCCACATTGATATTCTTCAGATTTCTGAAGTAGATCTGTCGTTTTGGTTTGATACGGGAGGAGAAAAAGGGCAGCTCCAATGACACAACTTTGTGGTCTGAAATACCAAGATCAAATACCTGTAGATTCCTGATTGGGGCACAGTTTGAAATGACCAAGTCAAGAGTGTGACCCCTAGAATGTGTGGGAACATCAACATGTTGTTGTAGGTTGAGAGAATCTTGCAGCTCAAGGAAATCAGCAGTGAGATAACCTGTGGGATTGTCAACATGAATATTTATATCTCCTAAGATTATGATGTTGGCAGAAGTAGCACAGAGTGATGTGAGAAGATCAGTAATTTCCGGAATAAAGGCAGAATTGGGTTTTGGAGGTCGATAGATAAGGAGAACAGTAAGGGGAAACGGGGGCTTACATTTAAATGCAAGGCACTCACAGGAAGATATTACAGGTATCGAGATAGGGGACAACCCCAGGTCCTGACGGTGGATAACAGCTATTCCACCACCACGCCCAGTGCTGCGAGCTGCCTCCAAGTAACTGTAGCCAAGTGGACAGGCTTCATTTAAGGCAGAGTAAACCTCTGACTGGTGCCAGGTTTCTGTCAGACACATGAAGTCAAGTCCTTTTTCCCTGATGTGTTCTTCAATCAGTATGGATTTATTGCTGATAGATTGAGAGTTAAATAGTTCAAATTTAACCAATGACTGTGAAGTAAATCTCTGTACAGGACGCAGAACATTAAAATCCACTCCACGCAGCTTAGAATTCATTCCACAAAATAAATTCAACCGGGGATGTGAAGACCTCGCGATATTTCTGTCATATATATATATGACAGCAACACTCATAACAATGACAACACAATTACATATATATATATGTAGATATGTATATATATATGTGTCAATCTATCTATGTATGTATGTCTATATATATATATATATATATATATATGTAGATATGTATATATATGTGTATATATATATGTAGATGTGTATATATGTAGATATGTAAATATTTATGTATATATATGTGTCTGTGTGTGTGTATATATATATATATATATATATGTGTGTGTGTGTATGTATATGTGTGTGTTTATGTATGTGTGTATATATCTATACTAATAAAAGGCAAAGCCCTCACTGACTCACTGACTGACTGACTGACTGACGCACTCATCACTAATTCTCCAACTTCCCGTGTAGGTAGAAGTCTGAAATTTGGCAGGCTCATTCCTTACAGCTTACTTACAAAAGTTAGGCAGGTTTTATTTCGAAATTCTACGCGTAATGGTCATAACTGGAACCTGTTTAACTGACTCATTCATCACTAATTCTCCAACTTCCCGTGTAGGTAGAAGGCTGAAATTTGGCAGGC